>NC_090273.1:165576839-165893267 GCF_040414725.1 Anabrus simplex
GTTGATAAAGTCGGTCTCTTGTGTGAATAGACTTCATCAAACCGCAAGAAATCCATTCTGTTCTTTTAACTTCCTTTGATTTCAATTTAACAGTGGACAGACTCATGCAGCTTTTAATCGTATTCACGAATTTATCAAGTTTGATATCTAAACCACTGCTGTGCAAGATGTCTCCCCAATTTATTTTACTTAAATTACTTTTAAGCTCAAAATGATCTTTTTTAAAACAGTTACTTCGAAAATTGGGTATATTATTAGGGACCGAGGCATTTTGAATGTTGAGACTTACTATTATAGGATAATGATCTGAAATTTTACTTTGAGAGATGATAGACAGAATGTCGTCATTTCTCAACCTACTTTTAATCAAAGCATGATTAAGACAGGATTTACTTGTACCAGATACTCTAGTAGGATTGTTTATTAAGGACTGAAAATTACTTTCTTGTTCCATGTTGAGATATTTGTCAGTCGTGCTCATTTAAAAGGTCTATATTT
The DNA here is from genome assembly GCF_040414725.1 of Anabrus simplex. NCBI lineage: Eukaryota > Metazoa > Arthropoda > Insecta > Orthoptera > Tettigoniidae > Anabrus > Anabrus simplex. Next base: position 165,577,338 of record NC_090273.1, read on the forward strand.
GTGTCCCCTATTATCAGTTCGGTTTCAACATGGCATCTATCTTGGATATAATGATCTAACGCACTGAGAAACCGCTGTTTGTGATATTCATGTGACCGATATACTCCTGTAATAGCTACTTTCTTGTTGTCATAGTTAATTACTACTCTGAGAAATTTAAAGTCATCATACTCAATAATTTCCATTTCGTGCTCCAAACCATTTTTTACCATTAATACAACACCATCACATTTGTTAACTGAACCCTCACTGTAATAAGATTTATACAAGGCATGGTTACTTATATTAACATTACTCAGTGACCAACTTTCTGTTAAAATTATGACATCAAACCTATGATCATATGCTTTCAAAACAACGTCTGAAATGTTCTTATTTTTCCTTATGTTTCTAACATTCATATGAAAAATTTCTAATATACTTTTCCCTTCCGCATGCTTCTGCAATCTACTCATGCAATCTTTGATGCTCCTTCTCGTCTCTGAAAGAGGTTGGTATGTTACATAATCATCTTCTAAACCTATTCTGACTATTTACAGGAAAAGGTGATAGTCAGCTGTTAGTTATTACTAAGAAGGAAGTTAACTGTAAGTATAGAGTTTGTACAGAGGGTTGGGACAAGGTCAATGTCCAGTAGGGTACTGTAATTAACGAGCTAGTGAAGGTCAAGCAAGTAGACGACAGCCGTTTTTGAGAGAGAGAGAGAGAGAGAGAGAGAGGGGGGGGGGGGGGGGGGGAGGGAGATGTGTCCTAGAAGAGGACACAAAACTCTATACAGAGGGTTACCAACTTATAAAAAAAAAAAAAAAACCAAACCAAACCAAACCCCAAGGCACTATAGCCCTTGAAGGGCCTTGGCCTACCAAGCGACCGCTGCTCAGCCCAAAGGCCTGCAGATTCCGAGGTGTCGTGTGGTCAGCACGACGAATCCTCTCAGCCGTTATTCTTGGCTTTCTAGACAGGGGCCGCTATCTTACCGTCAGATAGCTCCTCAATTCTAATCACGTAGGCTGAGCGGACCTCGAACCAGCCCTCAGGTCCAGGTAAAAATCCCTGACCTGGCCGGGAATCGAACCTAGGGCCTCCGGGTAAGAGGCAGGCACGCTACCCCTACACCACGGGGCCAGCTTACCAACTTAATGGGTTGGTAAAATAAACACAGGTTAGATATGAGTAAGCTTATGGAATGTCGCTCATCTGCGTAGACGGTGCATGCTGCCATCAGGGGTCTTAAACAGGATAACTCCATCACTGGTCCAGACATTTCTGACGCCGAACTTGAAGATAGCCGCCTTCAGAACCGTCAGTCTGGCAGACGTAAGGTCCTCCCGGATCGTGACACGAGATCCTTTCAAATGCCTTTTCTTTGCGAATATCTCCTTCCTGGTGCGATAACTTGTCATCTTCACAATAATAGGCCGGGATTTATTACCAATTTAGAGCCCAACTCTGTGGCTCCTGTCAATATCAGTCAATTTTATGTCGGCTCCAATGTCACGTGCAACATTTAATACTAAATTGTCTGTGTCCTCATTTGACTCCTCCGGAATGCCAAATGTGCAGAGGTTATTTCTACGCTGATATTGTTCCAAATTATCATAATTTGATTTTACTTCCACTTTCAGTTTTGCGAGTTCTTTGTCTCTCTTGGCAATCTGATTCTTCAGGTCCTCACATGCATTTATATTGAACTGCACAGATTCTTCTAGTCTCTTTTAACACACACTCCGTAATTTTGTCCACTATGGTACTCACAATTAATTCCACGAATACCTTAGACTGAAGTGTCTCTTCTATTATTTTCCTCACGGTGTCTTCTGTTGGGTTGGCACTCCTGCACTTGGCCTGCTGTTGATTCTTCTTCCTTCCTGGCGCCATTTCACTATTACACTAACTGCACGGCACTCGAACAAAGAACGAAATAATTGTTGATAGTACTTGATTCCACGATACAAATAGATGCACTGTGGCAAATTACAGCACTGTCGCAATTGTTTACACCTGCCAAAACACTTAAATTCCACGAGCTTAAACTCACGCGTGTTACTCGTATGGCATCTCTCCTGTCTTCGCCGCTGCCTCGTATAGGGGAATATCGCTGTTACCAATAGCCTACAAAGTTCTGTCTAGGATTCTACAGGACAATGTGGAGAGCCAATGTGGTCACACAGGGAGGATGGTCCTGCACCGAGCAGATCTTCAACCTGAAAACTATTCTCCAATTAAAACAGCAACTGCAGCATCCTTAGAATTGTTGGTTAGGATCATGATGTCATCTGCGAAGGCCAGACCCTTGATCTCGATCTTTCCTGTTCTGTCTCCAGTGGTAACCGGTCTGATTCTGAGATGGTTCAGCGTAAGTTTCCATGTCTTTGTGAGTATGTCGAGCACCAAGTTGAAGAGAATAGGCGAGAGGCCATCTCCTTGTCTCACACCAGTTGTGACCTTGAAACTCCAACACAGTTCTCTGTTCGATGACGGTGTGTGTGTGTTGTAATCCACTCCTCGTTCTCGCAACACTGAGAAGAGTGTCTGGCGGTCAATAGAGTCATAAGCCTTTGTGAAGTCGACGAATACCACAGTAATGTTCATGTCCCTCACATGTTTTAATTGGAGAATAGTTTTCAGGTTGAGATCTGCTTGATGCAGGACCATCCTCCCTGTGTGACCACATTGGCTCTCCACACTGTCCTGTAGAATCCTAGACAGAACTTTGTAGGCTATTGGTAACAGCGATATTCCCCGGTAGTTGTTGATATCACTTTGGTCGCCTTTCTTATGGAGTGGGTGTATAACAACTGTCTATCCTGCCAGTGTCCCAGCAGTCAACCAGGATCAGGTGTATGACCTCTGCAATCTTAGTTCCATCTGACTTAAGTGCCACCTACTGCAGGTGCCTTGTTATTCTTGAGACAGTTGATGGTGACAGATATTTGCTGAAGGGTAGGTGGTTCAGAGGGGTGACCGACATCTACTGTGTCTACTGTGTGTAGTCTTTCCTTGGACTATTGGCAGTTAAGCAACTGGTCTAAGTAGTCTGCTAGAAATTGCACGTTTCCATGGTTACAGGTAACCAACTTCCCTTCTGGGTTGTTGAAGTGAAGGCATAGGAGAGCTCCTCTTTGAATGCCCGATAGAAGTTTTGGTGTTGCATCGTCTGAATTCTTCACCTAACTTTTCTAGCCTCGATCAATCATAACATCTCTTCACGTGCCTAATGGTCTTGCTTGACAGTTTTCGTACCTTTGTGAAATCCTCCCGGTCTTCCCGTCGCTTACTTCAGATGGAAATTCTAAGTTCCCATGGAGGGAATTAGATTCTTTTCCACCAATAGAGCATATCAAAAATCAGATGGATGGCTTGTCCGGCGTTTGCTCTATTAACCAGCGTTTCGTCTTAGGTCTGACACTAGACTCTTCAGGCTTAGCTCGCTTGTCGACTGAATGGTCACACTCACTATTCCACCATCTGTGATGTCGCTTCTTTCGAGGTTGTCCGAGATCATTCAAAGTCCCGCATACTGTGGACTTCGGTAGGTTCCAGTCATTCATCTCTCTTTGCAAGATGCCAGTTGCAAAATGTTCTTTATTACGAGTATTATAATGGAAGAACTGGGAAACAATCCATGGTGGGGCTGTGTTATAGGATACTTGTCACTTAGGTAACAATCTGATCTTTATTTGGGTGAAGAAGTGGTCAGAGTCTATGGTCCATCCTTTACGAACTATCAAGTTCATGATGTCTTTTCTGTTTCTTGCACTGATAGTGAGATGGTCTGTTTGAAATGAACCAGTAGCAGTGTTTGGCGACTGCCAGGTTGTTTTCTAGGAAAAACTCTGGAAATTATCCTGATCTGATACAACTTTCACAGTTCTATTAAGTGCCTGCCATTGGTGTTCGTGCGTCTATGTGTGAGTACCTTCGTTCTTTCCCTAGATAGGCACTGAAGTCACCTACCAGGAGCTTGACGTGGTGACCGGGGAGCTTGCCGATCTCATTTTCTAGCTTCTGCCAGAAGATTTGGATATTCTCAGGGTTCTTCTTGTTATCCTCGTTAGTAGGGTCATCTGCAATGACAAAGGAATATCCTTTGTTTCCCCACTTGAAAGACAGTATGGTGAGGTGTTCGCCAGTTGATGTGAGTCCACTAAATCTTCTCTTACTAAGAAAGCCATTCCAAAGACGTTGTAGCCATGTGTGTTTCTAGATGCTGGCTTCTCCTTAATTATTCTGTAACCTTCTGATCTGAAAATCTGTAAATCTGGTTTCTTGGACTGCTGCTATAAAAATGTTCCGCTTATGCAGGACATCTGTTAGCTGCTTAAGTTTTCCGATCTTGCAGAGGGTTTCGATTTGTAAGTTAACTTCATTTTCCCGTACTGAACTGAGATTCACAATTAGAATTCAAGAAGGTTCAACCTATTCAATACAAAATGTGTTGTACAAGGTGTTCACAACATATTATTTATTATTACTAGTACCGGTTTTGACGCTTAATGGCGTCATCATCAGCTAGAAATCACAAAGTGGGCATAGAACATGTCATAAAAGTTGTATAGATAATACATACATTGCAAAATACAAATGATAGGCTGTTTTCTCATTAAAAGCTAGAAGAATGATGTGTAAAATATGGTGATATAGTATAACACATAAAGGCGTTATAGTCTAATGAGGCAAGTGAGTATTATACAATAAAATTGGTATGATGAATGAGAATAAAAGTCTTCATATGATAATAAAACGATGCAATAAAATTGTCCACTCTTCTATTGTTGTTCAATGGAGACATATATAAGTCCAGGTCCAGTGTTGTACATGGTTGGCAAGACCATCAAATATTTGTCTAAGGCCGGGACACCTGACGTTGAGAGGTTGAATAAGGTTGATTTATAAGGTTGTCTCGGCTCAACGTGGGTGGTGAAGCTTAAAAGGAAGAAAAACTAAGTTAATGAAATGGATAGCTAAAAATGGGATCGCGGCCGAATATGATAGGATATGAGACTCACCTTGTTTAGCGTGCTGGTTGTATGTTGTGAAAAGAGTTGTGGACGAGTGAAATGGGTGTGAGTAAGTTGAGTGAGTGTGAAGGTAGTGTGGGAGGAGCGGGAAGAGGAGGGGGGAGGGGGAGAAGGAGAGAGGAATGGAAGGGATGGGAAGGCGGAGTTCAAGGCGGGTCAGGGGGGGCGGAGTGGCGGTGGTGTGGGATATAGAAGATTGTTTTGGAGAGCGAAAAAGTTCGATTGCCTCTCCGTGATTTTGATACCTCTAAAGACTTCGATTAGAAAATCTAAAAGGATATTAGGTTTTTCTGAAATTTCATTATGGTTTAGATTAGGATTGAAAAATTGATCTAAGTGAATAAAACAGTTTTCCGTAACATCGAGTAAAGGGCCTTTGTTTATGTTTTTGAGAATTTCTAGGTCTTGTTCTACGGTAGTGAAATTATGCTTTGAGTCATGTATGTGTTGGCCTATTGCAGAAAACCTATTATACAATGGCATTGACGTGTTCTAAGCATCTAACTTTGAAGCTTCTCCCGGTCTGTCCAATGTATGAGGAAAAACAGTTATTGCATTGGAAACGGTAAACACCTGATTTTGCGTGAATGTCAGATTTGTTTATTGACTTGGTATTGTGAACTATATCCATATTTCTATTGTTGGTTCTGTACGATATTTTAATATTATGTTTCTTGAAGATGTTAGTTACACTGTGTATGTTTTCATTAAAAGTGAAGCTGGCGTATAGGGCAGGGTTAAGTCTTTCTTTGGTTAATGTTGACTTTAGTCTATGTTTACATTTGTTGATAATGCGTTCTATGAATGAAGAATTATAACCGTTATATTTAGCGATGGCATGTATGGTATTCAGTTCTTTCTTTAGGTTTTCCTTGGATAACGGTATTTTTAGTGCACGGTCTACCATACTATAGTAAGTGGCGCACTTGTGTGCGTGTGGGTGTGTGGGTTGTATTTTAAATTTATTCAGCTTTCCAATTAATTCAATAGTGTTTTTTACGGATTTTTTCGACTGAAATTTATAATTTTTACTAAGGAATTTTTGGATGAATTGGGCCAATTTGTATAATGGGCTAGGTCTGTAGTTAATGATGGGGCGTATGGGGACACTGGTCTTATGGATTTTGGGGAAGGCTTTGGTGGTAGGCAGACCGGGATTCATGTTAATTAATCACGTTTTTTCTTGTTCTGTGAAAAGAAATTATGTATTTTTTAAAGTTTGTTTTAGGAGACGGATTTGCTGAGTTGGATCTTTTTTAACTATAGAGAAGGAGCCATTATTGAAAAAACTTTTTGTTTTTTCAATGTAATCATTTTTATCCATGATAACGGTCATATTGCCCTTATCGGCTTTTGTGAAGATAAGGTCGTGATCTTTAATTTTCTTCGCGAGTTTGGTAATGTGTTCTCGCTCTGTGAAAGTTTCTTTGTGTATACTACTATTAGTGGGTGTTGTTTCGTTTTTTAGGTTATGCATTTTGTTTAATGTCTGTTTAACGTCCAATCTGACCTCATCTTGTAAGTCTAAAGGCATTTTGTTTATGGCCGTTTCAGACTCTATGACTAGTGTGGTAGCGATATTAACTTTATTTGGATGTGGCCAATTGTGTTTTGGTCCTTTTTCAAGGATCTCATTTTCCTTGTCTGAAAGTTTTATTTTTGTTAAGTTAGCTACTGGAGGGTGAAAATGTTCTATTTGGTTATGGGTACTCGATTTATTAGAAATGTTTATAATTGGTCTATTTAGCCTTGCGTTATTCTTAAGGTTATTAAGTTTCTTCTCAAGTGTTGCTTGTTTTTGCTCCAGTGTATTGAACAGTTTTTCCGCGAGTTTAGTTTGGAATATGTCCCATTGAGCTTTGGAAAGTAAGTGCGCTGTCTCAAGGTGTGTCTCATATAGTTTGTTATTCAAGAAAGATTTTTTTCTTGTATAAGAATCTTATTTCATTCTTAAGCTACATTTTATTTACTTTGATTTGGGTTTTCGAGTGTTGAGGAGATTAAGAAGTAAGTATAAATAACCACCTAATCGATACTTTATTAATGCCTCAGGCAAAATTGAATAAAATTAAAACTTACAGGACATGTTTCGACCACTTAGTGGTCCTCTTCAGCTGTATAAATAAAGAACTGAAAAGAAAAACATCTGTGCTTACTTTTGCAAGTTTCATCTTCAGATTAAGATAGATGTTCGTAATGTTTCCTGCTTGGTTAGCATTCGTATTACAAGTTGTCCATTTCATGACCGTATCGATGTTTAATCAAGAAGTAAGTATAAATAACCACCTAATCGATACTTTATTAATGTTGAAGAGATTTTCGTTGTAATTTTCTCAAGTTGGTTTTGAGAAAATTCGGAGTTAAATTGTATGATAAACATTGTTTCAAGAAGTGAATGTCTTTGCCCAATTTTGCGATCTTTATTCTTAGGCCCATGTATTGATGGGCTTTAAATTTTGCTTGGTTAGCTTTGTCATTATCCTATCATATTCGGCCGCGATCCCATTTTTAGCTACCCATTTCATTAACTTAGTTTTTTCTTCCTTTTAAGCTTCACCACCCGCGTTGAGCTGAGACAACCTTATAAATCAACCTTATTCAACCTCTCAACGTCAGGTGTCCCAGCCTTAGACAAATATTGGATGGTCTTGCCAACCACATACAACACTGGACCTGGACTTATATATGTCTCCATTGAACAACAATAGAAGAGTGGACAATTTTATTGCATCGTTTTATTATCATATGAAGACTTTTATTCACATTCATCATACCAATTTTATTGTATAATACTCACTTGTCTCATTAGACTATAATGCCTTTATGTGTTATACTATATCACCATATTTTACACATCATTCTTCTAGCTTTTAATGAGAAAACAGCCTATCATTTGTATTTTGCAATGTATGTATTATCTATACAACTTTTATGACATGTTCTATGCCCACTTTGTGATTTCTAGCTGATGATGACGCCATTAAGCGTCAAAACCGGTACTAGTAATAATAAATAATATGTTGTGAACACCTTGTACAACACATTTTGTATTGAATAGGTTGAACCTTCTTGAATTCTAATTGTGAGGGTTTCGATGTTATTAGCCCCAAAGTTTGTGATGGTTTTAGGTTTCAGGTATTAGGGCGCTCCAACTTTGCCAGCACGATGAGTTCAGGCTCCCCAGAATCCGAAGGCCTGAATACACCACCGCTGGTGGCAGGAGAATGGATATTCCCTGGGGTAGTGACATCTGTGTTGCTGTTTATCATTGCATAAGAGCTAGTAAAGGGATTTACAAAGGGTGAAGACCCAGGATCTCCAAAGTTGACCATTTCGCATCTTACTCAGGAGTGTTGATAAATTCTTACAGAGCGAATGTCAGTTGTTCCAGCCCTCCTCATTTATCCGGGCTTGGGACTGGCTACAGTATGTACTGTAATGTTCAGACTGTATAATCTAATGCACCTGAAGATGGCGAAAACATGCCCTGATCACTAATTTTGTAATGTGTTTGCAATTTTAAATTGTGGACACTGTTAATGTTCAAGTCAAACAGGGGAGTATCACGATGAGATGAACATAAAACTGCTCCAGACTCAGCTATGGCCACCGTACTACATTGCATAAAATGAATTTCATACCTTTTTAAGTATACGCACAGTACTACAGCCAGCAAATAAATAAGCAGCAGGAGAAAAGAATTGAGGACGTGTCTATCTCAAATTAACACAGATTTTGCACCAGATGCCCAAAAGTCCAAGCTACTCAATATCGTACGGCATAAGAAATCGACCCTACATTTGCTGTGGACACGCTCTTAAAATCTGCTGGGCATGATGTTACACTGTATGGCTCGTATCCCCGCTGCTTCCTGGGAGGTGTAACAATAATTTTCAGTCTCTAGCCACATTGTGAATATTCCGGTACTCATCACCTGAGCTAGCCGTGAACAGTCAGAGTTGGAGTCATTGTGTTGGGGTGAGTGTTTTCGGTGACTGTTGCACTGGAGTCTGAATGAGGAGTTGTTGGTGTTATTTTGTCAGAGTGTTATGTTGGAGTACTGCTGTCCATGTACCAACATGGAGCTTGACGGCAATAGCGTTGGTTGTTGTCAGAGTATCGTACTGGGTGTACTATGTGTGTGCCCAACGTAGAGTTAGCACATGGAGTGTAATTGGAACAGTGTTAATGGTCATTCCTGTGAGGAGTATTGTCCTGCTGTTTAACACTGTTGATGTTATGTTTGACTGAGTGAATTACTGGAGTCGAAGCGTGTTGTGAGGGGTGATTAGACTTGGAGCCTGACAAAGAGGATTATAGTAATGAGCTGGACAACCTGCTGTGTGAAGAGGTCAATCATGGTTGTGCGTGTGACCCGTTTCACAGAAAGGGACCTAAAGTAGGATTTTTCTGTTTTGATATTTTGCGGTTCTAAATTTGGCACAAGATACTGAGAATATGTAAAAAGAAAGTTCATACTCCAGAAGATATTAATTATTGACTGTTGCTATTAATCTGTTCCCCATTATGTTGTCGAACAGGAAATGCCTGCAACACGTTATGGACATAGATTTATACACACATTATTTTGATCAAACCTGCATTGTATTTTATGGAATGTTTTGGAGAAAATATTTTTCTTGAAATACTGATAAAATGTAATTGTATCTTACCTTATATGTTGAGTTTAGTATGGTATGCTTCGAAACAGGGATTGAGGCACAAGGGCACATTGTTCTGACACCTTTCCTAACACCTATTTTCTAGCATATTTTTTCTTGTCTGTGGATGGATTGTTGAAGATAAAATGTCTCTGTTTAGCCTATCACCAAAACTGAATACGTTGCAAAGCGCCCGACTTGTGCGGACTTGCTGAAGTGAGAGTGATCCGACCTAAATATTCATGGCATATTATTTGTATAATATCAGGGTTTCTTTAGACGTTTACAGCCATTAGAAACCACAATAAGCAACATTTACACATTTTTACAAAGGTCCCAGGTTTGATTCCCGTCAGGGTCAAGAATTTTAACCATCATTGGTTAATTTGTCTGGCACAGGGGCTGGGTATATACAGATAAGAAAGGATTCACTGTTTATTGTAAACATTTTATCTTACAGTACCGGTTTTCACCTTACCTGGTCATCATCAGCTGAACATAGTCTTGTACCTTTACATATATGTTAGGCAATAATAACTGACATTACTCTGTCTAAAGGGAAATGCCGTGAGGAAACAACATATCTGAATGTGTCCAAATCGGGCATACTAAATGTAAGTTGAATATTAGGGTACGTGGGTATAAAACTGTCTTCTTTAAGACTTGAAATTTGACTATGCAACCTATTCTAATGCTTAAATCTAAGTTGTATGTACAAATACAATAAACACATTAAAATACACAGAACATATTAAAATACATTAAAACAACATGTGTAAAAACACTTCATAAGTTTGAATATGCGTGTCTTGCGTATATCTTCATTTAACTTCCGTGTTAGAATTATTATCCATAGTTGTGCTTCAGTTGGTGTTTGTGATCGTGATCTCTTAAAATGTCCTATTATTTACTTTAAAAATGTCTTCATGTGTACATAACATAAAACACTTTTGTTATTGACAAGATCCGGTTATGTGGATGGAGGTAGGTATGTGCAGCTCTGCTGTAAGTGGAGTCTTGTTCTTTAAGTTAAGAGCAGAAGATGTGGTCCTGGTCATTCACGAGTTGTTTAATATTAAACTATGGTGGAGGCTCCTTCCTCATCTATACCTGTGTGCTGGTGTTATAGTTATCTGTGAAAGATTAAGAGAGAGAGAGAGAGAGTGTGTGTGCGCGCGCGCTGATATGAATGTGTACTTACTATTGTTGTTGTGGCTGGGTTGCGTTCGATCGGAGAGCTTGCCGTGTACTACTTCGTGTTCGCCGTGGGCTTGTGTCTGCTGTTGTGGGGGAAGTGAGCGGAGGGGTAGGGGGAGTCGCTGTTGTGGAAGTAGGGGTGGACCTGGGCGTGTCATTCGATGGTTCTATGGCACGTGTTACGTTCTGTTTATTAATTACTTTAAGGCAGTCATTTTTTAGGGCAGGAATGACTTTATTGAGGATAATACTAGTTTTTTCTCTAATTTCATTTATATTGAAATTGGGATTGGCTTATTGATCTAAGGATAACTCTTCTGTTATATTGAGTAGGGGGCCCTTGGGATTTATGTTTAGTATTTTCATGTCATTTTTGATGTTTGTGAAACTGTGTTCATACTCTTCGTTGTGGAAAAATGATAATGTTTTATAATGTTCATTATATCGAATGGTGAAGTTTGTTTCGGTGCGTCCAATATAGCTGGTCTCCCAACTGTTACACGTGATGCGGTATACTCCTGATTGGTTGTACTGTTATATGTGGTTTTAAATGCTATTTTTATTTTTTTTAAACATTAGTGTGCATTGTTGAAGGTAAATAGTGTGTAATCTTCCTTAGGTTTGTCTGTTTTTGTCTATTTGGTTTTGGGTTGAGATTTGATTTGCAAATAATTTTATTGAACATTTCTTTCTTGTATCGATTGTTTTTAGCTATGTCGTGTATTAGCTGTCTTTTGTTAACGGTATATTGAAGGCTCTATATATCATGCTGTAGTAAGCTGCTTTCTTATGTGTGTTGGGATGGATGGAATCTATTTTAATCGTGTTTGAAGTGTGTGTGGGTTTTCTATATATTTTAAAGGACAAGTGGTTTTCATGTCTGGCTATTGTTATGTCTAAATAATTTAGGGTACAGTTGTTTCCAGTTTCTTTCGTGAATTTTATGTAGGGGTCTATTGTATTAAGTTTGTCCAGTATGATGTTTTCGTCAGTGGATCTGTTGTCGATGATGACAAAGATATCATCAACAAATCTGCACCAAAAGAATATATTATTTATTTTGCTGATTGATGTATATTCTAAATAGTCTATGTAAATTTCGGCCAGTAAGCCAGAGGCAGGAGATCCCATTGGTAGGCGCTGTTGTTGGTAGATAGTATCATAGAATTTAAAATAGTTGTTTCTAATGGCAAATTTAAGTAATGTCATAAATTTGTAAAGTGCTCAAATTGCTGTGGTTCCTTAGATTGGATTCAATTATTTCTATAGTTTTCTTGGTGGGAATGTTGGAATAGATGTTTGTTATATCGAATGATGCGAGGGTATGGTATTGCTCTATCTTTAGTTCTTTGGTTTTATTACAAAAATCTACTGAATTCCGTATAGTTTTGTTTGCTAAGAATGAGTAATGCTTCTTGAGGAATTGTTGAATGAATTGTGAGAGTTTAATATATGTTGGGCTTTCTCTGTAGTTTATGATGGGTCTCATTAGTGTATTTTCTTTGTGTGTAGGCAGTGAGAAGAACATGTGTGTTCTTGTGTGGTTCACGATCCTTCCTGACCTCCCTGTCAACCGCTTGTCTTCCAGAGTCGTCCTCGCATCTGTACTGTCCAACCAACATCTTTGGGCCTATTACCTTTCCTCTCAAACTTTTCAGCTTGTCTCAGACCAGCATTCGGAGGCATTCACTTCCGTAGAGACTTAATCACCGTGTATTTATGTTTATGAGTACTTTTTTGGTAATCTGATGTGCTATATTACAAGATCAGCAAATGTATCAGACAGAATCTGCATGCACTCATAATTCAGAATGAGAAAATTATACTGCTTTTGCAAGGAAAGCAGACTTACAGTCCGAACACTAGTTTTCCTGGCAACTAACCTAAAAAAGGAAAAATAAACTTCTGAGATAAATATAATCCCTCAAATATTTATGTAACAAGTCTGTAACTTTCTACGTACATAGAGGAAAGATTCACAATCACTGTAGTTTTAGTTTCATAAAAACGACCAAAGATACTAACTGTTTTCCAATTAAACGTGCCTATTGGACAACGTGCTATTACCAGCGGGAGATTTAAATTGGCAATGGTTAATGGGTTAATAAAGCTGTAATTTGAGAAAAACTGCAATAACAGCTTTCACTGATTTTCTTACCAACTCCACAAAGTTTTCATGATGTCGAGCAGGGAAGACTTGAACTGCTGCGTAACTTAATTTCTTAAGAACACCCACAGGTAGCACAAGAATTTTTACACCCCAAACACTTTTGTTCAGCTTTGCTCTAAAAATTTCCACTGCCAACACAATGGGTCACGCGTGTGTGTGCATTTATTGGGTCATCCTCAAATAAATCAGAGCGAAAAAACACACCATGTTTTATTCGTAACAATACATCTGAGTAGAGTGAGAAGAAAAGTTGCCTCGAAAAACATAAACCAGTCAAATACAGACAGACAAGCGGAGGAAGACTTGTGAGAATGGTGCTGTGGCAGCAATTGAGACAGCAGTGCTGGACCAGACAAAAATAACTTCAGCAACAGTGATTCGGCTGCTAGCCAAATCTCGGGCATAGCACCTTGGGAGAGGGCAGTAATGCTCTTCACTTGGTCGTGGTTCACCGTGAAAGCAAGTATGAGTATTTCATTTTATATCTGGTCCATAAAGTCCTTCTTCAATCAATCAAAGAAGAAATTAACATTTAGGGTAGCTAATTAAACTATTTGCGTACAGGCTCATTTGATGCATGCCTGTTATGCACTGTGTACCGGGAGGTACACCTCAACTCCGCGCATTCAAAAGAAGCGCCTTATGAACTCTATCTATCCAACAAAAAGTGAAACTGCTACTACATGAAGTTGGAACTTTATTCAGAAGATGTCACTACTGAAGTATTAAGTAATTGTGAAGTTGCCTAAACTGACCGGCTTTATTTGCTTTGTGCTTGTTTCTTTTCTGTAATGCCTTAAAGTAACTTTCATTCGAGTCACCTCAGTAGCTTGGGATTAGCCCCTGTATCACTGGGTCGAGAGCCCCATTAGGATTTTATTCTTCATTTAGGAGTGCAAGTATACGCCTCCATTCATTCTGTGTTCGGGCCAGTTATCTAACCTGTTCTTTTTCCACGAAGGCCCAGCAGGTTGGGCACTAGATACCCCTGTGTAAAACTATTTCCCTTGTAAATCGTGCCTTGAGAGGCTAGAAATTGTAAGCTTTTGATGTAATGTTGCCTTGAGAAGGCTGTTTGAAATTGAGAGCATGTAAGCTCTTTTCTAAGTTTTTGTTATATTGAAGAGTGCCTCTGAAAGGCTGTAAATTTGTTGGAGCAAAGTGCTCTTGAATTGGGGATTTCTGCCCTTGCCTAAATAATACCACTTTGAAATTGTAACCTAGGGGCTTGAAGCACAGAATTGTTAAAGTTCTGAATCTTGTATTTTCCAATTTTTGAAATTGTCATTGTACCTATAACCCCATTATTTCACTGAGTGAAAAAATTGTTAAGTTTGAAATTCTGAAAGAAATATAACCTTTATTTAACGTGTTAATTCAATTTCTGATATCGTAGTTAGACCCATTCAACACCCGCACCTTCTTTCACCTCTTTCTGCTCCACGGATATCTCCGTAACACATTGAGTAGAGCATACTGTGTCAGTGATATTGGTGGAAACAGCTTAAACATTTTGAAGTATTTCACACCCCGATACACACCAGTGTTACGTGAATCCCTACAAGAATGACAAACATTCATACTAGTCTGGCACTTCACAACAACTATTCGAGCTACAGGTAACTAATCTCATTTTGTTACGTATTGAAGATACAATAAGTAAAATTCTTTCTTGAATAAAATTACTGTGTCCACCTATTCAATACTATTACCATATATTTTGTAGTGATTAAATTCTACATAAATTATAAACACTAGTTAGGAACATGTTTCGCTCTAGTTTTGGGCATCTTCAGCCTAATACTAATCTTAAGGTCAAGTCTTAAATCTATTAACATTGGAACTTAATTACTAAACTTAAATTAATACTAAATACAATGGTCTTATTCTTCTTAAAGTTGTGTTTTAGGTGATATTTACATAGTTTACAATATGTACATAAAATAAAAGCCAGAATTTGTGAACAAGGAAGCAAATAAATTATTTTATTTTACAATGACTAGAAAACGTCCTAAGTGTAGAGCGGATTTATTCTGTTGTATGGAAGAAAGTTTATGCAAATGTGCATGTATTGGCTAAAGATTGATCACAGCGTGAATTGGGGCGCCTCTAACTTATGGATGAACATTAGGTTGAAGGTTTTACAGCTGGTTCGTTCAAAGGTGGTTTTGGTCACTATCGTAAGTATATTGTTTACAAAACCGGAACTGTGGTTAAAGTCGATCATGTTGGATTGGAATATTCCTTTAGAAAGAAGCATGGTTGGACAGTAATGTTTAATAGGTTAAAGCATGTATGTTGGAAACATATTGTTGGTATTGTTCATTAGTGCTCATTTGATAATTTTTTTTTTTTTAATATTGTGCCATTCTTGTCGATTAACGTTCCCATTGGTACATTGTTCAACCTTGGGAGGAATTATGAGTTGTGTGTAATTGTCTTGTCGATGTTAGCTGGAATCACCTGTTCCAGTTGCGTCTGAACGACTAACCTTATTACTTCTAGTGAAGTATCAATAAACTTTCATCCATACAACAGAATAAATCCGATCTACACTTAGGACGTTTTCTAGTCATTGTAAAATAAATAATTTTTATTTGCTTCCTTGTTCACAAATTTTGGCTTTTATTTTATGTACATATTGTAAACTATGTAAATATCAACTAAAACACAACTTTAAGAAGCATAAGACCATTGTGTTTAGTATTAAGTTCCAATGTTAATAGATTTAAGACTTGACCTTAAGATTAATATTAGGCTGAAGATGCTCAAAACTAGAGCAAAACATGTTCCTAACTAGTGTTTATAATTCATGTAGAATTTAATCACTACAAAATATACGGTAATAGTATTGAATACGTGGACACAGTCATTTTATTCAAGAAAGAATTTTACTTAACTATTCGAGCTGCCGGGTTATTATTTTATTCACAATAGTTTTATCTGTGACTCCCTCCGAAGTCGCAGTGCTCTCTCTCATGTACGGGTGGAGCTTTATCGGTATTTGCCAGGCTACAGCCCTCTTCACCATCATTGCTTCCTTGTATGCCTGCTATCGCATTCTTACCATACAAGCTGCATCAAAATTCTACCACTCCGTCAAATACTTTGACATGACTCATTTCCCCAAGCTTGCAAGCTCACGCTGTACAAAATATATCTTGTACCAATTCTAACTGAAAGCAGCAACACTGACTAGATCTGCACAAAGTCACTTACAGGCCACTGAAATGAAGTTCCTTCAGTCTGTCTCCAAAACACAAGGAGAGACAAAATAAGGAATGAAAGTATTCGGTAACAACTTGGATTGGACAGGAGCCTGTTGGAAAAATTAGAATTAAGCAGATTACAATGGTATGGACATATGAGAAGGATGGCTCCAATTAGGACCCCTAAGAAAGGAATGTTGTTGGTAAGAGGCCCAGAGGGAGGCCTTGTGATAGTTGGGAAAAGCAAATTTTCAAAGACCTTGCCAAATGTGATGTTCTACCTTTTGCATCAGCTCTGGATGGACAGGACAAACTGGAAGAGGCCCATAAACACCCGCATCTGGCTTGCTGGAGCGGAAAATCGATGATGATGTCCCACTTCATTAATTTGAAGTACAAGTTGTTTGCATTTTTTCAGAAAAATATTCTCTTCAATTTCAATGGATTCCTTACAAACTTCTTACTCCCTGAAGCAAATTTTCACTTCGTAGAAGAGTACTGTCACGCACAGTAGTGATAGCTACATTGTAACATAAAATACCAGCACACAATGAAGGCCTGCGCTATGAGAGGTTTGACCCCATCATCTCCCAAGCTACGAGCCCTGTTCTGGATGTCCAGAGTCCATTACGTAGAACACCACAAGGAAATGGAGATCTCACCAAAGTGAGCACAAAGTATGGCCTCGAGAACAACAGCAATATTTGCTGACAACATATTAAACTAATGGAAGTGGAAAAATTTGTTTACAACAGAAGATCATTGGTCGATCTTGCAATGGCTCGCACAGCCAAACTAAACAAAATCTGGGAAGACAGGAAACACTAAAGCAAAGCTGACCAATTCTTACCATTTGCTTTACGACACAGATAGGTCTTATGGTGACGAAGGGATAGGAGTGGGAAGGAAGCGGCCGTACCGTACCAGCATATGCCTGGCGTGAAAATAGGAAACCTCGGAAAACTATCTTGCCGACAGTGGGGTTCGAATCCACTATCTCCCGGATACAAGCTCACAGCTGGGCGACCCTAACCATACGGCCAACTCGCCTGGTGGTCAATTCTTTGCTGTTTCCGACTGTCTAATATGCAACCCTGCCATGGACTATCAAAGAAGCTGACAAGAAGAGGTTACAAGCATTAAAAATGTGTGTACTACTGCATCCAAGGACAGAACGCTGCACTAACGCATCAGTTCTTGAAGAGCTAAAAGATCCTTTTGTAATGTCCGGCTCCATGGCTAAATGGTTAACGTGCTGGCCTTTGGTCACAGGGGTCCCGGGTTCGATTCCCGGCAGGGTCAGGATTTTAACTATCATTGGTTAATTTCCCTAGTATGGGGGCTGGGTGTATGTGTTGCCTTCATCATCATTTCATCATCACGGTGTGCAGGTCGCCTACGGGAGTCAAATAAAAAGACCTGCACCTGGCAAGTTGAACCCGTCCTGGGATATCTTGGCACTAAAAGCCATACGACATTTCGTTTAATTTCATTTCATTGTTTTGTAAGGTAATTGTGACAAACACAAACACTTTGTAAGAAAAGCAACAAATGGTTTGTGGGAAGCGGACAAAAAACTCACAGATAGGCCAAGAGACACCTCTTGTTCCTCTCCAGAGCAGCGTGCCTCAGCTGGACTCCTGAGTAGTTCATATTCTCTGTCGAGCTTGAGCTCCTGAAAAGCACAATAAAGGATTACATTAATGTCTATCCTGTAGACTGGATGGTACAACCATCATTATGTACCATCATATTTACAATCTTTAAAAAATCACAACAAAACTCACATTCTTAAGTTTATAATAAAGGAACTCCACAACCATCCTACAGATATGGAGTTCTTAAACGTGCCAGTAAATCTACCAACATGAAGCTGACGTATTTGAGCACCTTAAAATTACCACTGACTGGGCCAGGATCAAACCTGCCAGCACTCTACCATCCGAGCTACTCAGCCCGGTTTAAATGGGCTCAACATTTAGGCCACCGACCCCTGATGGTAAGAGCTAAAATGATCCTTTAAAATATACCAATAACTAGAATAAATATTATTGTTGTTGTTTGAGTCATCAGTCCATAGACTGGTTTGATGCAGCTCTCCATGCCACCCTATCATGTGCTAACCTTTTCATTTCTACGTAACTATTGCATCCTACATCTGTTCTAATCTGCTTGTCATATTCATATCTTGGTCTACCCCTACCGTTCTTACCCCCTACACTTCCTTCAAAAACCAACTGAACAAGTCCTGGGTGTCTTAAGATGTGTCCTATCATTCTATCTCTTCTTCTCGTCAAATTTAGCCAAATCGATCTCCTCTCACCAATTCGATTCAATATCTCTTCATTGATTCGATCTATCCATCTCACCTTCAGCATTCTTCTGTAACACCACATTTCAAAAGCTTCTATTCTCTTTCTTTCTGAGCCAGTTATCGTCCATGTTTCACTTCCATACAATGCCATGCTCTACACGAAAGTCTTCAAAAACATCTTTCTAATTCCGATATCAATGTTTGAAGTGAGCAAATTTCTTTTCTTAAGAAAGCTCTTCCTTGCTTGTGCTAGTCTGCATTTTATGTCCTCCTTACTTCTGCCATCGTTAGTTATTTTACTACCCAAGTAACAATATTCATCTACTTCCTTTAAGACTTCATTTCCTAATCTAATATTTCCTGCATCACCTGCCTTCGTTCGACTGCACTCCATTACTTTTGTTTTGGACTTTTTTATTTTCATCTTGTACTCCTTACCCAAGACTTCATCCATACCATTCAGCAACTTCTCGAGATCTTCTGCAGTAGGATGCTAAAAGGTTAGTTTTTTCCACCTATTCAATACATATAAATTTTATAAATTAGGAATTTATTATTGATTCCACTTGAGACATGTTTCGCCCTTCATTGAGGGCATCATCAGTCAAAATATCACCTCAAGGTAAAAAATCAGGTAACTGGTTAGTAGTTGACATGTACAAATTAATACATATTATTAATACAATTACAAAAATTAAGTATGGGAAATAGTTGTACAAAGTGATGGTTGAACATATAGGCTTATAGATGAAAAGTCAGCACCAATGCCTAAAATTAACATAGTAGAGTTCGGCAGTGGTGCTCTGGAGAAACAGTTGACGCAATCATAGGAAAATAAAAAGTTAAAAAATATTTACATTAAAACAATTAAGGGAGAAAAAGTGTAGTGTTCGGCGTCAATGTTTGTAACCCAAAATTAATGTCAAAGGTTAGTAACTATACAGTATTTACATTGTTCAAGTGAACAGTTGAGATAAAGTTTTAAAAATATTTACATTATAACATTCAGCGTAAATGTTTGTAATAAAAACTAATGTCAATAGTTGGTAACTATATAGTAATTACATTATCTAATTGAATAGTTGAGAATTTACAAATATTTAGTACCAAGTGCGTCCTGATGTTTTAGAGGTTGGAAGAAGGAATTAGTGTTGACATTTCAGAAATATGTAGAGCAGTTTATTTTAGTTAAAATCACCGGGGGTAGGGAAATATTTCATAGGCAAATGAGGTTTTATAGGCATCAAGCTGGAAGTTTTTCAGTTGCAGTGCCGAGATCGGTACGGAGACTGGTCAGTGTGGATGAAGATTCATGGGTATTCCGTGCGTTTGAACGGCAACAATGGTGACAGTTATTAGTGGGTAATTGCTAGTTATATGGGTAATTGCTAATTAGGAAAATGTTGCGGGTTGAAACTTTCGCTTATTCTTTTAGTTGACTTCTGTAGCATCGAATGTGATGTGAAGACATCGGTGTGAAATGCTGGTTGTTATCTCACCAGACCAGAAAAGAACAATAACTTCATCCCGAAGTTCGCCATACTTTATTCCACGGAACAATATCAATTTGTCTCACCGGCATTTCACACCGATGTCTTCACATCACATTCGATGCTACAGAAGTCAACTAAAAGAATAAGCGAAAGTTTCAACCCGCAACATTTTCCTAATTAGCAATTACCCATATAACTAGCAATTACCCACTAATAACTGTCACCATTGTTGCCGTTCAAACGCACGGAATACCCATGAATCTTCATCCACACTGACCAGTCTCCGTACCGATCTCGGCACTGCAACTGAAAAACTTCCAGCTTGATGCCTATAAAACCTCATTTGCCTATGAAATATTTCCCTACCCCCGGTGATTTTAACTAAAATAAACTGCTCTACATATTTCTGAAATGTCAATACTAATTCCTTCTTCCAACCTCTAAAACATCAGGACGCACTTGGTACTAAATATTTGTAAATTCTCAACTATTCAATTAGATAATGTAATTACTATATAGTTACCAACTATTGACATTAGTTTTTATTACAAACATTTACGCTGAATGTTATAATGTAAATATTTTTAAAACTTTATCTCAACTGTTCACTTGAACAATGTAAATACTGTATAGTTACTAACCTTTGACATTAATTTTGGGTTACAAACATTGACGCCGAACACTACACTTTTTCTCCCTTAATTGTTTTAATGTAAATATTTTTTAACCTTTTATTTTCCTATGATTGCGTCAACTGTTTCTCCAGAGCACCACTGCCGAACTCTACTATGTTAATTTTAGGCATTGGTGCTGACTTTTCATCTATAAGCCTATATGTTCAACCATCACTTTGTACAACTATTTCCCATACTTAATTTTTGTAATTGTATTAATAATATGTATTAATTTGTACATGTCAACTACTAACCAGTTACCTGATTTTTTACCTTGAGGTGATATTTTGACTGATGATGCCCTCAATGAAGGGCGAAACATGTCTCAAGTGGAATCAATAATAAATTCCTAATTTATAAAATTTATATGTATTGAATAGGTGGAAAAAACTAACCTTTTAGCATCCTACATTCAGTATCTTCAATACGGATAGCAATGATTTTTATCACTTGCATCTTCTGCAGTCTCAGATAAAATAACAATATCATCGGCAAATCTCAAGGTTTTGATTTCCTCTCCTTGGACTGTGATTCCCTTTCCAAATTTCTCTTTGATTTCCTTTACTGCCTGTTCTATGTAAACATTGAAAAGAAGAGGGGACAAACTGCAGCCTTGCCTCACTCCTTTCTGGATTGCTGCTTCTTTTTCAAAGCCCTCGATTCTTATCACTGAAGACTGATTTTTATACAGATTGCAGATAATTCTTCGTTCTCGGTATCTGATCCCTATCATCTTCAGAATCATAAATAGCTTGGTCCAATCAACATTATTGAATGCCTTTTCTAGATCTATGAATCCCATGTACGTGGGCTTGTCCTTCTTGATTCGATCCTCTAAGATCAGACGTAAAGTCAGGATAGCTTCACGTGTTCCTACATTTCTTCTGAAGCCAAATTGATCTTCTCCCAACTCAGCTTCAACTTGTTATTCCATTCTTCTGTAAATAATACGTGTTAAAATTTTGCAGGCATGAGATTCTAAACTAATGGTGCAATAGTTTTCACACCTGTCAGCACCGGCTTTCTTGAGAATAGGTATAACAACATTCTGCTGAAAATCGGATGGGACTTCTCCTGTCTCATACATCTTGCAGACTAAATGAAATAACCTTGCCATGCTGGTTTCTCCTAAGGCAGTCAGTAATTCAGAGGGAATGTCATCAATTCCAGGTGCCTTGTTCCCATTGAGGTCACTCACAGCTCTGTCAAACTCTGACCTCAAAATTGGGTCTCCCTTTTCATCAGCATCAACAGCCTCTTCATGTTCCAGAACCAAATTATCTACATCTTTACCTTGATACAACTGTTGGATATGCTCCTGCCATCTTTCTGCTTTGTCTTCTTTCCCTAGAAGTGGTTTTCCATCTGAGCTCTTAATATTCATACCCCTAGATTTCCTTTCTCCAAAGGTTTCCTTGATTTTCCTGTATGCAACATCTACCTTTCCCAGGACCATACAGCCTTCGACATCCTTGCATTTCTCCTTCAGCCATTCTTCCTTAGCTGCCTTGCACTTTCTATCCACTTCATTCTTTAATCGCCTGTCTTCATTTCTAGCATTCTTGTATTTTCGTCGTTCATCAATCAGGTCTAGTATCTCCTGAGTTATCCACTAATTCTTAGTTGATCTTTTCTTCCTTCCTAACATTTCTTCAGCAGCCCTACTGACTTCATTTTTCATGACTCTCCACTCTTCCTCTATAGTGTTTCCTTCAGCCTTTTCATTTAGTCCTTGTGCAACATGTTCCTTGAAACAATCCCTCACATTCTTTTCTTTCAACTTGTCTAGATCCCATCTTTTTGCATTCTTTCCTTTCTTCAATTTCTTCAACTTCAGATGGCATTTCATGACCAACAAGTTGTGGTCAGAGTCCACATCTGCTCCTGGGAAAGTTTTGCAATCCAACACCTGGTTTCTGAATCTCTGCCTAATCATAATGAAGTCTATTTGATACCTTCCAGTGTCTCCAGGTCTCGTCCACGTATACAGCCGTCGTTTGTGGTGTTTGAACCAAGTATTGGCAAGGACTAAATTATGATCAGTGCAGAATTCAACCAGACGACTTCCTCTTTCGTTCCTTCGTCCCAATCCAAATTCTCCTACTGTACTACCTTCTCTTCCTTGGCCTACCACTGCATTCCAGTCTCCCATCACAATTAGATTCTCGCCACCTTTTACATATTGTATTAATAGATTCTCGCCACCTTTTACATATTGTATTAAATCTTCTATCTCCTCATATATTCTTTCGATTTCTTCATCATCCGCCGAACTAGTAGGCATATAGACCTGCACTATTGTGGTGGGCATTGGTTTGGTGTCTATCTTGACAACAATAATTCTTTCACTATGCTGGTCGTAGAAGCTTACCCGCTGCCCTATTTTCTTATTCATTATTAAACCAACTCCTGAATTTCCTCTGTTTGATTTTGTGTTGATAATTCGGTAGTCGCCTAACCAAAAATCTTGTTCTTCCTGCCAACGTACTTCATTTATGCCAACTACATCTAACTTTAGCCTATCCATCTCCCTTTTCAGATTCTCTAACCTACCACAACGATTCAAACTTCTAACATTCCACGCTCCGACTCGCAGAATGTCAGTATCCATCTTCCTGATGATCGCCCCCTCTCGTGTAGTCCCCACCCGGAGATCCGAATGGGGGACTAGTTTACCTCCGGAATATTTTACCCGGGAGGAAGCCATCATCAGTACATCATTCATACAGAGAGAGCTGCATGTCCTCGGGAGTTAGTTACGGCTGTAGTTTCCCGTTGCTTTCAGCCGTGTAGCAGTATCAACACAGCTAAACCATGTTGAGTATTATTACAAGGCCGTATCAGTCAATCATCCAGACTGCCGCCCTTGCAACTACCGAAAGGCTGCTACCGCCCTTTCGATGAACCATTCGTTAGTCTGGTCTCTCAACAGATACCCATCCGATATGGTTGCACCTGCGGCTCGGCTATCTGCATCATTGGGACACGCAAGCCTCCCCACCGCGGCAAGTTTAAAATAATCAGAGGATCTGATAGACTACAATCTGGCCAGTGACTCAATGCCAAGAGACAAATAGCGGTAAATAACATGGCTATCTGAAGGGGCCAATGGCTTCAAGCTCTTGAAATCGTATTAAAGGTAGTCTGTGTACAGTGTCCTGGCATAAACTCGAAAATGCTTAGCGACAGGAAAAGTGACAAGCCGAATGTACGATCTTCATGGAATGCTGTCTCCGGGAATCCTTCTATTGGCTAGGGCAACTCATATTGGCAAAGCTCGATTGATGTAAGAAGTGTGCAAGTTTTACCGTCACATACGCGAGACAGCTAAACAAGCTAGCCTCCATTTGCTGCACTGCATCATGTACTGTGGAAATTGCTTGAAAAGAGGTGCATCGATGTCTGCGTTGATAAGCATATAACATTGGTGCAAATACAAATTGTATTACAACGGTACATTTGGAAAAACTCATGGAGTGGGGATTATTGCAACAGCAAAGTTTGATGGCTCTGTCTCCAAAGTCCAGCGATATGATGACAATCTGATGAAGACTGCTGATAGTAGAAAAATCCCCTTCTTCACAGGAAGCCCTAACCACAAAGGGCAAAGACGACTTCTGAGCAATGCCTGACATGAGTGCCTTGAGAATACTATCTCATTGTCCCAGGTGATCTGAACTGACACGTTGGCCGCACGCCTCATGGTGGGCATGAATGTGGAAATAGGAACGGTAATGGCTAGAAAATAATAGATTATGCAAAAACGCTTGATCTGGGCATCACAAACACCTGGTTTAGAAAGCATGATTCATATCTAATTACATACTATAGTGGTACAAATGCAACACTGATAAAACTATATCCTCGTCAGACACCGAGATCTTAAAGACATACTGGACACTAAAGACATCCTTTATGAAACAGTTCGAACCCAATACCGACCACTTATCTGCCATGTCTGTTAAGCCACAGAAAGCTGTACAGCAAGAATCAAAAGGGGTGCTTTAATGATACAGAAGTCAATGTTGTTGAACGAATTACTCTACCACTGATCACAACTGTTCAAAAAAGCTGGGCATATATGAAGAATACTGTCCACGAAGTCGTGTGTGCTCTTCTTGGAACAACAAAGCGAGGACGTCGTCAGATTGAGAGACATTCGTGGCTTTGGAATGAAAAAGTCAAAGATGCGGTTTGCAGAAGAAACAGCTATATCACAAGTTTCTGGAGGACAAAAAATCTTCACTTTGGAACGCTTCTAATTGGCCCACAGTGAAGCAAAGACGATTGTAACTGCAATAAAGACCGCTTGGTAAGCAGACCTCTACGTGAAATATGACATTTGCTGGGCGAGCAGATCTACCAACTCTTCAAATCCAAATACCATAAAATGGAATTTATACAACACTTCTATGTTATTAATGATGAAAAGGGCAACTTACTTGACGAGTAGAAAGCACAAAAATGCTGACAAAGTTACGTTGAAAAGGTATCAATGAAGAATTTACACACCCTCCAATCCCAATCAGCACAGCTGTCCACGGTTGCATGACACCTGTCAACATAGCTGAAGTCAAGGCTGCTTTAAATCAGATGACACCGGGAAAATCCAATGGTCCAGATGACATCGCGGCAGAGTTGTGGTGCTTTCAAATGTACGATACAAAAGACTGGTTGACAAGACTCATCAACCAAACAATCAAAGAGGTATAAACGGCACATCACTGGCAACAGAGCATCATGACGCCCATCTAAAAAAAAAAAAAAAAAATTTAAAAAGACAGGAAGTACCATTGATTGTGCCAAATACTGCCCAATTTGATTTCTGAGCCACACTATGGAATTGTTTGAGTGCATTCTTGACAAGCAGATCTGTGGGATCATTCAGCTATCCAAAAATCAAGCTGGATTTGTGAAAAATTATGGAGCAATAAGTGCAATCCATGCTGCATGGTTGTCAGTTGAGAAGCATCATGAGAAAAACCACTGCATCATGTTTTCTTATATCTCGAGTAGCCTCTTGTTCCCACTCAGGCAATACGGCCTCCTGGAGTACCTTGCCAACTGGGTACAGAACCAAGAAGTTACGTTCAAGCTGCTGCAGGAGTGTCCAATGATTTCCATGTCATAGTCAGCCTTGTCACCACAGTTGTGAAGTGGAAGACCAAACCATACAACACATTGTTCAAGAGTGTCCACTTTGTGCATTTGACGGTGGTGTGAAGACTCTACACCAAGTGACACCATGTGCTCTGGAATGGTTGTCAAATTTGGATATTTCCATTTGATTATTTGTAAACTTTTGTGTACTTGTACAACCATACGATATATATACCACAGTTGACTTAACAAAGAAGTACAAGGAAGGTGGAGGTAATTAGGAAGTACAATGTCGTAGTCTGAACCTATTAAGCTGGAAAAAACAATTTACAAAGGAATTTCAAATGAATTACAAAATAAAACAAAAAAAAAATTATATAAAGCTGAAAAGGTTACTACTTGATTAATTCAGTGTCACACATAAAACGGATGACGAGATCAGCAGTAGTCGCGTCATCAGCTAGTGTGAGGCCGAGGCTCCATCTTAGGCCAGAGGGATCGGCACCACAAGAACACACTGGGGGGTCTTCCCTCTTTAGTAGATAAGAGTGCGTAGATTGTCCGTGACCTATCCTCAGCCTACACAAAACTATGGCCTCTCTCCGTGAAAGCCTGAAAGAGGACCGCCACATAGTAGTTCTCAGCTTGTTTGGAATTCAGGTAGCTAGCCACTCTGATTCCCAGGATGCCAAGATGGTTCGATGTAGCTGAGAACAAATATCCCTAACTGCTACAATCACAGGTCTAGGAGGTAAAAGTACCGCTTCCTTCGCAGCTTCATCCGCAAGTACATTTCCCGCAATCCCAAGGTGCCTTGGAAGCCATGCAAAAGTGATTCTGGTGCCAGCATCCCTTATCCTGGCTAGGTCATGAATCAGCTGCACCAGTGGGTGTTGCGAGAAACAGATTTTAACAGACTGCAGAGAACTTAACGAGTCGGTACACACGAGAAAGTGGTTTCTTTCGTCAGCCAGTGCAAACTGCAGAGCTTCTAAGATGGCGAAAATCTCCACAGTATACATGCTGCAGACATTAGGAAGCGAGGTCTTCATGCTTATATCATCGGTGACGAAAGAACAACCCACTTTTTCTCCAATCTTAGAACTATCCGTGAAAACTTGTCTCGCGGCTGGATACTGGTGAATGAAGTCCTGGAAATACCTCCATTGAACAGAGGCATCTGTGTTCACCTTGATACAGTAGATCTAGTCGTATTTCAGATCATGGAACTAACCACAGAGGTAGGCCTACCTCACTAGTAGTTCACTAAAGACAACCACCAATAGCCACATCTAACTCAACACAAGCTATCAATTCTAAACCCAACCGGCCGTGTGGCATTCGGCTGGTCTTTGGTACTGAAGATGCACTGATAGCTTGGATGTAGCGGCAATTCACAAATTTTGACAGCTTGTATGAGGAGTAACTGGTGCCTCCTTATTTGTAAATATGGAACTCCTGCTTCAGCGAGTAGGCTGAGAATGGGGCTAGTATGGAAAACTCCAGCCTAACTCCACTATGGTGAACACTGTCTAGGAGGCTCAGCGTAGTTCTTGATGCTGAACCATAAGAAACCGCACTACCATACTCCATTCGAGAGAGGACTGTTGCCGTGTAGAAACGCAGGAGCCCCGCATGAAGTTCCACTGAGAAACTTAAGCATGTTAAGTCTCTTCATGCAGGCAACCTTCAGCTGACGGATGTGGGGCTGTAACGTTATTCTCTTATCAAAACAGAGAACCAGGAACCTGCAGGCGTCTACCACTGGTAAGACACTGTTTTTTAAGCGAAGCTCTGGTTCAGGATGCAAAAGCCGATGTCAACAGAAGTGTACAACTGAGGTTTTCACCACTGAGAATCGAGCACCTTATTCCAGGGCCCATCTGATGACTCAGTTAATAGCATCCCACAGCTGCCTCTCAGCGAATGCCATCCTTCAAAGCTGTAATGTAGAGATAAATCGTCTACATACAGAAATGGAACGACTGTGGGCCCAGCAACGGCAAGTACACTCAGTACTGATCACTTTAGTACTCCATTTTCTTGAATGTATATTGAGAAAATACTCAGACTCAAAAGAGGCAGAGGGACATAAAGTTCTCAATAAATGTTGGTAAATTTCCCCGAAATCCCCACTGGTGTAGTGTGGTGAGAATCCAATATTGCCAGGTAGTGTTATAAGCATTTTCTACATCAAAAAACATGGCGACTAGGTGTTCCTTCTGGAGAAAAGTCACCTGAATGGTGTTCTCCAGTGTGACCAGATGTTCGGTGGCAGACCAATGAGAGCGAAAACCACTCTGGCAGTTAGTCAGGAAAGCTCCCTGTTCCAAGGCCTACACAAGTCGCTGGTTCACCATCCTTTCAAATAGCTTACACAGACCATTTGTATGGCATATGATAGGCCTATAACTATCCAAAAACATGGATCTTTACCTGGCTTGGGAACTGGTATCACGATTCCCTCACGCCATTGAGATGGAAACACTTCCTCAGTCCATATTCTGTTGAATAGGATGAGGATATCCCTTACTCAAATGCTTAAGCATTTGATTGTGGATTTTGTCCGGTCCAGGAGCCGTGTCTCTGCATAGCGCTACTGCACTCCGCAATTCCCACTCCGGGAAAGGCACGTCACAGGAATACGAAACACTAGAGGCAACGGAGAGAGGGTGTGCCTCTGCTTTGCGCGTAATAGACAGAAATACAGGGTTTATATCAATTCTGATCATAGCTGGAGATGGCCAAAACATGTCCTCGTATTTTAAACGAACTGTTAATATAATTAGCAGAATGCTAAAAGTCAGTTGGACTGAAAAAAAAGAACCAACGAAAGTATCCTGTGAGAAATAGAGGAGAAGAAACAGCTGATGATAATAGTACATAGAAGAACAGTTAAATTCATTGGTCACACAGTGTGTCATAACACCTTTCTAAACAATCTACTAGAAGCAAAGATCTTAGGAAAGAAGAGACGAGATCAACCTAGGAAGCAATTCCTTCAAATATTGACGCAAAATGTAGGATGTAGTTCTTACCGTGAGATGAAACGACAAGCTGAAGACAGAAGACAAGGCATTGCCTTTAGACATTGATTGATTGAATATAATTAGCACAACAAGTACTGAATAGGTGGATCTACTGCAATGAATACATTTCTTTCTAAGAACTGAATCTCTTTACTGTCAATATGGATTATGAAATTTTTAAGTTGTATAACAAAATTAGGAAACTAAATTATTGAAGATGTGGTGAATGAAGTTAAGAAACTGTTTGTAGGATTTCCTAAACAGATGCTATAATGGCTTTGAAAGTTCCACATCACAAATGACTATATTGCTTCATATCTGGCTGATGTCATTTAATGCAGCAGCGATTAACCAAAAAGTCCTGCGTCTTCACTGCAATAGTTTAGTTTAACATCTGTGGTATTGACAGTCTGTTCAATGTGTTAACTTTGAAACAGCGTAGTTTCTGTATGGATACAAAAGTTATTGTGTGTTTAATGAGTGATGTATACAGTAGAACAGGGTGTATTCATTGTGTTGTGTTATGCGAAGCATTCTTCTGTCAGATTCCCGCTTTCGATTCATTTGCAAATTTCCTGACTTCCTATCTCCCCATAGGAATACAGTATGTAATTTAGTGAAGAAGTTCCACACCACCGCGTCCATTCTTAATAAGAGGAGACAAATTGTTTTAACAGAGAAGCTTGATGAAATAGGAGTTCTCATGGAAAGAACTCCAAAATCCTTGTCGTGTCTCACTGTACTAGCTAATGTGTCATTATCATCTGCCCATGAAGTAACAAAATTGTTAAAAGCCAAACCATACAGAGCCATCTCAGCCCAACATTTAAGAGGACCCCAACAGTTTTGCCAGGGTTCGTTATTGCAACTGGTTGCTTTAGTCCATTCACAAATGGTATGTTGACCCAGAACTTTTATTTTTTAGTGGTGAGGCATGGCTGCATTAAGTGGCTACATAAATAGTCAAAGCAATCGCTACTGGAGTGTAGAAAATCTCCACTAGCTGCATGTCTGTCCACTTCATGATGTAAAGATAGGAGTTTGGTGCGCAATAAGTGCTCACAGAATTACAGGGCCTATAATTTTCAATGAAACAGTAAATGTTGACCGATATAGGGACCTCATTGTCAGGCCATTCTTTCAAGAGTTGATGGAGGAAGAAAAGAGTAATGGTTACTTCACTCAAGATAATGCGACAGCACACACTGCTGATCAGTCTATGGAGATAATACGGAAGGTTTCGAAGATCGTTTGGTTAATTCTCCCGCTAGATCTCCCGATTTAAATCCCTGGGCTTGTTACCTGTGGAGGATGCTGAAGGGAAAAAATGTATGTGACCAACCCTCACACAAGAGAAGAACTGTTTGATTCCAGAGAATAGTTCACCCAAGAAGGAAAAAGTAAAGTTTAAAATAAAACTCAACAAATTGTTTTTATGATAGACAAAACATGACATTTTATTAATTTTATGATATGTATTAATTTACTGATGTCTTTTAGTTATCAATTGTGTGCTTAATTGAACCTTTATGCAGAGGCTAAATTCATTTGATAGTTCTCAATAGTTTTAGGAATTCCTGTTTATTATGATGAAAAGTTATGAAAATAATTAGAGTAAATGTTAATTGTAATGCTCTTTCTCTTCACTGTTAAGTAGTTATTAACGTTATTAACAGTTTATATAAGGTGTAATAAAGCAACAAATTTATTGCTGCAGGCCATGTAAACACGCGAAAAGTGCGTGGCTCAGTATGCACACCCTTTCAAGCTGCTATGTCAATAATTTAACATTTCAAATGGATACATACGAAGCTGACAGTAAAATACGTCGCGTGTTTACGGCATTCTTGCGAGCAGGCAACCGGGAAGTTCCCCGTTACAAGTAATAAATCTCATTGTAGACCGTATTGGACATCAGATGATGAACATCAAAATAAGAATAATAATTTACACCACCTTTCCAATACTTATCTTTCCTTATATTTAGGATATAAACATTACAACAGGTGTTGTAAGTAGGGACATGTTTCGCTTAACTGTCGTAAGCATCATCAGCCAAAATAAATCTTAGCCTAAAGTTAGGTCAGGGCCCCGAACCTAGTGCATACCTGCCAACTTTACAAAACCAAAAATCAGGAGATTTTGATTTGAAAATCAAGAAAAATCAGGAGAAATCAGGAGATAAAATTGGTCAAAATTGCTTATTCTACATGTCTTGCGCAACACAGTACTACGATATATTTATAAGACTTATTGTCTCAAAGCCCGACTGTTGCTATACGAGACTACAAGGCTAAAAATTACACATCTCTATTCCCTCACAGGAAGTACGTGAGTGGGATAATCGGTCTCTGATAAGCCTACCGAAAATAGTATGAACTCATGCTCCACATGTGTGAATCAGTCATGCACTTAGATGCCATTACTTAGAAATGCAAAAATTAATATATTGCATCAAGTGCCCGCGCAACTATGTGAAGCACAATGCTATTTGGATCAAATAACTAGCTGATGTTCCCGTGTTTCGTGACGGAATTCTCAGAAAGACTGTCGTTATAGTTTTCCCAACTGAAGTCAACATGTCATTACGACGATGCCAGTATGAATGTCGCGATTAAAAGCAATGCTTTCATACGAAATATTCGATAAAATGAAAACAGAACATTTTCTCACTTTTAGCGAAAAGTACTGCAGTGTAAATCTATCAGTTCAAAGTTTCAGAGCTAGAATGACCAGGCTGCAGACAGCTGCGAACACTCCTGTGTAATTATTCTGTTTAAGTGTGCACACTGCTCATTCAAATCACTACCTCAGAGTAGGGATCGAATAGCTGGAATACTATGATGATCCAGTGTGTTACGTACCAGTAGTATCAGAAAATTTATGAACCAGAAGAATGGCATGCTAAACAAGAGAGATCCAACTCCCCACTCCCCAGCTTCTTCCCGCCAATATTCAAACAGGCTGTTATACTTGAAACGCAGCAGTAATCCCGTCTATCGTAGATAAATGGCAGCAGAATACACAAAGCACATCACAACAAACAATGGTCAATGTAATTGTTGATCAATTTTATGAGCTTTCTATATTGGAGGCCTTCACATTTAGTTTTCTTCCGAATCTGTGATATTAGAGCATCTAATGTAAAGCGAGTTGTCCTTTCTTTCATGACTCCCTTTTGTGTTATTATTCAAGCGATCGTTCCTTCGTGACTTTCCTCATTCTTATAATCTTCAAAATTTAATCACCATCACCACCAATATTATTGTAGTCGGAACGGTAAAACTGAATAAGCAAATTATCACAAAAATAATTTATTCCATTATTACCACCTATTCAATACAAGGCACGTGCTACGTGGATGAAATCTACATAATACTATATACACTTCTCAGGGACATTTTTCGCCCCTTGTTAAGGGCATCATCAACCTTTAGGTAACCTTAAGGTCACATATCTGAAACATTATCTATTCATACATGGATTACAATGAAAAGTATGTTTCAGACATTTGAACTTAAGGTTTCCTAAAGGTTGATGATGCCCTTAACAAGGGGCGAAAAATGTCCCTGAGAAGTGTATATAGTATTATGTAGATTTCATTCATGTAGGACGTGGCTTGTATTGAATAGGTGGTGATAATAAGAGTATATTTTTGTGATAATTTGCTTAAGTCAGTTTCAATACGAATCAATCATGAGAATTCTCTCTTGCAAAACTGAATAAGACAAATAATCAGAAATTGCATTCTCTGTAACTTTTGTTATGTAGTGCTTTTCAATATGACCACTAAGATAGGTAATTAAAAATTAAATTTTTGGCACCTTCCCCTCAACTACCATTTCGAACAGAGTGAATAAAATTATTTATAGCATAGACTGTAGTTCCTTATTCCCTGACTTTACATAAAATTCTGTTCACCCATTTTCTTGTACCTCGGCGCTGATACGGACTTAGGAAAAAAAAATCCAAATTCATGAATATCTCCGTTATCACAGCCGGTACGGTAAAAATGCATAAGACATAAATGATAGGAAATTTAATAATATATAACTTTAGGTATGTAGTATTTATCGCTAGGGCCAATAATAACATAAATATTTGCGAATTACATTTTAGGCCTTCCCCTAAACTACCATTTCACTCAGCGTGAATAAAATTATTTATGGCCTAGATTGTAGCGACTTATTCCCCGACGTTATATACCGATTTTCATTAAATTCTCTTTAGCCGTTTTCTCGTGATGAGCCTGCGTACGTACAGACAGACAGACAGACGGAAATTACGGAAAATTAAAACGTGTATTTCCCCCTTGTTACTATGGTCACGACCGGTACGGAAATATCGTTCTTTTTAAATTCTGAGCAATGTACAGACAAAACATTTTATTTATACTGAGATAAATTACAATTAGTCAGAATTGTCTCCAAATGGCTCCTAAAATCTCTAGAAAAGTCACTAGTCGTTATCATTGAAATTATGTCACTAAATTACTAAGAAAGCAACTAGTCTCTAGAATCGACCAAAGAAGATGGAATCGACTAGACTGACGTGAACGAACACGAACATAGCACGCGAGAACGAGAGACTGACAATCAATATACGCGTCGCGATATACAGGTTTCAATAAACATTGCACATTCGCGCACATTTCTCGCATTAATAAACTTCGATATTTCGTTTGAAAGCGGCCAATGAGCGAAGGACTTCAGGCCACTGGCGTAAAAAAGCTGAAATGACGGGATTTGAAATCAAATGTTTGAAGTTCACCAAAAAATAAGCTAAAATCGGGAGAAAAGATAAAATAATCGGGAGGCGGGAAAAACTGTCGAAAATCGGGAGTTTCCCGCCTAAATCGGGAAATTACATAAAATCAGCTTCATGGTCCGTATCGCACTTCAATAGATTCACAATGAAGTATTTATTTATTTTCCACCTAGTCGATACAATGATTGCCTAAGGCAATTTTTATTGGTCAAAAGTGGTACATGTTTCGTATATTATCAACATCTTCAGCCACATAACACAGTTTAGATGAAAAATATAAAATTGACAAAGTAATGCTTTAGAGGAAGTGTCCTTGAAATTAACATAAGATTGACAAGATTAAAAAAAAAATCTTGTCAATCTTATGTTAATTTCAAGGACACTTCCTCTAAAGCATTACTTTGTCAATTTTATATTTTTCATCTAAACTGTGTTATGTGGCTGAAGATGTTGATAATATACGAAACATGTACCACTTTTGACCAATAAAAATTGCCTTAGGCAATCATTGTATCGACTAGGTGGAAAATAAATAAATACTTCATTGTGAATAAATCGGGAAAGTTGGCAGGTATGCTAGTGTCTTTAAAATATATGGTACCCTAAGATTCGACATTTACACTACAGAAAATCAAATAGGCTTAAAACTGGTCTGAAAACATATAAGAATGTTCATCATGGCTAAGATGATATCAGGTCTCATGATTTCCATCTTGCCAATGATCAACCCACCAGGAAAAATTCTTGTTTGGACAACATAATCACTAATGTTCACATGTGGTGTTACAGAGCATAGTGGTCTCTGGCTAAAATTAAAAACTGAATTGGAAAAGCAATATGACATTTCAGGAGGTTGGGAGAAAATAACATTTTCAAGCTAAGATTCACATCAAGTTTGAAAACATTATACTAAACTCTAATAATGCCTTGAAAGCAACTGAAAAGTTTATACAGTTTTGTGTGGGAGAGTGCTGTCCTAGAACTACAAAGGTAATTAACGGATCAGGTAAACTCAAAGAGAAATGGTACACTCTTCGCCTCGCAACTATCAGCAATTTAATGATGATCTATTACAATAAAGCAAAGCAAGGAAAACAAACAGATAAAGAAAATTATACCCTCATTAAAAATATCTACCACAAGGAAATTCAACTGGCAGTACAAGAAGCTAATGATTATTTTATTAATAACTCTAAAAATAAATGTAAGGCTGCCTGGTCCATCATAAATGATGAAATTGGGAGGGCAAAGAGGGAGAATTCTGTGTCAATAGAACCAAATGTACTTAATGAATACTTTATAAAGAGTGCCAAACATACAAACATCAGTAACGCCTCTGGAGACAATGAAACTGCATACAACAATCTACTAAAGAATAGTGTAACTCCTGAAAATAACAGACCCCCCCCCTTTAACACATTTGCGGCCGCTCGTATACCGGCAACCATTACTGTGGTACCGTAATACTTTTAAAGGACTTCATTTCTGTGTTCATATGCATTTTAGATTGTTATTTTAATTATTTCAATATTATTTATGTGCATACGAGCCATGACGCACACGCTGCGTCAGCGGCACTACCGATGAGTTTTTTGCCTTCGGTGCCGTTTGACGCAGCATGTGCGTCATGACGCGTAATGAAGTGAAACGAGGAAAATAATGTTTTGTTCGAATGTAGAACTTCTTTACAACAGAAAAATAAGTTTTTGAACATTTCACACAAAGATATTGTGCAGTAGAATCTTATTATTGCTGTGTGAACAATGTATACTTACATTACGCCTACTCCATAAGCTGTACAATGTAACTGGTCAAAACAGTGTGCTACATTTCAGTGACATTTCCTCGCAAAAATAACTCTTCTGCAAATGCGTTACATTCAGTTACAATGTTATTCAGCAAGCTGTCATCTGCAACCAAGCGAAAATAATCAATGGGTTTCGTGTCACTTGGCAGTGGAATCTTCATTCCCGGCCAACCAATAAAGTTTATTTGTTTCATTGAGGACGAATCTGAACTCCAAGAAATGACCCCTGAAATATTTCCCATCTTATTTGGTGGGAGATTTGAAGACGAGATATTGCTTACGCCTTCCTTATCTTCTGTAATGTGAGAATTGGGAGTAGACGCTCGACACACACATCCGTGATTAAAATTCTCACTCAGGTGGCTACAGTCACTTTTCACACTGTCATCACTATCGTCACTATCAATGCTGTCACTGTTACTGGCGTTCATTGTTCTCTCTTGACAACGTATGTCGACTTGTATTGGCTACAGAGATTGTACAATGCTTGGTAAAGCTAAAGGTTCCACCTATTCAATACATTATCATAATGGTCTGTTTAGATGTGATGTTCTAAAATCTTGAGTCAATACGGACAAAAAATGAAGTTTTTAATACTAAATACAGAGATTGTAACTAACAATTGATCAAAATCAAATTAAAATCTCTTTATTTGCAAATGAGGTGTCTACCTCGGTGGCAAATGGTACACTAAAATATATTATTGTCAAGCACTAAATATTAAATTAACAAGAGAAGAAAATTTACCTATAATACAATATTAAACAATTTACGCCAACAATGTTTTCTATTAAACACACAGCTCATCCTTAATAAATTTATATTGTTTACAAAATTCTACTTATAATATCTCCTGTACTACTTACAAATATAGTCAACTGATATACAGTATGTGGAATTACTTCAAATGATACTATACAACTGGTATATTTACATTGCATTTATTTATTTACTTTTTTTTTTTAATCCGTTCTGGATCCTAAGTAGCATAACGACCTGCTGAATCTTAACCAGAGCCCTTTTTGCCACCACTTTTCAGAGTTCCTGAAGGGCCTTCACAGCTACCGTAGCGGTCCCAGGGCCCTCGAAGTCCCCACTGTACTTCACCCCTACAGGCAGTCCCCTACTTTGGCTGTCCAAACTCCTTAGACCAGGGGATGGAATTAATTTATTAACACACATTTTTTTTATTTACAATAAACTGCACTGGTCGAATGCCCTCTAACACTTCATTTATTTTCTCTGTTGCTGTTTATTCTCTTCTTGAATATCTGTACAGATTTTGGAAAAGGATCAAACACTACCCCTGGTAAACTGTTCCACTCCTTCACACCCTTCCAAATGAATGAAAATTTACCCCAATCGCTTCTGCTAAAATTCCTTCTAATTTTATATTTGTGGTCAGTCCTGCCGATATAATTATTTTCCAACTGAAGCCTCTCACGGAAATCTCCCCATGCTTCTTCTCCTGTATAGGCTCTATATAATCCTATAAGTCTAGTTTTCTCCCTTCTCTTACTTAAATTTTCCCATCCAAGTTACTTTAACATTTCTGATACACTACTCTTTCTCCTGAAATCCCCTGTTACAAATCTTGCTGCTTTCCTCTGCACACCATCTATTTCTTTTATTAGGTATTTTTGGTGAGGATCCCAAACACTGTTTGCATATTCCAATAATGGATGAACCATACTCAAGTAACTTTTTTCTTTTAATTCTTTGTTGCATCCTTTAAGCAGCCTCATTATGACATGTAATGATCTGTATGCTTTCCCAACAATGTCATCAATATGACCCTTCCAGTGCAAATTGCTGTCAAATCTCACACCTAAGTATTTGCACTTGCCATCTTTTGGGATAACTACCTCATCCAAAGTATATTCAAATTCAGTTTTAAAGCTCCTGTTTGTAAAAGTTGTAACAGTTGATTTGCCTGCATTAACCTTCATATTATTTTCTTCAACCCATTGTTGGATACTTTCAAGGTCCCTTTGTAATTCTGAACAATCCTCAAGGTTGTTTATTTCTCTATAAACAATTATGTCATCTGCATACAATCTTTTTGATGTTATATTGTTCCCTAAATCATTTGCGTATATTAAGAAAAGTAACGGACCAATTATACTACCCTGTGCAATTCCCTTCCAAACTTTCTCTTCCTGAGATACATTATTTCCTACTTTGACTTTCTGAACCCTTGAATTTAGAAATGTTTTTATCCAACGTGTAACCCTTACGTCCAG
Organism: Anabrus simplex; assembly: GCF_040414725.1. Taxonomy (NCBI): domain Eukaryota; kingdom Metazoa; phylum Arthropoda; class Insecta; order Orthoptera; family Tettigoniidae; genus Anabrus; species Anabrus simplex. The sequence continues at coordinate 165,615,023 of NC_090273.1, forward strand.
TCCTATTCCCTCCAATTTCTTTAGTAATATTCCATGTTCCACTCTATCAAAGGCTTTGGAAAGATCTATGGCTATGCAATCTAACTGACCTCCTGAATCCAACTGATCTGATATGTCCTGCTGAAATCCCACCAGTTGTGCCTCACAAGAAAATTTCTTTCTAAATCCATACTGGCTCCTCATGAACCAATTTTTATCATCACATATCCCTCTGATGTACTTCGATATTAAACTCTCCAGTATTTTACAAACTATACTGGTCAGGCTGATTGGTCTGTAGTTCTCTGGTTTCCTTTTATCACCCTTTCCTTTATAAATTGGTATTATTATAGATTCCTTCCATTCCTTTGGTATTACACTATTATTTATGACATAGTCAAAGAGAAATTTTAAATAAGGCACTATGTACCACCCCATTGTCTTTAATACCTCCCCAGTAATTTGATCACTTCCTGCTGCTTTTCCTTGCTGAAGCAGTTGGATTTCTCTGAAAATATCTTCGTTTGTGAATGAGAAGCTTCTTGTTTCCCTCTGTTTCTCTCCCTCTCTATCTTCTGTTTCGGTTTCCAACTCTTGACAATCATCTACTGAATCTCTAAATTCCCTACTAAATAGGTTTGCTTTCTCAGTATCTGTTAAATAGTGTTCACCCCCTTCTCCCACCATTGTAGGAATTTGGATTCCTTTTCCTTTTTGATTCCTGATATATGAATACAGCTTTTTCCATTTCCCTTTGTGGTCATTACCCTCTTGAAGTATGCCATTCATATAATTCTCTTTTGCTTCCTTTTTCACTCTATTCAGTTCCCTCTTTAGCTGTTTTCTAGTTTCTCTACTCTCCCTACCCTCTTTGATTTTTTTGTTTACTATTCTACATTTTCTTTTTAATTTTCTTATTTCGCTTGTATAATAAACAGGGTCTGAGGTCATTTTACCCTTCTTAACAGGTACAAATCACTTCTCTCCTTCCCAAATGATTCCTTTAAATTTAGCCCAAAGTGTATCCACATTACTCCCTTCACTTATCCAACAACTGAATTGTGATTTAAGGTAAGTCCCAAATTCGTCAACTTTAGTTTTTCTGTTCAATTTCTTGTCTTGTGTAACCCTCTTATTAAGCCTTTTTGGTACGAGTCCTACATCCATTATTACAGCCTTATGGTCTCCTATTCCTTCAATTACCTCAGTTTTATCAACAATTTCCCATGGTTTAACCAAGAATACATCTAGTAAGTTATTTAGACGAGTCGGTTCTTGTACTACTTGTGTAAATCCTCCCTCCCAAATTAACTTATTTGTCAGTTTCTGTTCATGGGCTTCACTTGCAGCTCCATTCCATTCAACTTCAGGCAAATTTAGATCTCCCCCAATTATTACCATATCATTATTATTGTTTTTATGAGTATAATATATTATTTTCTCAAAGATTTCCATGTCTCTTTCCTCTCTTCCAGGCCTGTATGTTCCTATAAATCCCACCTCCTTCATATTATCACAAACTAATTTTATCCCTAATATTTCATCCCTCTCATCGGTAAACCATTCATGTGAACAGTAAGTTTCCTTCACCAGAATAAACACCCCCCCTCCCTTTTTATCTCCTCGGTCTCTACGATAGACTGTGTACCCTTCTGGAAATACTTCTCTATTACCCACCCCTTCTTTCAACCATGATTCCACTCCTATCACCACATCAGTCTCATAAGATTCCATCAATGTACCGAATTTTAATTGTTTATTTATTACACTTTGACAGTTTACCAAGAGCAATCTCAGACCCCCTTCCTCCCTAAAACTTGAATGTTGCAATTGGGTAACTTGAAATTCCTTACTATCCTGAGTTTCTTTTTCTAGTTGACTGAGCCAGCTTGAAGTACAGCTGGCTCTTTCTACTAGTTTTCCTGGTCAGTATTATAACTCAAGGGAGTTGCCTGTGCCCGGATGGCACATTTGTTTAATAACACCATAACAATGCACAGATAAGAGGTCTGTTTGTTTACATACATATTGGCGGAAATACAAGCTTTAATATTTGGCACGGAGTGTGATGCACGTGTCGTCATCGGCACTGAGTAAAAGTGGAGTCATGACGCATGTGTGTCGTCATTGGCCGCGAACGTGTTAAATGGCAAGTTATAAACCCTAAGAAAGTCTGCAAAATAGTCTCAGAACTAAATTCTTCAAACTGTGAAGACTACTATGGCTTAAGTAATTATATTCTAAAACAAATTATTGACATAATAATAATTCCTTTAACTCGCCTCATCAATTGGATACTGGCTGAGGGGACTTTCCCAGGCTGTCTGAGAATTACAGTTACAATTCCTGTGTTTAAGAAAGGAGATGTTATGGAACCAGGCAGTTATCGACCCATTTCAATTGTTCCAATCATATCTAAGATAATAGAACATTGTATAAAGGAACAGCTATCTGTATATTTTGAAAAGTATAATTTATTAAATGCAGCACAGTTTGGGTTCAGAACAAACAAATCCACCATTAACGCCTTAGAAGCCGTTGTGACTGACGTAATTCAAGGCTCTGAGTCTCACCACATTGCAAGTGCTACACTGTTAGAACTTAGCAAAGCTTTTGATTCAGTACCGCACAATATACTAGTAAGTAAGCTTAGCTACTATGGCGGGAAAGATTTAGAGTTATTATTAATTACACCCTACCTCAATAACAGGTATCAAATTGTACTGGTAGAAAATCTACGATCTGGGGCTCTCAAAGAAAAAATGGGGGTGGTTCAGGGTTCAGTTATAGGAACTTTCCTCTTCCTTGTGTATATAAATGATATTGTTAGTAATTTACCCTGTAGGTCAGTGTTCTATGCAGATGATATTACTATCATAACAAGCAACAGAGACTTAAAATATGTTGAGCAGGAAAGGATAGAAATGCAACTCAATAATAACAAGACAGAAGTGATCTACTTCCATTTAATTAATTCAGGTCTGGGTAATAATGATCAAAATTCTGTCAAATTATTGGGATTGTATCTGGATTGTAAACTAACCTGGAACACACACACACACACACACACACAGAAGTTACGTACAAAACTGGCTAGACCGAGCTCGATAGCTACAGTCGCTTAAGTGCGGCCAGTATCCAGTATTTGGGAGATAGTAGGTTCGAACCCCACTGTCGGCAGCCCTGAAAATGGTTTTCCATGGTTTCCCATTTTCACACCAGGCAATTAATTAAGGCCACTGCCCCTTCCTTTCCACTCCTAGCTCTTCCCTGTCCCATCGTCGCCATAAGACCTATCTGTGTCGGTGCGACGTAAAGTAAAGCAACTAGAAAAAAACTGGCTAGAGTTATATTTTTGCTTCGCAGACTTAAAGGATCAGTTAGTAGTAGTAGTCAGATGATGAGTGCATACTATGCCTTCTTTCACACTCACACTTATGGTACCATGTTATGGGGTAACTCAAAAGGGGCTTAAGATGTGTTCAAGTGGCAAAAGAAGGCGATAAGATATATCAAAGGTAAGGCCACAAGGGTGTCATGTACACCTATGTTCCAAGACCTTGCAATTATGACTCTTCCCTCATTATACATTTATCATAGTATACTCAATACTAAAAAAAAAATCTCATCGACCTAACAACTCGCAGCAATGTATACTCATATGACGCAAGATATAGGAACAATTTAGACATGTTAGGCTGAGGAAAACACAAGAGAACTATACGTATAATGGCATTAAATTATTCAACAAACTACTTGCCCAACTAAAGGATATGCCCCTATGTAACTTCAAAAGAACCCTTAAAAATTGGTTGATATCCAACAGCTTCTACTCAGTATCTGAATTTGAAGAAAAAATAACACTGTTTCAAGGTGGGTAATAAAGGCCAACGCCATCCTAACACGTTATTTATCACTCTCTTGGACGAATCGTGTTATGTTTATTTTAACTCTTGTGTATATAGTTGTATTTATTTTATGTGCTTAATTAGATACCGGTACTTGTAATATTTTGTAACTATGCATCTATGACTCTGTCCATTGCAACTTCCAGTTGCATAACGACAATAAAATGATTCTATTCTATTCTAAGAGAAAAACAGAGGTTAAAAAATACAGAGCTGGTAGTGAAATAATTAAAATCATACAGAATATCATTGCTACCAGTCAGTCAATAAGAATGTTCATACATAACAAAAATATGATTATTATATTCTTTGGAATGAAGAAGGTATTTAGAATTCTTAACTAAATCTCATTCTTGGACAGACACGTGAGTTGGGTATGAGAAATCGCATATAGTAGTTGACATGGAGTAGTAACACTTCAAACAGGATTGGTCACGCCTGAAGCTGCTTATAGGTAGAGGCCAATATCCAGTTCCTTCAAAATAATGGTTAAAGCTAAACACAGATGTCTTCATTTTTACTGGGAGTTTATATATTTATTTTTTATTTATCGTATGGCAAGTATGCAAAAGAAAAAGAAAATTTACACTATATACAAGGACAAGAATGTTGGTAGCGTTCATATTTACAAATCAATGTCCAGTTGCTGTAGCCATTCTAAGAAGTGGGGTGTAGCACTGATGACATCTTGGGCTGGTCCACCATACTTCCTCAGAGGGCACTCCTCAATAATGTGCTGCACTGACTGGAAAGGGGCTCTGCATTCATAGGCAGGGGATTCTCGAAGTCCCCACTTATGTAGCATGGCATTACATCTAACGTGGCCTGTTCTTAAACGGTTGAATTTAGACCATTGGTGTCTCTTCAGGTGAAATCCTGGGAGTCCAGTTGTGGTGTTTCACACATGCAGAGCTGGATTGGGAGATTCTGTGGATAATCAGCATGGTGTAACTTTTTCCACTCGCATGTAGTTGGTTCCTATGTCTCAGTTCCGGAGGTGATATGTTACTGATAGTATGTAGTCACGGGATTCGGTTGGATTTTAGTGTGCCTGTTATGGTTCTCATACATTCGTTCAAATGGACGTCGATCTTCCTAGTAAGAGCGCTACGTTGCCACACCGGGGCACAATATTCAGTCACTGGATAAACCATGGTGAGGGCAGTAGTGCATAGTGTGGATGCATCAGCTCCCCATGTCGAACCAGCTAGTTTCTTCATGATGTTGTTTTTTGACTTAAGTTTTTGACTTGTATTTTCCAGATATTTTTTGTATGTTAAAGAACGGTCTAAGGTGATGCCAAGGTACTGGGGGTTGAAATTATGTTCAATTTTTTGTTGGCAGAACACAACATTGAGCTTTTGGTGAGCTATTTGGTTACACAGATGGAATGAACATACTTCTGTCTTAGCCGGATTTGGGCAAAGTCTCCACTTCGTGTAGTATGCATTCAAGGTTTCCAAGTGATTCGAGAGAATGCTTTCCCCCCTCTTCCAATGTGACAGTTTGGACAGTGATGGCTAAGTCGTCAGCATAGCAGAATTTCTTGCTGATGGTGTCAGGCATGTCACTGGTGTACAAGTTGAAAAGTAGTGGGGCTAATACAGACCCTTTTGAGGTAGTCCATTTTTTACTCTAAGAGACTTGATTGTTTATTGCCCTATGGTGACCTTGAGGTAACGATTTGTCAGCATGTTCTTCAGAAGGGCTGTAAGTTTTTGGCAGCGTGTATACTTTTCAATTTTGAATAGTAGTCCATCCAGCCATACTGTATCATATGCCACTGTCAAGTCAACAAAAGGGACAGATGTTTTTAGCTTCTTCTGGAATCCTGCCCCAAAATATGATGTTAATGCTAATACTTGTTCACAGCAACTTCGTTTGGTTCTGAAACCCACCTGGAATGTTGGCGTTATGTCATTTATTATTTCCTGGATTCGGTCAAGGATGAGGCGTTCCAACAATTTGCAGCAGACACTCAGTAGTGCAATAGGATGGTAGCTTGAGGGGTCATCTGCTGGTTTTCCTGGTTTGAGGACTGCCATGGTGTGAGCCATCTAAACTCCGGGGGAATGATTCCAGTCTCTCATACATCACAGAAGTTCTTGAGCCATATTTTCCCATGCATCCCAAGATATCTTATGAATTTAGGGAAAATACCATCTGAACCTGCGGCTTTCCTCATTTTTAGCATGTTGATGGCTTTCTCAATTTCTTCGCGGCTGAATGAATTAGCAAGAGTAGTAGAGTCTTTTTGGAGGCTGTTGTTCTATTTCTTCATCTCTTTCTCAATGTGTTTCTTCGTAGTGGCATCTAATGGAATTTTGTCAGCTCTTGATTTGATATGTAGTGCCATTTCATTTGGTGTTATTCCTGGCTCCTATTTGCATATGTTTGAAGCAGTGCCAAGTTTCCTAAGGAGGGACCATGCTTTTCTGCTGGAGTGACTAAAGCTCAGCTGAGAAGTTAGGGCTCTCCATTTCTCTTTTCTTCCTTTACTTAGATCTTCTAATATCCTTTTTTCCATTTCAGGATCTCCACTTTTCTGATAACTATCATATTTAAAGATAAAAATTTCATAATGTTCCATATTGAACTGTATCACAATTAAATTGAAACAAAAAATTAAGTGGTTCAACCTACTCACTACAAGTAATTAAGAAATGTAGTGTTACATTCTTACTTGGTTAAGAGCGGTACCAGTTTCGACCACCCATCTGGGTCATCATCAGCAGATTAAAAATACAAAAACAATGCATAGGAAAAGAAAAAATGAAAGGATAAGTCTTTCACAAAAGCAGTTCAAGAAGCAATATAAGACAACAGGGATTAGCACTGCACGATTTTAAATCATAAAATCCAGAAGAAGTCGAAGATCATTCACTTATATGTAGCAAGAAGGCGCAAGTCCCTGAAGAGTAGCACAACACACCCAATGTCCGCCACTGTGAGTTAAAATGTTTACGAGAAGAGGTGAACAGTTCAATGAACAAGCCTGCAAACACTGCCAGGCGCGAAGTCACAACACGATTTAATAAATTTGAAGTCCCAAAATTGTGTAGAAGTCAAAGACAAGTCGCTTAAATAAAGTAAGATGCTAGCTCCTGAAGATCAGCGCAACATACGCAATGTGCGGCACTGTGCTTTTGAATGCCGACAAAACTCTGTGAATAGCTTAAAGAACAAGCCTGCAAATGCTTCAGTCGCGAAAATATATAATAAAAGTTAATATAATTGAACTATATATCAATGTTAATAGGATCTTTTAGATTCTTTAGAAATGCAGAATAGTTACATAAAATAAACTTCATTATAAAGCCCGTATTGTCGCGAGTATACGTTGAAGGTTAGGTCAAATGTTCCACCTTTACAATACTAAGATTCTTTATTAACTAAATATTTACATGATTTTTAATTATCTCGGGACATGTTTCATCTACCTTGTAGACATCATCAGCCATAAAAACTTTTGAGAAAAAGCTACAAGGACAAGGACAAAGTAACACATTAAAATAATTCGGATAACCGAATATGTCATTTAAAATGGTGAAGAATTCAGAACTGTTTTGAGCACAGCACTTAAGAATACCGTTGACATTAAAATTAAAATTGTCCACATGGGATGATTCAGTAAAAACTTTGCGTTAAAATTCTTCCTTTTTGTGTGATATGTTAGTATATAATATTCTGTTATGTCGTGAAGGCTTGATAATGAATTGCACAATGTTCATTCTAATAGGATAATAACGATGTATAAGAAATCCAGCGAGCATATGTTAAAGCCGTCTTATTGGTGTAGTGTTGGCATTTCCTGTTGAAAAGTTAGGTGGAAAATTTGAACGTGATGACGTAATGTGGAATGTGCAATAGAGGCCCCTAGAATAAGAAAGATAGCTGTTGTTAGTGTTAAAATAGGCAAGTTTTTGTGTCTTGAGATGTAAAGTAATGAAAAAATGAAAAATGAGAAGTGCGGCACATCTGATTACTTACGTTCTCGCCTGTCTGACAGCGACTAGTTCAGTGTGGAAGCCTGTGGTTGACTGAGAGCGAACTATGGAGGTCGTGTGTGAAGGGAGCCGCCATGAGGGGAAATTAGGGGAAGGTTAGGATCAGTAGGCGGGAAGCCGTCACATGGAAGCTTGTTAGTGGGTTTGTCAAAGTAAGAACTATTGAGCAATGCCTCAAAAATTACGTTCGCAGTTTCGGAAATTTCATTCAAATTGTGAAAGGGATTGCGTTTATGATCTATATTAATATAGATGTTTTCTAAAACATTGAGTAAAGTGCTTTTATTATGAAAATAAAGAATTTTTAAGTCCTGTTCTATGGAAGTGAAGGAATGATTGGATTTTGTCATGTGAGTACTCATGGCGGAGTACCTTCTATGTTTAGCGGCGTTGATATGTTCCTTATATCTAACTGAAAAGCCTCTTCCGGTTTGCCCAATGTAGCTCGCGGAACATTGGTTACACTTTAACTTATAAACGCCTGACCTATTATATTTATTCATAGTGTTGTTAATTGCTTTCTTGAAGAAATGTTTACATAATGGACTCATTCCAAATTTTTTGAAGTTCAATCAAAATAAGAACAACAGTTCTTAATGGCACAGAAAAACCCAATCTAGGTCTAATTCATTATGGATCAGGAATGAAATTAAGTTTTTACACAGGAAAAAATCTTTACTTAACACAAAGTTATATGAAGCACATCTGTTTGCTTCGTCCTCCCTAACCCCTCTAGAATGGGATTCTTTTCAGAAATTCGCTCTTACGAAGATAGAGAATGTAATTGTCCAAAAACAGGCCACTTTAGACAACAAATTCAACACACTTTTGCGTAATAATAGTCACAATAAAAACTTCCTTCCATACAATAGGCACATCAACGATTCCGTCTCGGAAGACGTGAAGTTCCATGATCCGGTTATAAATCTTTCTGATGCCCAACTTAGCGCTTCGGATATCGAAATTTTAGAGAAGGGCCCTAAATTCAATTGGCCTACTGCTTTTAAGTTGAAAGATGCCATTACTATCACTGCCGAAACTGAAAACGCCATACAAAAACTACCAATTGACAGCCAAACAGAAATTAGACTTAATATTCGCAAAAAAATTTCTAATTTAATTAAAGTCAGCAAATCTACAGCTCCTTTATTTCCCAAAAAAGCCATAGACTCATTAAAAAAGAAGATTAACGAAAATGATCTAATAGTCACAAAAGCGGACAAAGGCAATGCCACAGTTATTATGAACAAAGAAACTTATGTGCAAAAAACTGAAACCTTCTTTTCTGATAACTCTTTTAAACTGATAAAAAAAGATCCTACTAACAATATCCAAAAAAAACTTAAAACAATTATTGAAACAAACGTCCTTTATTCTTACTGAACATGATTCTCAAAAACTCATTAATATGAATCCCAGTATCCCCACAGCTAAAGCACTGCCTAAAGTCCACAAAATAGATATTCCCATAAGAACCATAGTTAACTACAAGAACAGCCCGACTTACAAAACTTCCAAATTTATTCATAATTTCTTGAAGAAATACTACAAATTTGAAAATCCCAACTCCATCAAGAATTCTATAGAATTTTGTAATTTGACAAAAAACCTAGAATTACAGCCGCAACAAAAAATGTACTCATTTGACATTAAAAACATGTATTCCAATATACCAGTCAAGAAAACTTTAAAGATCATCAAGGATAATTTCCTAAAACACAGAAAATTAAGCATACAAGAAATAGAAGAATTTTTAAATATTTTAGAATTTGTAACTTCCAACAACTATTTCACTTTTAATGGGAAATTTATAAGCAGGATAGTCTTCCTATGGGCTCCCCGGCTTCAGGAATAATGGCAGAAATTTATTTAGACCACTTGGAAAATTCCAAAATTCTTAACAAAATTAAAGGTATCGTATTCTGGACACACTTTGTTGATGATACATTTACTTTAATAGATCACAACGTCTCCAATGGCGATATCGTTCTTGAACAGTTGAATGCAGTCGATCCATGGATCAAGTTTACTTCCGAAGCGGAAGTCAATAATTCATTAAACTTCTTAGATGTCACTATTAACAATAGCTCCAACAAATTCTCTTATACCATATTTAGGAAGCCCACCCAAACTATTAATACTATTCGACAAGACTCAACGCATCCGGAGTCTCAAAAAAGAGTAACATTTTATAGTTTAATCCACAGAGCTTTTCACGTCCCTTTATCCAACACTAATCGTAAAAAGGAACTTGAATTTATCCGCTTAATAGCAAGTAAAAATGGTTTTAGCAGGCATTTCATTGACAGGATAATCAATAAAGTTACTAACAAATCCAGTTCAACTTTACTTAGAGAAACAAAAAGAAAAACAGACAAATACGCCACTTTCACTTATACAAATAGTAAGATTTATGATATCACCAACACCCTCAAGAAACATAAGATCAACATTGCTTTTAAAACAGTCAACAATAATACTAATCTTTTTTACAACCAACATAAAATTAACAACACTATGAATAAATATAATAGGTCAGGCGTTTATAAGTTAAAGTGTAACCAATGTTCCGCGAGCTACATTGGGCAAACCGGAAGAGGCTTTTCAGTTAGATATAAGGAACATATCAACGCCACTAAACATAGAAGGTACTCCGCCATGAGTACTCACATGACAAAATCCAATCATTCCTTCACTTCCATAGAACAGGACTTAAAAATTCTTTATTTTCATAATAAAAGCACTTTACTCAATGTTTTAGAAAACATCTATATTAATATAGATCATAAACGCAATCCCTTTCACAATTTGAATGAAATTTCCGAAACTGCGAACGTAATTTTTGAGGCATTGCTCAATAGTTCTTACTTTGACAAACCCACTAACAAGCTTCCATGTGACGGCTTCCCGCCTACTGATCCTAACCTTCCCCTAATTTCCCCTCATGGCGGCTCCCTTCACACACGACCTCCATAGTTCGCTCTCAGTCAACCACAGGCTTCCACACTGAACTAGTCGCTGTCAGACAGGCGAGAACGTAAGTAATCAGATGTGCCGCACTTCTCATTTTTCATTTTTTCATTACTTTACATCTCAAGACACAAAAACTTGCCTATTTTAACACTAACAACAGCTATCTTTCTTATTCTAGGGCCCTCTATTGCACATTCCACATTACGTCATCACGTTCAAATTTTCCACCTAACTTTTCAACAGGAAATGCCAACACTACACCAATAAGACGGCTTTAACATATGCTCGCTGGATTTCTTATACATCGTTATTATCCTATTAGAATGAACATTGTGCAATTCATTATCAAGCCTTCACGACATAACAGAATATTATATATTAACATATCACACAAAAAGGAAGAATTTTAACGCAAAGTTTTTACTGAATCATCCCATGTGGACAATTTTAATTTTAATGTCAACGGTATTCTTAAGTGCTGTGCTCAAAACAGTTCTGAATTCTTCACCATTTTAAATGACATATTCGGTTATCCGAATTATTTTAATGTGTTACTTTGTCCTTGTCCTTGTAGCTTTTTCTCAAAAGTTTTTATGGCTGATGATGTCTACAAGGTAGACGAAACATGTCCCGATATAATTAAAAATCATGTAAATATTTAGTTAATAAAGAATCTTAGTATTGTAAAGGTGGAACATTTGACCTAACCTTCAACGTATGCAGAATAGTTGACGTAAAAACAGTTGTGAGGAGAAAAATGTTAAAAAGTGCAATATTGGAAACAAATGGAAAATGCATAGCGTGTTATTTCTTGAAGATAAGAATTTGGGTCGTACTTGAGGTAGCGTAAGGTAGGAGTTTAAATTTGAATGTTTTAATGATCTGAACTGTAGGTGGTATTATAGTATACAGTTCAATTCGGAAAATAGATTATTTTTTATTAAATCGAGCGGAGAGGTGAAAAGAAAAGATAAGAAAAGATGGGATAAGGTAAATAAAGGAGGAGGATTAGTAGATAAGGGAAGATTAAAAGAGAACTGGAAGTTAAAAGAAGATGGGAAAGGATAGGATAGGGAAATAAAGGAGGGGTAGTTTAGGGTGGGATATGTGATATCTGCAGAAGGAATCACACCACTACCAGAGCGAGTACAAACCATTGTTGACTATCCGCTACCTACAACAATAAAAGAACTGTGCTGGTTTCTTGGCCACATTAATTTTTACCGAAGAGCACTACCAAATTCAGCCAGTACACAAGCAGAGCTTTTGAATCTTCTCCACGGGACTAAGAAAAATGAAAACAGAAAAATTAATTGGACGGAAAATCTTCGACAAGCCTTTAATGACCTAAAAAATAGCTTGGCCAATTCAGCACTTCTAGTTCCTCCATTTTCAAATTTACCTCTAATTTTAATGGTAGACGCCTCACATTGTGCTATTGGTGCATCTTTGCAACAAATCTAAGACAATAATCTGCAACCACTAGTGCAACCCGATGAAGATAAAAACCCATAAATAGCACCAAATGAGCACAGAAGCAAAATACTTACCATTGAGCAGCAGCAGCATTAAATATACTAGCGTGGAGGGCACAGAACATAACGGAAAAGGGCAGGATCATAACTAGCTACTTGAGGTGTTGCCAGGTCATCATTGCTAACTACTAAATGAAAGCCAAATTAAATTTCAATAAATGATTTTGACGCAAAGAGGGTGTGATGATATTCCTTGCTTTAAATTAGACATTTTGTAATTGAGTTGATATCTTAGAATAGCATGTTGAATAGTTCTTGTTTCCTTCTTCCGAATGACAGAAATTTTAACATTGGTTGTGAAACTTATGTTGTTGAAGAATATTGTAAAAGTTTGATGGTTAAACTAGGGCTGTTGAATTGTGTTACGATTCTTGTTAGTAGTTGGTTCTGAAACAAAGAAGAAACTGTAGTTAATTTATTTTAATAAGAGTGAAAAATTTTGGGAAGGTTTTATCTAAGTGTTGTTAGTAAGAAGCTGCTGGTGCTTACCTTTGGTGTTGTTGGGCTGTTGACTTATTATGTGAAACGTTACTAGGACACTAGTGGTCTCTAACATTTTTACTTCTCGTGTTGTACGTATGCCGTCTAGGTGGAGGGGAGGGGCTGGAGAGGGCGGGGTTATAGGCTCGTGATTGGCGCAAGGGAGGGAGTTGTGTATGGTGGAGGAGGCGGAGGGGCATGATGCATTTATTATTGGCTTATAGTTGGCGCGTGGAGGGGAGTCGCGTATGTTGGGAGGGGAAAGGGGGTGTGATGTATTCATTGACTTAGAAGGAGTACTTTTTGATATTGTTTCAAAAATATTAAAGAATTTTCTTTGTCTTGAAGATTTATTTTATTGAATAATATTACTATTTGGTCCGTTGTCTATTGAATCATTTAAATGAAGGCCTCTCAAATGCCCAAAATCTCACGTCTCATTTTATTTTAGCAATGTTTGCATTGTATTGAATAGGTGACAATATAATAAATATTTTCTTGTATACATTAAACCTACCCAGTTACTAAAACTATGGCTTTCGACTGAGATAGCTAAACATAAAATTCAGGAAACTCAATACATCAATGCATCAAAACATAGAAAATATTCTGCCATGAGCGTTCACATGAGGGATACCGGGCACAACTTCACTACAATTGATCACGACCTTCAAATTGTTAAATATGTAAACAAAAGTAATTTAATGACTGAGTTTGAAAATGCTTGTACTTTTTTTAGATCAACATTTCAATAATAACAATAATTTAAACAATGTCTCGGAAGTCACTAGTCCGATAATCGAACAAGTTCCCAATCTGCTCACTTATTTTGATATAAATGTCAATAATTTCATGTAAATTTTCAACTATAAAATTGCAAACAACCCTCCTACTGCAATAGTAGCTCCTTACACTATATCCCCGCCACCAGCTACTAACGTTCTGAAGGTTACGCCTAACCCTCCTCTCCCGACTCGCTCTCCGCCTGTTAACATAAGGGGTAAGCATTCATAAGCTTTTGTTTTCGAGTATTTCTTACTCTTCAGCTACTGACGCACATCTTTTCTCGTTACATTTTCAGACTTCAACACACGACATTATTGCGATTTATTCTACAGCTAAGGCTTAGTTGAACTCCCTATACGGAATTCAAGTACGACAGTTTATGGCTTTAGCTCACCACCTGGAAGCAACTTGCACAAATTTCCACACATTCATGCCCTTTCAGGTGGAATTTAACTCAACTTTACAAACTTGTTTTTCAACCAACTATTCCATGAATTCCTTTTACCTGACTCTTGTTTTTCGACAATTTGGAATAAGATTTTAACCAGTGATTTTATCTATCTATACTTCATTTAATCTGATGTGTTTAGAAGGATTGAAGAACACAGCTATGAACTAGTTATATTATTGAGACTTTGATTACTTCACACATGGTCAAATTATAATTTTGACATCATATTTCATATTATTCTCCTTTTATATGGCATAAGCAATTCTAATCATTCACTTATAATAATTTAACTTAGTGCAATTTACTGACTAGTTCTTTTGGTTGATTCAGATTTTACTAATGTGAACTATTGGACCTTACTGAATAATTCTACTTTATGAAACCAGGTTAAGGGCTCTGACCTAACTTTGGGGTTATGTGCTCCACACTTATGAGGGTGTTGGATTTCATTCGCCTCACAATAAGTCTTTCTGCTTGTGGACTTAAGTTTCCTTTGTTTGGGTTTTCTTCGCACATTCTTCACTGACCCTTTGTACTTAAACTTATTCACGACATATTGAACAGTGGCATGACTTTTCTTCATCATGAGTCCATTTTTCGCAGGGAATACTCTCGAAGTGCTAGACTGACGATTCCCTGTTTCAGCTCATAGCCAAGCTCTACCAGCACTCTCATAAGTCTAATATGAACACAACCAGCAACACCTCTCCTTGCACCGTTCAATATTGTCGGATGATGCCATCTATACTAGTGTACAAATAACAAAGTGACTTGAAGTTTTAGAGTGTATGGAGTTTTTAGTTGTGTGAACGCAAATTATTTGAACTCAAAAATATTTGTGCATTGAGTGTTTACGACTTGTTATTACAACTATACAGGCACACGGAACACTTTATAACGAAATGGGTTGTGCATGAATAGGAAAGTGACATACTATATGTGCACATAGTCTTCGTCTTTCTGTTTCTTGTTCTGTCGCAGAAGGCACATCTCCCAGGGTTTCTTCCTCTTTTCCTGTCCCAAGAATATCCCGTAGTCTCAGCTTAATTTGTCAGGGAATATTTTCAAGAGGAAAAGCGATATTGCAAGTAATCACGACGGTTTACGTCAACTTTGTTTTGTAGTATTACGAAGCTGTTGATGCTACCTACATTGAGGAAAGTGTAAAGGAATGTCTGCTCGTTCGTGACACTGTTATACGATATCCACTCCCCCTTTGGTTAGGTTATAAAAAGTGAATATTTCAGGTTTCCCTGCCTCATCAATGTCACTGCTGTTGTGCTGAGTGGATAACAACAACACTACATTATTTTTCTTGGGAACACATGACAACAACGTGGACACATTTCCAATGCCAAACATGCTGCTCCCTTCCGGTCTGGGTTTTGTTTGAACAACCAGAGTAAGTCTGTGGCTGGCCAGAACACTCTAACTTATACCAATTGTCTGTGATTATACTACAGCCAGTGCCAGAAATCGGCTGTACTGGTCTCTCTACCACTGTTGCTCACTTTGTAGGCCCCATACCTCCATATTGTACGTCCTCGCATCTTCAAGTACAAATATTTTTAAACCATATTTCGCCACCTTATTTCCTATATATTGACGAAAAGGGCATCTGCCACAGAAGGCGTCAAGCATTTTGTCTACTGTGACGTATTCACTCAAAGAGTAATACGATTTGCAATGTTCGACGAATTCCTCCCACACCTCCCGAAAAGCTGTGAATTTGTCAGACTTCTGACGATCTACCCTGCTTGTGAAATCGTCAAAAAGCAAAGCAGTCAATAGGATTTGAAACCTTCTGATCAATCAATCAATCAATCACTACTGATCTGCATTTAGGGCAGTCGTCCAGGTGGCAGATTTTCTATCTGTTGTTTTCCTAGCCTTTTCTTAAATGATTGCAAAGAAATTGGAAATTTATTGAACATCTCGCCTGGGTAAGTTATTCCAATCCCCAACTCCCCTTCCTATAAACAAATATTTGCACCAATTTGTCCTCTTGAATTCCAACTTTATCTTCATATTGTGATCTTTCCTACTTTTAAAGACACCACTCAAACTCTTATTTAAGGTTATAAACTTCATAATTGGTTCCGTATTGAGTTATTCGTCTACTAATGTCATTCCACGCAATCTCTCCACTGACAGCTCGGAACATACCACTTATCTTACTAAGTCCACAAAAGGAGTATTTTATTACATAACCTATTCAATACAATTAATTCCACAGTTATGTGGTTAAATGAACATAGAAATTTGCCCTTCTTTTATTGGGCATCATCAGCCTTATTTAATCTTAAAACAATCTTTGCGATGAAGACATTATCACTTATAAAAACTTAACTGACAAAATTAATGGTATTGACACTGTGGATTGAAAATAACATTATACAAATATTAAGACAAAACATATACAACACATGCTAAAATCACTTTATACAATTTAAAACGATCGTCTAAAAAGAAAAGTATTTTGTGTCATATTAATTCTAAAAATAACACATGTCTGTCACTGAGATGGATCCTCTTTGTAAAAAGTTTAAACAATAAGCCTCGCTTGAGGATCAGATTATCAAACCTAGGGTTTCAGTAGATAAGAATGGTATGATAAAAGGCAAATATTGAGGCAGAATTCTGTTTTTTGAGAAAATAATAAGGGCTAAAAATACGTCACCAGAAAGGAGGCAAACGGGTTAAAAATTGCCTTATTGTGTTGAGTAAATAAAAATAATCATACGATGACTAGTGGAATATTGGTTAAAGTCGCTGCTAAAACGATTCATCAGCGTGAATGATAGGTTTGTATGACAGTCTCATGAAAATGTAGTGCCTCTTGAAGATGTAGACGGCCAAGAAAAAGAACGGGGTTACTTCATTCACTGTAAACTATGTCCGTCTTGATGTATCAGCAGCGTTAGTTTCTACTCACATAAACATCAACTGCGACAATAGAATAGCAACTAGGGAGTGCTACTTGGCTTTAAATACTAGAGGAAGGTTGCGGGGTAGATATGGTGGAGGAAAAAATCTGTCCTGCAACAATCATATACAGAGTAACGAAGGAAGAATGCGTGCGGGTTAAATGTACGTGAAAATTACTGGTGACTCGTTTTAGTCATGAGAAATTGTATTTTGATGAGTCTACAGTAGGCCTATACCAGAAGCAGAATGAACAAAAATTATTTTACGATCATCTCTTGAGGACGACTGATGATCGACTAACAAAAAGAATATGGAATTTTATTCAATCTAAGGCAACAAGGCCGAGATGGTTCCAGGAATGCAAAAAAGATCTGAGGCAGATTGGTATTTCAGACCAAGAAATTCATGACAGGAACGCATTCAGAAGATTGGTGAACTACTATCAAGGTTTCCAAATGGCATCAACTTCCAGAAGACGGAAAGGACCTTTGTCTGAAGAGCATAAACAGGCACTCGTCGCTGGGCTCCGAAGATACTGGCAGGAAGTCAAAGTCGGAACAAGAACAAGACCTAGATACTGAAATGAAGTTGATTGTTACCACGCAGTCCACAGAGACTCAACTCGATGTATATTTAAAAAAAAAAAATTCAGACCAAGCTTTCATTCAAACTGTAGGCTACTGAAGCGTTGAATGTTCAGTTATTTTAAAATAATTTAGTTCATTTTACATTCACTGTTAGTAGTGTTATATGTGTGACAATTCATAAAAACCCTTTAAGTAGGCCACATGTCAGTACCAGTATCTGTAGTTATATACCTTCTTCTTCTTCTTATTATTATTATTATTATTATTATTATTATTATTATTATTATTATTATTATTATTATTATTATTATTATTATTATTAGGAGGAATGAAGCTTGTAGTTTTATGTGACTGATAATCTCAGTATCATAAGCCACGGGACTTCATTTTCTACGCAAAATTCGAATCGCCAGATGCGACTTTCACCTAAAAAATCACACATGCATTAATCGGGATTCGAATCCAGTCTGTCTTGATGGTTCCAAGCAGCTGACCGCTGCACCATCACATCCCTTCTTTGTTATTACTTACTGCAATATTAAATATACATTTGATCATTCAGTGATCGTACTTCATGCAGAATTTTAAGATTTATTAGCCCCTCGTGCCATGTCGCCATACCACTTTAACTATATTACGCAGACATTACACAACATTTGTTTCTTTTCTTGTGCAAAATGTACCTTTGTCCTTCTTGTAAACAAAATCTTGACATTACTAAAAAAAGTTGGCACAGTTCGCAGAGTTTAGAAGAAACGTAAAGGTATGTAAAGTCAAAAGTCCATTCCATGTAAACACCGATCGCTACGTTTAAAATTTTATAAAATCGCATACATCAGGTCTACAACAATGAAATTTGTAGAGGTTGTTAAGTATCATCTAGACATTATTATGCATAAATCTCAATTTGTTTAGACGGTAAGTTTCATATATATGTTAAAAAGAAATATACAAATGTAAACACGCAACGCCTGGAATTGGCCAACTACAAGAGAACATTACCCAAGTTATTTCGAACATCACATAGGCTGAGATTGGACTGGATGTCTGCAAACCTGTTTACAAGGTGTCAAGTGTGTTCGACAGCTGAGGGACAACATTTTAAGCATCATAGGTTTTAGACGAATAGTTTTACAAGAAAAAGCTTTCTATAAATGTGAACTGCCACGATATAGAGCGGAAAAAAAGGCACGCATTAAACCAGCTAGGGACCAAGTGTCATTGCGCCAGCCGTGCCGTGCTCTGAGTGGTGCTGGGACCAAAGCTAAAAAAAGGACCCTGTATTTGTCAGTACACATTCAGATTTTCTCATCAGTTATTGATATAAGTATTTTCTTATCTATAAGAAAACAGTATATTCACATAGAGGCTTCCACGGTCTGAAGTAATTATTAATACTTCTTTGTCCAGGTTGGTCCATTTTAAGATTATTTTAATGTTTCACATAACATAATAATAATAATAATAATAATAATAATAATAATAATAATAATAATATAGGAGAATCCTGCTAACTTGACTCCCGGTAACTCTCCATTCCATATAACTCGACTTCTTGATGAGCACTTCTTGCTGGTCAAGCAGAACAGTATCTTTAAAATACACATGATCTACTAGACTGTAATATTGTAATTTCTGACATCGACTAAATAGTGCAAACAGTAGACGTAAAGTACTGTAATACTATGTACATTTATGATTCTGAAATATCAACATGTTCTTGCGTTCTACTCAGAGATTCGTTACGGTATTCTATTTGTATCCATTTCCCGTTGTGGCACTAATTCATGGAACTATCTAATGAAATTGGTGACAGATTTTGTTCTTTTCGTAGAAATTGCAATTTACACCACTTGCTCTTTCAAAAGTTGCTGGTGAATGGTAGTAAACCCCTGTCAATCACACTCACATTCCTTCCTATTCTTGTTAGCCATTAGTGGGCTTGACTGAAGGCTGGTCCCTATTGTCGGTATAGCTGCTCACTTTACATTCAGGCTTGCAAGTGTTGTGTTGTGTTCTGTACAACTGAAAATGTTGAATGAGAAGAAAAGAAATGAAATGACAATTTGTGGCATACTAACAACCGAAGAAAAGGACAATCAAACAACTGAAGGCACAACACTGCAGCCCAAGTCTGCCATTGCTAGCCCAACCACCAAAGAGATAAGAGGCCATCCCAGCGTGAAATCACGCCAACTACTTACGGTAGGCCTAAAAAAAAAAAAAAAAAAACACAGGCGCAGGACTGGGAAACAATGGAATAATCTGGGTAGAACCACAGGTCAAAAAAGGACTTCAACAAAGGGTGGATCCAGGGGAATAGGATAGAGCAATTCATACCCTAAAACACTAAATCGTTTTAACCACTTGAAAATTTAATAAATAAGAATATTTTTAAAAGGAGAGTCAACACCAATAAATAATCCATAAAATGTTAAAAGAAACTGTACCAGAAGGTACACCTCAACTTCGCTCATTCAAAATAAGCGCCTTAATAAACTCCTCTATCGATCAAAAGGTGAAACTGATACTACGTGAAGTTGGAACTTTAATCGGAAGATGTCACTACTGAAATACCTGCCTCTGTGGATCAGCGGTAGAGTGTCGGCCTCCGGATCCCAAGATAGCGGGTTCAAACCCGGCAGAGGTAGTCGGATTTTTGAAGGGCGGAAAAAAGTCCATTCGACACTCCATGTCGTACGATGTCGGCATGTAAAAGATCTCTGGTGACACATTTGGTGTTTACCCGACAAAATTAATTAAATCTCAGCCACAGACGCCCAAGAGAGTTTCGGTTTACTCGGTCTGCCACCTAGTGGGGGCCTAGAGAAAAACGGAACGTCGAAATTGACGAGCAGACAGCCAGATGGCATCAAATTGAAATGTCTGCACACGGTAGCTGAGGCCATACGATTATTATTATTATTATTATTATTATTATTATTATTATTATTATTATTATTATTATTATTACTACTGAAATATTACGTAACTGTGTTATTGTGAAGTTTCCTAAATTGATTGAATTTCTCCTTATTTTGTTTTGCTATACATCAGGAAGTTTGGATATTTTTCCACAGATGATACTACCAAAAACTCTGATCATGCACTCTGGTGCAAGAACTTATAACTTAAAGAAGTTTTGTATATCTAGGTTTACTTAACTGAATCTATACTCATTTATTTTTGGGTTGGCAACACTTCTTTTTCTTTCTGCCAGTTTCGAATCTGGCCAGTCATGAATATTTGTAATTAATTTTCAACCAATTCTGCATTTCTTGTTCACTTTGAATTAGCCAATAAAATTGAGAGGGTGTGTGTGGATTAGTCTTGAATTCTCTCGAAATTTCCCTGAGGGTATATAAGTGGCGGCTTTTCGAGTTTCCTTGCCTATTGATCGTCGTCTTTCTGAGTGTGTAATTACCAGGTAATAGCCACATAAATTCAATCTTTCTTGCTGTTTCCGCATACTTATCCGAGGGGAAGGTCCGAATTTCTAACTATGTAACAGTTTTAATGTAAAATTCTTCCTTTTCATGTAAAATTTCATAAAGTCTTTAACTGTAAATTGGGGATAGAGTGAGTTACCCTCTCGAGCTCCCCTTCATCTTGGTTTGAGGTGACTACGATTTTGCAACCTTTCTTTCCTGTAATCTACTAAAGTTATTTCCATGCGAGCCACCTCAGTAGTTTGTGACTAGTCCCAGTTTCATCGGCCGAGAGCCCTGTAGGTTTTTAATATTTCATTATCTGGGAGCGCAGTGTACGCCTCCATTCAGTTTGTCTTCGGGCCATTTATTTAATCTGTTCTTTTCCGCAAAGGCCCGGTAGGTTGGGTACTAGATACCCCTGTGCAAAACTATTTTCATTTGTAATTCATGCCTTGTAAGGCCAGAGAGTGTAATATTTTGATGTAATGTTGCCTTGAGTGGGCGGTAAGAAATCGAGAGCATGTAAGCTCTTTTCAAAGTTTTGTAATAGTGAAGAGTGCCTCTGGAAGGCTAGATATTGTAATTTGGGGAGCAAGTGCTCTTGAAGTAGATGATTTCTGCGCTTGACTAAATTATTCCTCATTTTGAATTGTAAATTTTGTAAACGTGAGCTCGTAGCTCAGAAACTGTAAATTGAGGGCTTGAAGCCCAAACTTGTTAAATTTCCTATTCTTGGGGTGTTCCACCCTTATTTGGCATTGTACCTGAGATATTACTGTTATCCAGGTGAAAATTTATTAAGTGAAAAGTTGTTAAGTTTATTAAGTTTGTTGTTTTAAAAGAAATAAAACCTTCAGTTCAAGTTTTAAATTGATTTCGATATTGTAGATAGATCCATTTACTCCAGCACCTTCTTTAACCTCTTTCTGCTCCACGAGTATCCCCGTAACAGAAACAACATTTAACTAAATAAATTAAATAAGAATACGAAAAAATGAATTCATTCACTGGAACCATATTATCTCTCAAATTATATATATGAGGTGCCTAGTATCAAACATGGACAAAAGCCACTTTGTTAATTTTTCAGTAGAGCCACATTTTTGTTTCTCTGTGTTAGCCTCCCGATACGAGTGTGAAAACTTTTGTGTGCCATATTGCCAGCCCTATGAACAAGAAAACCATGGCCGACATTTAAGAATTTCATTCTAAGGCAATGTAAAACATGTTCAAATATGATGATGTCCATTTTTGAAACTAAGATTGGCTTCTGTCCGATTTTGATACAAACATCCATGTAATTGTCCACTTTTGAAACAAACTATTCCAATATTTTAAAACAATGTTGCGGGATGACACGATAGTAAACTTCTGTTTTAAAAGAAATGTAATGAAAATATGAAAGAAATAAGTTTACTTTTATGCTTTGTTAACAATTTTAACATTTATTTCAGTTCTTGCTTCACTGTATTTCTGGGCAAAACACCTCTAGTTCATCACACGGGTCTTCAAAACAATCACATTCGTAATCATTAACAGCTTGTTCATTTTCACTACAACTTTTCTTATTAATGACTCTGACATGCTGTTTTAAGAGGCATTTAATTTCCATTCTTTCCGAAGCGCTTACCTTGTAAATTTTTCAAAATCTTAAAGTTTCTGTGGTTTACATTCACACCAATGTCAATAGGTAAAGGATTCATTACCTTTAGACTTGCCTGTCCTGCCTTTGTGATCTTGTGCTCAATGCCTGTTTTCAAATAGTAGCCTACCTCACTTATAACTACAAAATTGCCTCTCTTCGTGCAAGTGAGTAAAATTTTTTTACACTGTGAAATCTTGAAGTGAAGTTTACTAGCAAATTTCAGATAAATCTGTGCTTGTTCTTTCCAATTCAGTGGTTCCCAGGTTTGTCCAATCACTTTCACTGTGCCGTACCTTTTGAACACCTCATGATATTAATCTGGACATATTGTGGTCGTCATCTTCTTCAGGTCTTTCTCAGCGAGTCCAAAAATCCTATCTGACGGCAAATATGAGTGTCCAATAACTGGAAATACCAGTTCTCATTTCTTTGTCTCATTCTCCACCCATGTATAAACAGACACATTGTCAGGGCGCAGTTTTCTTTGAGATGTGCATACAACAGACAGTTTGTAACAGTAGAGTCGTTTGGAATAATAAGGCGATTGATCACTTAATTTTGGCAAAGCAAGGTTTTCTTTGGCAATCATAGGACATTAAAAGACAGTTCTCTTTTTTCTTCAGGTGTCTATAAAAATTCTGTGCTTGTTTTTTTGTGGATAGTTCTCTTAAAAATTAAGGTTGATCTTTCCTCTTCATTCTATTCAAACTTAATACATTGCTCTAACTCCAAGCATGTAGTGCACTCATATGTGCCTGGAGAAGAAAACCCTAAATTGAACCTGGTATTAAAAATGTGAGTAAGCTTCCTTTACTTGCAGTTCCACTTCTCTACCTTCATTATACATACGCAATGTCAGGTGGACATTGTCTCCCATATTAAACGAAAATATTTTCCCAAATACTTATAAGTAAAACACTGAAAAAACGTAAGCACTAAACTTCCAAGCACGCATCGACAAGAGAACGTAAACAAGTGGTCGTCATGCCAGTTTGATGTCACTAGTAGCAATATGATTGGCTCAAATGGTCATGTCCATTTTTTATAGAATCTTCATTTGGAGGTGTCCAATTATGAAAGAAACTGTATATTTCTTTGTTAAAAATAAAGTACAAATATTCGTTTATGAAAGACATGGGCCACTAATTCAGAGAGAGCATTAAAAATACTATAATGATCTATTCTTAACTCAGTTTTGATACAAGTGGCGCACGTCCATGTTTGATATTAGGCTCCTCATATATTTTACTCACAAACTGCAGTTCCATTTTTAAAAGGAAACCTTTAGATCAATGTCCATATGACTATATTGGATTATTAAAAAAAATACCCAGGGTAGCCCTTTTAGTAGACAAAATTTTTCCTAAAACAATACTGAAGAGCACTGAAAATAACAACATCATTTAAAGGTCACACAGGAAATAAAATGAAAAGATAAACCAGAAGAGAAGAAAACACATCCCAACCAATTAATTCAAAATACCACAAGTGGTAGAAGGCGAAGTAGGAAACTAGAAATTTCACCAAGTCGGCGACCTGTCAAAACAAGCAAATCACATCACACATTAAACGGTAGAAATATCGTAGCGTTCACATTCCTTAAATCACATCATCATCATCCTAAAACATCTCCAGTTTCCCGGGTGTGGTATATGAGCCTCCTCCATCTCATCCTGTCCTTGTACCATTCTTCCTCCACCAACTTGTCCCTATCATGACCTCTCAGCAGTACATCGCTCTTAACTACATCTATCCATTTCCTTCGTGGCCTTCCCACGGGTCATCTTCCTTCTACTTTTCTGTCAAATTCCTTCCTTGCAGTTCTGTTTACTGGCATCCTCTTCATGTGACCAAACCACTTCAGTCTCGATATCTGAATCTTATTGAGGAGAGAATCATCTATTCCTACTTCTTCTCTAATTTTCTCATTCCTAATCTTGTCTTTTCTGGTTTTCTGAATCGTAGTGCATAGGAATTTCATTTTAGCTGCCTGAAGTTTGGAATTATCTCCATTGGTCAGTGTTGTGGTTTCGAGACTGTATGTAAGCATTGGTGTATAATAGGACTTGTTTTTATGGGTATTTGCTCATCCCACACCAGGTGTCTTACCTGGTGGTAAAAATGTGTTGCCTTATTGATTCGATTGTTCACCTCATGTTTTGCTAGGTTGTCATTTGATATAACGCTACCGAAGTATTTGAAAACTCGAACGCTGTCCAGCTGGGCTTCATTTAACATGACTATTGGTTCTGCTCCTTCCCCATACACTTTCATCACCACCGTCTTGGTCTTGCTGATGTTTAAACCATATTTCTTAAACTCCTCATTCCAGCTTTGCATTCTCTCTCCCAATTTCTCTTCTGAGTCACTCCATATTGCAACATCATCTGCAAATGTGAAGGCTTTGATATCTCCATGTTCTTTCCTTTTAATAGATTTCATTACTACATCCATTACAATAATAAATAGAAGTGGTGACAATGAGCTGCCCTGCTGCACTCCTCTTTGTTTCAAACCAATCCGACAAACCACATCCTACTTGAATACAGCTTCTGTTCCCACTATACAACATTTTCACTTTGTCTATGAGGCTGTCCCGCACTTGAAGTTCTTTCATGCATTGCTAAATTCTTTCCCTTGGTACTCTATCGTATGCTTTCTCAATGTCCAAAAATCACATCGCCAATGTTATTTAATGCGAGGTACAATAAACCACAGTCATCATCAATCAGGTCTCGTCCTCTACACAACAGAAGCGCCTGATCCACAACGCTTCTCGAAAGACAATCAACTCGTAACGGTGATGTAATGCTTATCAAATTATGTCATATCTTATTAATACCCACTATCTTGACATAACAATAACATAACCGTTGTAACAACAACAATAGCAAGAATTAAGGTCACCAGACGTAGAATAAATCTGTATCGTTAAAGCAAATTAAGCTCCAAAAGGATAATGGTACCTTCAATATTATATAGAAAATAAATGAGTTCTAAGAAAAAAATTAATAAGTAATAATAATCATAATAATAATAACCCAAGAAAAATTAAGTTAAGTAGAACACATCTGAGAACAACAAATTTAAATATTAACAATGCTAATAATATGCTACTAGGCCTGAGCAGAGCATAGAATAGTCTTTAAATATAATACAGAAAGAACATTTAATTACGGAGACCACAGTTGTTTCGGTTTTAAGTCCGTCAAAGTAGATACCGGAGATCACCTTGAAATTTAGAGGGGAACACTTTTAAACTGCTTCAAATATTATTTCAGTCAGACATGTTTAAATTTGTCGAAACTCTTGCTAGCAGTCATGGTAGATGAAGTTTATAAAACTTACTGACGAAGAGTCCGACTCGTTGGCTGAATGGTCAGCGTACTGGCCTTCGGTCCAGAGGGTCCCGGGTTCGATTCCCGGTCGGGTCGGGGATTTTAACCTTAATTGGTTAATTCTAATGGCCCGGGGGCTGGGTGTTTGTGCTGTCCCCAACATCCCTGCAACTCACACACCACACACAACACTATCCTCCACCACAATAACACGCAGTTACCTACACATGGCAGATGCTGCCCACCCTCATCGGAGGGTCTACCTTACAAGGGCTGCACTTGGCTAGGAATAGCCACACAAAATTAAATTTTACTGACGAAGAGGTCCATAAATAATCCTTTTCAGCACATATTATAAGATAGTCAGTTGCAGAAAGAATTAATATTACACAACACTAATCAGCCACTATGAAAGTAAATGAATAAACTAAAACATGCAGATGACTTAGCAAGGTACGTTCAGATAAATAAGAGGCTCCACAGCCACTTCCGTCCCTTAACTAGGGTGGACGGAAATCATTTCCTCTAGCCATAATGGCCAGACAGAGTTGTCTCTTCAAACATAGCCATCTCTGAGACAATCAGATGCCCATCCCTTGTTCACAGAGTAGAACCACAAGTCAACGCACGTCGACAATTGACAAACTCCCAGCGAAGTCAAGGAATAAAAGCCATAGAAATTACTTCACATCGTTCAATCAAGATTAGATGTACCACAATTAACAAATTGCAGCCAATTGCTGTCTAGCAGTTCATGGGGCATTGTTAAATGACACATTTTAAATTCCACACGTACAACAGTTATAGATGGCAGCAGTTATACCAGTCCCCTTTAAATTAAGGTCGATTCACACATCTCCAGGACGTGACGGCGCTCTCCGTGTCCGTTCTTTCCGACATGAATATTTCACGTCTGTTCTCACACTTCAGTTCCGTGCAGTTGTAAGTCGGCAATCAAGTGCTCCATAATGAGTTTTTTTTAGTGATGATGAACTGTTAATGATAGCTATAATCTTAGATGAAGAGGAGAAAGAGAGGAAGAAACAGTGGGTTCATCCTATATGGAAACGCAGGGGTTAGGAAGAAGAGTTTTCTACTCTATATAAGTGCTTGAAGGACGACGAAGTAAAATTTCACCACGGATACACTATATTTGCTTTCAATTACTTAAAAAATTAAATAAATGAAATATTGTTGATTAATTTTTAATACCCCTGACTTTGTAGGTTGGAAGCAGAAAGTGCCCTGCCGCACCAAAGTCGGTGCCTATGTACAGACAGACTGATTTTCTGAATCTTAAAAGCAAAAAATGTTAGTTACCTACCGTCAGCTTCCATTTTCTCGCCAATTTCATCCCATACACGCTTCTTCAAACCAATATCCATATATTTTGAATCAGCTAAATTATATAGAAAAGAGTGTGCCTTCACTAATTCAATCAGCAGTTCGTCCTTCACTTTGGGAGGCAAAGAACAGTTCAAACGTACACAGATAACATCAGTACTTGAAGAAAGCAGAGAAGCAGGAAGGCGGGAAGAGAGATATCACGTCCGTGAAAACAAGAAAATATCGTTGGCGAGCGAATACATATTGCCGGCACGGATCACGGAGAAGCACTGAAGGTCACGGCGAATGACGTCAACGGAAGTGTTGGAACTCACCCCTTCGTTTACATGGTGACGATATTTTATTTTCACGGAAGATGCCGTCACATCACGGAAAGCACCGTCACGTCTCGGAGATGTGTGAATTGACCTTTATACTGCCGCAAATTGAATTGAAATTTAATGCCTTACAGAGACCAGATAAAGGAGAAGTGTTAATAAAACAGCCATAGATTTAGGTGTTTGACAAACTACTATAATAGGGGGGGATAACAGAAAATGTTTGAAATAGAGTCCCGTTGAGCGAAAAGAGCTTGTACTGATAGTTTAAATGAAAGGAGAAGTATGAAAGATGATGAATACAGTAAGAGAAACCAAGTGAGGCACTTTATTTATGGTTTAGGCAACAAACGGAAATAGGAACACCAACTTCAGGACCTATTTTGCAAGAAAAAGCCCTTAAATTCTATGAGGAATTTCAAGGAGAGCCTGGATTTACTGTAAGTGTTGGCTGTCTCGACACATGAAAAAAACACTATGGCATCAGACAATGAAACGTTTGTAGTGAAAACCTATCTGCTGACTTGCAAAAATGTTAATAAATTCAAGGAAATTTTCCGCAGAAAAAATGGAAAGGTGGGTCTAACTGGAGATCAAATTTACAACAGTGATGAGTCTCGTCTGAATTTTTGAATGTTGCCTTCGAAAACGTTTCCATCTGTTCTCAGCTATACTTAAAAGAAGTGAAGAGAGAGTGTCCTTAGAATGTGTGTCTGACTGGACAGTGAGCAGATTTTCACTGCTCTGATATAACACAATAAGATTAACCACTAATGGCACGACAGAAGGTTCAATCCGCTCTATCTAACACCTGCATAACATGATTCTGTCCAAACAGTTATTTAAAAAAAATTTTTTTTTTTTTTGCAAGTTGCTTTACGTCCCACCGACACAGATAGGCCTTATGGCGACGATGGGACAGGAAACGGCTAGGAGGGGTACAGTCCCAGCATTTGCCTGGTGTGAAAATGGGAAACCACGGAAAACCATCTTCAGGACTGCCGACAGTGGGGTTCGAACCTACTATCTCCCGAATACTGGCCGCACTTAAGCGACTGCAGCTATCGAGCTCAGTCCAACCAGTTATAGTCCAAGGTAATTATTCATAATTGATCCTACTAGGAAAAGTAACAATTCAATGGGGTATAAGATCATTTAAAAAAGATTTTAACAGCAACAAGACCAAGACTGACTTTTTCTTAGTTTATACAAGAAAAACCAGAAGAAACATGTGTCGTGCGTGTTAAAATAAGTTTACGATTTTAAATATGTTTCATTATTTATGAGCTTCATGTCCGTATTCCCATCTTTGACTAGCATAACCGGATATGCCTAATGGGACATATAAGTGGTTTATCGTTCAAATCGCGGTACGGTACGCAAGTATAAATGACCTTGAGGTCATGGGACCCTCCTTCAGATATTGTTAATGTAATTCATGCAGAACATCAACATTAGTCAGCTGATGATGGCCAAATAGGCCAAAACCGGTACTGTAAGGACTATAAGTATAATAAATTGTATTGATCAGGTGGAATCCTTTCTTTTCCATATATTTAAATATGTTCTCTGTATAAGGGAAGGTTATTAGATCTTAGAATATGGGAAGTTTTGTTTTGTGATGTAGAAGTCTTTGATGAAGGTAGTGGTGTCTCCCGAAACATGTTTGATTCAAAATAATTTAATAAACTTACAAATCTGAGGATATATTGAAAGGACGGACCCAACTATTACCCATAGTATTTATATCAGAATTTCGAGTGACGTGTTGTGCAGACTGTGCAAACTATGGTGATTCTAAAGAAGGCGGGAATGTCGATGAAAGAAGTGAAATACATGGCATGAATTTAGGTTCCATACAGAGGAATGGGCGTAATTGTAAACATGACTACATTGTGGATTTCTGTGTTTTTCTTATGTGCAGAAATTGTATTCTTCAATTTTTGACACAAAGTACACATAACTTTCAGTTAATTTAGAACAGAATGTTTTCCCTCTATTTTCTATTATACAGTTTCTTTTATATTTTAATTTTTGTTGGCATTTTGGTGCAGATGACCTCTTAGTTTTCTATTCCAAACTTATGTTCGCTATCAACATTCTTTCTTGAACCAGGAGATTTCCTCCATGTGTGACTAATAGTGCAATAATTCTCAAGCGGCTATTTAAAGGTTAAAGGGAACTTACATCTAGGTCTTCAGCCCCAACAATATTTTGATATACCGGTATTAGATATATTTAGGGAGGAGCAAGATACTCCCAACCAGGTTTTGGCCATTGTTAAATCTTGAAATTTAGAGTGTCAGGGCACCTTTTATTTTAGAACTATATCACTGGTAGTAAGAATGTAAAGGAGAAGGCATATACGTCTCGGATCATCATCATAATCATCATCATCATTTTCCAGCTCCAGTTTCCCGGGTGTGGAGTACAAGTGCTTGCCACTTCTTCCTGTCAAAGTATAGTTTCTATGTCCTCCCACTTAGCATTTCTCTTGCTGGCCTCCAATTTCACTGTGGCAATCCATTTATTCCTTGGTCTCCCTGCTGGCCTCTCCCCTTTCACTTCGCTGTCAAAGTAATTCCTTGCGGTTCTTGTTTCATCCATCCTCATAACATGTCCAAACCAATGTAGTCACGTCAGCAGAGAGATCATATTACGCTGGGGACTTAACATTTCTCACGTTCTTCAGCTGAGACTTCACTTCTAGCCATGTCGGCTGGTGTTGTGCTCCATCACTTGCACTTAAACTGCAGTCTTCATTGATATCATTTCAAAGACTTTCTCCATTTAATAAAGTATGGAAGTAGTTCTTCATTTCTTCTCTGATTCCTAGATCTGTCCCGTCATCAGTTCTGTTTTTTGTTATCTAGTCTCTTCTTTACTGCATTTCTTTCTTTCACAGCAGTTTTCACCCTCTCATTCCAGCATGGTGTTTCTTTCTCCCTACATATTGCAGTTGTCTTTTCACATAGTGATTCGGCTTCTGAAACCAGGGTCTTCATCTTCTACGCTTCCTTTTTTTTTTAAAATACATTTTTTGGTAATTTGGCTGAGATCTTTCTTTGATATTCTTCCCATCTTCTCCTAGCAACCAGGTCTTTTCTTGCGCTTAACATTCTGCAGATGGACGTTCTCAATGTGCGCAACCAAAAGCCGGTGGTCACTATTGAGACTTTCTCTCAGAATAACCTTAACATCAGTGATGAACTGGCTAGCACGTCTGTCACTGTCCTCTGTTTCCCATCCCAACTGCAGCGTGTGATTTATGGCTGCCTCTCTTCTGAAGCAAAGAGTTTTGTATTCTCAGGTTATTCCATGCACAGAAGTCTATCAGGTTTTCTCCATCCTGGTTTCTACCACCGTAGCCATGAGGGCTTATGATGTCTTTGCAGCCTTGCCTACCTCTCCGAACTTGGGCATTCAAGTCTTCCACAATTGTGATGCTGTCTGCCTTTATTTGGTTCTCTAGATCTACAAGGAACTGAACTTTATCGTCTGCAGGGCAGCCTGGCTGTGGGGCATATACTTGAAGAAAGGTATGGAATGCCTGGCCAACATGCAATTTCATTTTAATGATTCTATCACTCATATAACTGATGTCAACATCTTTGTGGAGAACAAAAGCAACTCTATTTCTAGCTTCATTACAATACATAACCATTTTGTAAGGTTTTCTTTCCATTTCGTCTCACTCAACCCTAAAATCCTAAGTGTGCGTCTGTCCACGAGGTCTACAATTTCTTTGCATTTACCAGTAAGGCGAGGATATTGAGAGTTCCAATTCTGAGCTGCTCTTCCTGCATTTCTGATGAGCTTTGGGTTGTTGGCCATCATAAGTTCGTGAGTTGCATTAAGAGTTGTTGTTGTGTCTGGTTAATTTTAATACTTTTATATACGAGGCTTGTTTTGGTTTTGAAAGCAACGAACTCATCAACTCTTTCAACTGACTTGCTGGGCCTAATAGTATAAAGGATTTTCTGTCTGGGTAATCTCTCTTAGCCTTTGGCAGTCCCTGCCACGTCTGCAAGGCAACAGCAATGGTGAATTTGTGTGTCATTTCCTACCCAAAGGCTTCATCGAACAGCCTAAGGGAGAACTCCTCCACCTTTAGTTTGTCAGGTTTGGTACTGGCCGGCCAACCCTCGGCCAGACACTCTACTGTCACATATGGTAGCAGGATGTTCCTGACCTGACCCTCGTACGTCTCTGATAAGATTCCAATTAGAGTATGGACCCAAACCAGGATTAACTTACTTGATATGAGAACTGGAAAAGGTCCAAAGGACTGATAGGACCTGTGGCTGATTTCTGATAAAGGAGTGGTGTTATGAAAATGTTGGAAAGACTTGGGAGTAAGGAGAGAAGCTGTTGCGAGTTGTGAGCTTGGGTGGAACTTTGAATATGAAGATAAAGTTGGAATATTTTGAAAAAATTAGATATATTTAAGGAGCAAGTGACTCCCAACCAAGGCACTTTTCATTTTAGAACTGCATCACTGGTAGTAAGAATGTACAGGAGAAGGCATAAGACTCCTGGGTGACAGTCCTAAATGCAGGTCACAGTTTTTACAAAGTGTGCCAGTTCAAGAAGAAAATACGAGTTTATGAATAATGAGAAACCTCTGAAAATAACTAATAAAATCCAACAAAATTATTTTCTCATGTAATACAAAATTAGCAGGTACTGAAATTTCCTGCTTATGACTTTGTTCAGGATGTTACTACTTCAGCTTTGGTTTTATCAGAGAGTTAAAAGTTTTCTCAACAGAAGACAGAATATTGTGGGGAATACTACATTCTGGAGGAAGAAAATGTTCACTCTCACTATTAGCGTAACTTGGAAAAAGTAGTGATCAAAAAGCTCAATAAAATCATTTTCGGGCAAAATAATATTTCTTTACAATGTGCTTTACATCGGATCGATACAGATGGACCCTACAGTGACAATGGGATAGGAGTGGGAAGGAAACGACCGTGGTACAGCCTGGTGTGAAAACACGAAACCAAGGAAAACCATCTTCAGTGTAATTTGACCCCACTATCTCCCGACAGCAAGACAGAAATATTCTGAGCCAAAAATCTCTTTAAATTATTTCAAGAAAATAGCCTTACATACAATATCATATGCATTCAATGGTATGAAACACCAAAAAGTATGATGTTCTCAATATACTAAGCCACAAACCATGTTGCCCTAGAACACAATACTTACACATCCTGGTAATTCTGATCGTATAGTACTTTCATTTCTTCCAAGACCTGTCGTACAATGTCATCCTGGAGAAGAATTAGAAGGAAAAAAGAAGGCAATTAAAGGCCCATTACAATGTCAAAACTGAAGTTCATTATATCACACTAAGGTAGATGCACCTATGCCCGACGCTGTACCTATAGCTGACAGAGTAACTTAAGATACAGTACTTTCATTTCTTCCAAGACTTGTCATACAATGACATCCTGGAGAAGAATTAGAAGGAAAAAAAAAAAAAAAAAAAAAAGAAGGCAATTAAAGGCCTATTACAATGTAAAAACTGAAGTTCATTAGAATTAGAAGAATAAAAGAAGGCAATTAAAGGCCTATTACAATGTAAAAACTGCCTGACCCTGTAACTTTAGTTGACAGATTAACTTATGATATAAAATATATCCACTCAAACTTAATTTTTGCATCAGTTGGTAGTTTAAATGTTTCTCTTTGGAAGAAAAAATGAGTTGGCAGTAATTAAAGTTATGATCTAGGTCTGCAAGTCCTTTCTATTGTATGCGCACCTTTTAGTGATAGATGGACACCCTAGTTCTGAATCGGTCGACCTCGGTTATCTTCGAGATTCGTATTGGTAACCTTTGAAACACAAACTAAGAATCGCTTATGCATCTGGCGTACACTTTAAGTACTAGTACTGTTGTTGTTTACACAGCAAAACCAAACTACAGAATTCATGCTAGTAACAAGATTCGCATCGAGAAATGTTATATAAGGTTATATAATGCATGTGTGACACAGTTGTTGGCTTAAATTAATAAAGGTTTAGAAAATTCATATCGATCGATCATATTATCGATTCAATTCAGATTTCATTTCCATTCTGTTGGCAGTATTCCCTCCTTACTCCTCAAACCCTAACTAAAAAGTGTGCGAATAATATGAAGGGGAGCATCAACAACAAAGTCAGGAGGGAACCTTGGCATTTTTCATAAGGAGGTAAGTGCAAATAAAGGTATTATATTTTGTTTATTGGGTTCATGAAAGTGAAATCAATGTTTGATAGCATGTTTACATGTTTAATGAATGTGTATGAATTCTAAATGGTGACTGAAATGAAAGTTATAAATTATAACAAATTATGGAGGGGTCAGCTTTTGTTACACCAAAGTGGGGTCTTCCTTAGACTTATACCCGACACTTGTGTCAGTTAGGGTTAAAAAATTATTTTGATCTGTTTCAAACATTCAGTTTATACTAGCTGCATACAGATGGTTAGCTGATTCGAGTCCTGTTCACCATTAGAATATTGGTCGACAGAGCAGGAGAGGTAGTGGTACACCGGTTCACCGATCCTTCCTATAGCGAGAAAGGTTCAATGAAGCATGTTATGCGGCTCGGCGTACGGCTCTGGACATGGCAAGGAGTAATTAATTTAATTTCGTGTGGCTATTTCTAGCCGAGTGCAGCCCTTGTAAGGCAGACCCTCCGATGAGGGTGGGCGGCATCTGCCATATGTAGGTAACTGCGTGTAATTGTGGTGGAGGATAGTGTTATGTGTGGTGTGTGACTTGCAGGGATGTTGGGCACAGCACAAACACCCAGCCCCCAGGCCATTGGAATTAACCAATGAAGGTTAAAATCCCCGAACCGGCCGGGAATCGAACCCGGGACCCTCTGAACCGAATGCCAGTACGCTGACCGTTCAGCCAACGAGTTGGACATGGCAAGGAGTGATCCATCGGAGATAAAATGCATGAAGTATGCGGAACTAACAAGAATCTATAAACACCTAGTAGCCTAAGGTAAGAAAAGAAAGAGCATCAACAAAGAGAAGAAAGTGAACTGATACGCGAAGCAGAACAGAACCCATACAAGCCGCTAAATGCACGGCAACCAACATTTCCTAGAAGCACTTCAACAGATACATGGGCGGAACATCTATGCAAAGTAGTACAAGCAAGAGAAACCCGCCCTGATCCGGAAATGGCAAGTGATGCCACGAATGTCGAACCTTTTGCGGAGGAAGAAGTGGCAGAGGTTACAACAAGCCTCAGGAACAACAAATCACGTGGACCCGGCTCTATATACGGTGAGCATATTAAAGATATATGGCCTGAAATGAAAGATGAAATAATCGAACTTCTTAACGGATGCTGCAGCAAAACAATATTCCGGAGAGTTGGAGGAAATCTACGTCAAAATGTTATATAAAGGGAAAGAAGACGCAGGGGATCCTAATTCATACAGAGGAACTGCCCTAGAATGTACTATGTTCAAGTTACTAAATTACTATGCAAGAGGCTTACAAATATAACAGACTTGAAATTACCTGAGGAACAATTAGGTTTCAGGAAAAATAGAAGCACAATCCAAGCCATTACCTGTCTACCCAACGACATACAAACCATCTTTTCAAATCCAGGACGAAAACTACATGCAATATTTATAGATTACACGAAGGCTTTTGATTCAATCAGTCAGAAATTAATAATGGAGAAACTACAGCAATTGGTTGGTGGAGAGAACTATCCATTGCAAATTATTCAAAACATACTGCACGACAACAGCATAATCATCAGTGATGATATCAATAGCTCACGTCCTATTCAACAAACAAACGGGGTACTCCAAGGAGATCCACTGAGCCCTCTGCTCTTCATTGCAGCAACAGCTGACGTAGTTCAAGCAATAACATCGGAAAAGGTACGTCTATATATCTATGCAGATGATATGGTACTAACATCAACAGACCAGGTAGAATTGCAGATTGCCTTCGATCAACTACTGCAATGGACAAAGGAAAATGAGCTACAAATTAACGAAAAAAAAGACAGTGTCCATGAGCTTCAGAAAAGGGGTACCACAGGCCTCCTTCTTTTACCAAGAAAAGAGACTAACAGTAGTGTCACACTTCAAATATCTCGGCATGACCTTACAAACACGTGGCATCATATTCAGAAAACACATAGAAGACAAAACAAACATGGCAATCAAGGCGATGAATGACATAAAACTCATCAATAGACTATCAATTGGAACTGCAATGAAATTATTCAAAATTAAAATCACTCCTATCATAACATATGTACTAGAATTAATTCGGATACACTGCACACAGAGAAATCTGGAACAAATTGAGAAAGTGAAAGCTACTTTTCTGAAGAAATGATTATGCCTTTCCAAATTCACACCATCTCAGCTTGCATACGACCTCACCAGGGAGTCTTTCTTCATTGAGGAACTATGAATGCAGCTACTTCTGTCAGCAACTCCTGCATATCAAGGCCTCATGGAAGTGCTTTGGAAAAAGAAAAATTAAATATGGTCAGAGTTCTACACCACAGACGATATGATCTAAAGTGATTGGTGACAAGAGAACTATGAGCTGAGACATTTAGTGACATGGTATGCCGTTCCTGGCTTCCACTTCAAGGTATGCATGACCAGCAAATATCACGATCCTGATGTCACCTGTGTTTGTGCTTTGTGCAAGTTGTGATCGATATCACGCAATGATATGCAGTGAAAGGAAGTGTTCGTTAAAAATGTTTTGCAATGAGGGACAGTGACTACCCTAATAAGTAATAACTATTGTATTCCTGCACATTGTGCACATTTCCTCTTTATTATTAATTTCTGATCACGAGATCGCATGTAAAACGCCGGGATTAAATTCCAAACATCTCCAGAGTGCTCATATGGAGTGAGGTCAGGTAATTCGTTCATTGGATGGGGACGTTAAAGCCTTGAACTGACCCCTTGGTGCTATTCAACAGGAGTAGGCTATGTGCCAACACTGGATTTCTTGGTTCTCTCTTCCCACTAGCGTATACCACATCATTAATTTTATCTCAATAACTCCTCTGATGAGGCTGATGTCAGAAAGGACATAAAAGCCTGCTAGGAAGATTCATCTCTCCTCATATCTCACCCCGTACAGAAACGGGCGTAGGTTGGACATAATATTTATTTTCATGTGATTCTCCAATAAGGGAAAAT
Organism: Anabrus simplex; assembly: GCF_040414725.1. Taxonomy (NCBI): domain Eukaryota; kingdom Metazoa; phylum Arthropoda; class Insecta; order Orthoptera; family Tettigoniidae; genus Anabrus; species Anabrus simplex. The sequence continues at coordinate 165,651,942 of NC_090273.1, forward strand.
GAAGCTGACACCACGTGTCAGGTGTACGAAGCTGATATAAATCACATTTTTAAAATGTTGTCACACCTTCTGTATCTTTCAGGTGGTGATATAAAATCGACCCTCAACAAAGTAAATTTCTTAAGTACCCACAGTCATCTACGACTGCTGGACTGGGTGAGGTGAAACGAAGAATGCAATTAAATAAGACAGCTTCAAAATAACGGGTAGGCCTACCGAAAACTTCTGTACAAGGCTAGGGGGAAGTATCCTGCTTATAATGTACAGAATATCTGTAATGTTTAGGTTGTAAGTTGTAAACAATGATTAGTTGATTAAAGGGTAATTTATTTTGTTATATCATACAGTAGGCCTATAATCTGTCAACTATAGGTGCAAAAAGTGTCAGCCTTAGGAAATGGGGCAAGAGTCAGCTACAGGTTCGAAAACGCACATTTAAAAAACTGAATGTTAAGGGTTAATTATTGATTATAGCCTATGAATATTTTTTTCATGCATCTTGTTGGGCACAAAGAGATCTATCTGATGGTACAAAAAGATGTCTGACTTCTGTAGCAATTTTTTTCTTTGGATTATGTAAAATATATATATATATATATTTAAGAGTCAGCTACTGGTGCATCTACCTTATAAAGATGACACATAGGTACTGTTAAGTGCCCATACGTTAAAAGCTGGCAGCGTGTCAGTTGCTCTGTGTAGTTCCTTTATGAGTTGCATAGCTTTTTCTGTAAACATTGTGAGCAATATGGATCACAGTTCGATGTCAAATAAATGAAGATTATCCCTTACTCGCTGTACATTCACAATTCAAAAATTCCAAACAGTGAAACAATACACGAAGTACAACAGGTTCAATTCCAATGCGCGGTATCAAATAGGGATGGCAACGATATATCGGTTTTTACGAAATAACGATATTTTCCTTTCGATTTATCGGCATATCGATACCGAAATTTTGATTCAATTTAGCGAATATTATATCGGTTTTTCCGTAAATGTATCGTTTTTCTTTGAATTATTATTTTCATAAATACATCCGCACTAGAGAACGCCGATAATTCTTCAAGAGATGGTGCTAGTGAAAGTGGAATTGCAACCTGGAAATATCCAAATTAATCAATACCTTGCTCTGAGCCTCTCATAGGCTGGATTATAATTCGAATACAAACGGTGGAATATGTAACACCGTTGCCTACGTGATTAGTAATAAGGCCTCCGCATGGCAGTTTACACAGCGCGAAATACGTTCTAGTTCCAGAGTTGCCGCTATACATCGTGTTAGCCCTCCATTGTTTAACAACACAGATGTATAAGGAAACTGTAAGGCAAAAAGGTGTCAGTGAGTTTTTAGGTGAGATAAGCCATAAAATTAATTATAAGAGGCGTTGATTTGTGTATTCAGCTTGGGATGAGTATATGGTTTATATTTAAACGTAACATCAAGAAAATAGAAGCCTCCGTGACTCAGGTGGCAGCGCGCCGGCCCCTCACCGCTGGGTTTCGTGGTTCAAATCCCGGTTACTCCATGTGAGATTTGTGCTGGACAAAGCGGAGGAAGGACAGGTTATTCTCCAGATACTCCGGTTTTCCCTGACATCTTTCATTCCTGCAGCTATCGAGCTCGCTGCCCCAAGAAGTGCGGCAGGCTTCGGCAGCCGACACAGTTCCCATCCTCGCCGCTAGATGAGGCCTTATTCATTCCATTCCTGACCCGGTCATATGTTAAACAAGCTGAGGATTTACATTAAGAAAATGTTTTGTGCATATTGATAAATATGCAAGAGCCGAGAGAGGTTTTTTTTTTAACATTATATTCACAGGATGTTTAATGCGCGTGATAAATAATGGTTTATTGCTGTGCACCATTCTGCCAAAGTAAACTTCAGAAAGGTAGTGGCATTTCTACGAGAAAAATGGGTCAAAATTATATCATGTCGGGGTGACGAGAACAATTGCATGTGGCAACCTTCCTCGAAGTCTGTAGTATGTAGTGAACATTTTGAAAGCACATGCTTTAGCATTTCTATTAAAACTAGCCGCAATCAATGCCAACACTTTTTTCAGTGTTTCCATCATATTTGCATGGCAAGACTAGGCTATGTACTACTACTAAAATGTTCTCATTCCTCACCTGAAGGAGGAGGCGGGCCTCTTAGAAGGTGTCGCCGTCTCTCAGGCCGGGAGATTTGTCACGTTGAAGGAGATTCTCGGAGAAGGTGAGGGGGTTGGTGGCCGTGGCCTGTACTAGGAATTGTTCCGGCATTCGCCTTAGTGCAGGAGAATGGAAAACCACGGAAAACCATTCTCAGGACAGTCGACAGTGGGAACCAGCCATGAGGTCCAGCCCTGTTCCGTCTTACGAATACAGAGGTGAAGAGCCACGGTAGAGCCGTGGCTACCCCTCCTCTGCTCGGTTGGCCGGTCGGAGGGCAGAGCTGTGGGATCACGGGCCAGCCGTGGCCACTTGCGGACCGAGACCCACTCTGCATTCATCGACGTACGCTATGTGAATACTGCAGTGTTTTAAAATATGCTATGGAGTATTTTCATTTTTATTAGGACGTGAACTTTCCGGTTGCAATGATACTACCTGATTAGTATGACCTCATCTTGAATTACTGGGTGATACATTAATTTTTCTTCATTAAGCGTCATAGAAATATCACTTTCCTACTCAAAACGCAATGTTTTATATTTGTAATGTGCTTTTATCTGCAAGTTATTTTCGTAATGCCAATTGGAATCGTGCTGAGGAAATAGAGGGAAAACCTGACACCCAGCGGCGCTATTTGAACTGCTGCTACTCTGTCAGTTTAGTACTTGAAGAGACCGTTCTCTAGGAGGCGCTGCTGCAGAGGCATTTACATATCTCGTAGGTAACGATAACATCTAGGGACGTTGATTCACAATTAAGTATTTATTTATTTTCCACCTAGTCGATACAATGATTGCTTAAGGCAATTTTTAATGGTCAAAATTGGTACATGTTTCGTATATTATCAACATCTTCAGCCACATAACACTGTTTAGATGAAAAATATATAAAATTGACAAAGTAATGCTTTAGAGGAAGTGACCTTAAAATTAACATAAGATTGACAAGATTAAAACAAACAAATAACTCAAGAGAAAATATATAAATTATTTCTACAATAGAAAGCAGTCGTCAAGGAAACACTTGTACAATATTCCATAGAGAAATTGTCCTAATAAATATTCTTTTCTTAATAATTCATGAAAAAAGATCAATTTATAAATTAAAAATTATACATTAATAAATATGAACCCTAGACTCCCGACTGCGAGAGCACTACCGAAATTACATAAACAGGGAGAACCGATTAGACCTATCATAAATTTCAAAAATAGCCCCATTTATAAAACTTCTAGATTTATACATAATTTCTTATCAAGTAAATATGTATTTCATTGTAAAACACCTATCAAAAACTCAATGGATTTTTGCAATCTAGTTAAAGATTTTAAACTTGGATCATCTCACACGACATGTTCGTTTGACATAACCAACATGTATACAAACATTCCAATAGAAGACACTATCAGAATCATTAAGAATAATTTAACGAAGAACAAATTAGTAAGCATACCAGAAATTGAAGATTTTATTAATGATTTAAAATTCGTGTTAAATCAAAATTATTTTACGTTTAACAATAAAATTTACCGACAAAAAGGACTCTCAATGGGAGCCCCAGCATCAGGAATATTGGCTAATATATACTTAGACTATTTGGAACACACGAAAATTATTAATCAAATAGAGGGTTTGGATTTTTGGACACGTTATGTGGACGATGTTTACGCTATAATAGATAACAGACTCACCGATAGCAATAAAGTTTTAAATATATTGAATAATTTGGATTCCAATATAAAATTCACTTTAGAAGAAGAGGTTGAAAAATCACTGAATTTTCTGGACATAGTCACAACAAGAGAAGAAAAAGGATTTTCTTTCAAAATACACAGAAAATCCACTTTCACACTGACCACTATCAAGAACAACTCGTTACACCCTGAGGCACAGAAAAGATCAGCATATCATAGTTACGTTAACAGAGCGTTTAGTATTCCTTTATCCAAATCTGAACGGAATAAAGAACTGTTGTTTATCCGACAACAAGCCCTCTTGAATGGTTTCAACAATAACATTATTGATAAAATAATTAATAAATTTTCGGAGAAGCAACAATCTAAATTAGCAGTCGAACCTAGTAAAACTGAAAAATATATCAAGTTCACATATAATAATCCAAACATTCATGTAATAACAAATTTATTTAAGAGAAAAAATTTCAAAATTGCATTTTCCACCAATAACAACATGAAACATAGTATTTTCAACCATGATACAATAAATCTCTCGGAAAAAGATAAATTTTTTGATTCCGGTATATATAAACTTACATGCTTTGAATGTAAGAATACATACATAGGACAATCTGGCCGCAATTTTAAAGTTAGATATTTGGAACATGTGAATGCTGAAAAACATAGAAGATTCTCAGCAATGGGATCACACATGACTGCCACAGGTCATAAATTTACCAACATAGAACAAGACCTGACAATCATAAAAAAGTTAAAAAAGGGCAGCTTAATGAACACATATGAAGACCTGTACATTCATCTAGACCAACTTGTAAAGAAAAATGATAACCTTAATGAGGCTGTAGAATATAAGAATCCATTATATTATCAAATTCTAGTATATTTGAAAATGCTTGAGAAGGATCAAGAAAAAAGAATTGGAATTTCTCCACCTACATATAGCCCTACAACTTATTCCTCCTCAGTTGAAGCTATCGGTGACAGCAAGGAAATTCTTGACACACCTATATCCCCCGCTCCTCCACCTCCTCAGGTGCAAGAGCAAGGAAGAACGCATCATCAATATTACACCCGGCGCAAAACTGTGAAAGAATGACAGGAGTTACTGTTCCAAAGGAAAGCAGGCTTAATAAGATTTGACAACTAGGAATTAGTAGTTATATTTTCATCTATGTTAATAATAAGAGCCGCACTGTGATATCAGGATTTCTTCATTTCGATAATTACTTATAAATTGTATAATTTTTAATTTATAAATTGATCTTTTTTCATGAATTATTAAGAAAAGAATATTTATTAGGACAATTTCTCTATGGAATATTGTACAAGTGTTTCCTTGACGACTGCTTTCTATTGTAGAAATAATTTATATATTTTCTCTTGAGTTATTTGTTTGTTTTAATCTTGTCAATCTTATGTTAATTTTAAGGTCACTTCCTCTAAAGCATTACTTTGTCAATTTTATATATTTTTCATCTAAACAGTGTTATGTGGCTGAAGATGTTGATAATATACGAAACATGTACCACTTTTGACCATTAAAAATTGCCTTAAGCAATCATTGTATCGACTAGGTGGAAAATAAATAAATACTTAATTGTGAATCTATTGAAGTGTGATACGGACCATGAAGCTGATTTTATGTAATCTAGGGACGTTTCGATATACCATACTAAAATATCGATATTTCCTTCGATATCGACATGCCGATATTATCCTACTATCAAAACGAAATATCGATATATCTCGATATCAATTTTTTTTTCATAATACAAGGATTTGAAATTATATTGAAGTTCTATATAACGGGGACCACGACAGTTCCAAGAAAAACAAGATAATTAAGGGAATCAAATATAATGACCAAAATATTTTGTGTAAAATGGCATCAGCAGTAAAGTACAAAAGATCAAAACCTAATTCAACCATGAATTCTAACACTTTAAGTGTCTGAGTTATTGTTATTCACCAGAAAAAAAAGACCAATGATATCTTTATTCCCAGAATGCAATGATAAAGCCATAAATACTTGCATGGTAGATTCTGCATCATATTCTTAAATATTTTCGGCCATTCCTACTAATTTACGAGGTTTATACGCATTTCATCAAGCATTACTGACACTATTTTTCACTCTCTTTCACAGGTGTACTTAGTTCTTTCAAAAAGCTAATTATTCAGGGTCTGTGCCTCGACTCCTAGCGCCTATTGACATAAGTATATCTTGTGGCTGGCGGTCAATGAAAATTTGTATTTCGGAAGTATAACCCTAGCACCGTGCATGCTGGTGCTCATCTGAAATTAGCAGCCGTTGATGGATATATTCCATGGATAATTAAACCGCGAATTCCAGTAGCAAGATAAACTCAACCAACCAGTCGCGTGCACAGGCAGAATACAAATATTGATAAATATGCGTTGAGGTCTGGTGATATTGTTGTTGGTCTTGGCGTTGCCTACGAGATACACAAGGCCGGGAAATAAAGCACTCTAAACTTGTCCTAGAGATACTTCCGACAAGCGCCGCTAGAGTTCTCTTCACTATTCTGTCTCGCCCGCTATTTGCAACACGTTTTTTGCGAAAAACTATAAAATTGAATTAAAACTAGTAATTTCAGAGGACACCAAACAGATATAAGATAAAAAATAGACTAAGAGCAATTGTATTACTTATTTTCTAGAACGTAGGCCTTTGTCTCACACTATGTTCTCACCGATCACCACCCTCTAGGACCCCGGTACCACCTAGGGATGATGAGGTGAATAACCTTACCCACCAGGGTGAGAGAAGAAGAGAGCGAAAAAGGACGGAGAGAGAGAGGAAGAGAGAGAGAGAGAGAGAGGTAGATAGAGACCCTGGCGAGAAGGTTGTTAGCGTGTCCGCCCCAAAATGGAAGGTATAGCGAACACGAGGGAGAAGATGGGCACAAGAAGAGCAACAACAAGTACAGTCACAAAATAAAAAACAAGAACCATAGAAAAACTTACCGGAAACAGCGGAGGAAGACGACTAAAAGGCCGTGGAAGTTAATCAGAGGCAGTGCTCCACCGAACGTGGCGAATGAAAACCAGCATTTACATGAAGTTTAAAAAACATAATGGAAGGGCAAATAGTAAGTAACAAACCAAGTCATTAAGTTGATAAAACCTAAGTTTATTTTAAAACGTAAGGCCAAAATGTAAATAAAATAAACGTAAGGTTGAAAAATGGAAAGGGAAGTTAACAATAAATTAAATAAATAAGAATATACCCAGGTAGGGTTTAAAAGAAAATTAATTCATTACTAATTGACAATTAATGGAAAATAAATACTCTTTAACAGATAATAAATGGGGAACTTTATGAAAACAACAAAGAAAGGAAAGGGGTGACCTCCGTACCAAATAAAATGTGATCAGAAAACAACGGAAAACCAATAGACTCTCTTACATAAGTACAACTTGAAATAAAATGTGATCGATCACGGATAGTTATTTAATAAAAAAACTAAGTTAACAATTATTCAATAAACTGGATCTTCAACGCGGTCACTTCTCATAATTACCAAATTTGAAAACGTTCAGTTTACACCAAGGACAGTTTCCAAGGCAAACAGAATTTTACGTAAAAATACCTCCTCACGCGGGGCAAGGAAATGGTAACACAATATTAAAGGAGGAGAAAATAAATAAATTAATTTAAACAGTAAACGATACACTCAACCCCGAAATATATAAATCACGATCCACACAGGCACAACACGCCAGACAACGCTTAATCCGACAACAATCCCACACGAACCGTTGCCAAGGTAACCACCAAAACAAAAGCAACGCCACCCAAAACACGGAGGAAACCAGGCAAGAGAAAAATTTTAATTCACCCAAAACCCCAGAAGGGGGAGGGGAGAAGAAAACATACCAAACGAATTAGAAAACAAACACAGGAAAGCAAACAGAAAGCAGAAGAAGGAAGGCTCGGTACCTTGGAGACTGTACCTTGGTTTACAAAGAAGGTTACAATATAAAGTGCCAAAAATAATTATTTAAATTTTAAATTAATAATTCCAATTTAGTTCACGGTGAAACTTCCACCTTACTGTGATTAGTTGCCGAAACTGTTTTTCGGATTTTCGATACCACCCACACAAATAGGTATTAATTTAACAACGAAGTCCAAATATTTATTATTATTATTATTATTATTATTATTATTATTATTATTATTATTATTATTATTCCAGAAATTTTCGAAAATATCAAAATCCTCTTCAGGACGACGTTTAAAGTGTGTCAAACACTGGTACATACCTTTGGTGATGAAGAAAAGAAAGGAATTTTAACCTGACATTGTTGACGAAGAAATACAGTCACACCACTGGCATCCAGACCTCGTTGAGAAGTATCCAGACGAACAATAAAACCAAAACAAGATCAGAAGGAATGGCAGGAGGTCTCCAATTAGTTCATCTGGGGCAAATCCCCGTTATCGTGGAGATTACGGTGGTTTCCAGGTACTCCACGACTCCATGACGCCGGACACAAAACCACACGAGCTCGACAACATGGCTGATCAAAGCGAACTGAGCCTCGCGTCGGCAAGCAAGCGAGGAGGAGGCCAGTTTTGCCTGGTAGTAGGACTGCGCATGCGCAACCAAACAGAGCTAGGAGAACGGCGCGCAGCTTACATTAGCTTAAACTGTTAGTCAAGTAGTCACTTGGCACAGATATTCTAGGGCGCAAAGGCCAGTTTCAAAATGGTTATAAGGGGGGAGGCTCACATTATTTAATACTGTCTCAGCCCTCCCGCCCCGAAACGACGACAAAATCTCATGCATATGCCATCAATGATGTGGTGGTCACACATATACTAAATTTGGGCGAAGTTGTCCAACAGAAAACGACCACCAAGATTAACTAGTTTTAGTTAGGAGTTCACATGACCAGGTTAATAGACCAAGACACAGTTCCACATCACATAGTTTTTAGAAATAATTGGCGGGGTGCAATCAGCATCAGTGTCCAGAAACGTTACCGAGCACTCGGAAAATCACCAGAGTAATGTTTGTCATCAAATAGAGAGCACAATGACCAGAGTTCACCAAATATTCAGGTTCACCCAATACACATTGTTTCAATGCATCACACAATGATATAGTTTATGACACATGACGCAGTTCACCTTGAGGTTTGGCAACTCTCACACTAATCACAGATATACTGACCAAAATTAAACAAAACCACATGATTATAAGTCCACGCATCCAGGTTATTTTCTCAAGCACGGTGGTAAATTAATTTTTAATGCATGAATACCTTTACAAGTCTCCTTTGATATTAAGGAAATGCATGATCTTGTGTTGCAAAGGGAGACTACAGGGGAAATGAAACGCACCGGAAAACCCGAATGGGGGCAAAACCACAAGAAGAGGGAGGAACAAAAAGCAAATCAGGAAATTAAAGTAGGTGAGTATTCCGTTACAGGATCCACAGATCCACCAATTAACTTTACATAGGCTAGTTACCAACAAACTAGCTGAAGCCCAGAGCTTTCCACTTGGTCCGATATAGCACCAAAGGAAAAGAAGGGTCCATACAACGACAATTAAGAAATCAAAGGGAAACTACATAAAATATACCATGTTACTCTGCCACGAAGAACACTTAGCCATGACACGAAGAGAAACAATTAACTAGAACACATAGAAACATAGGGTACAATCCAACACATAATACCAACTAGGACAAAGACAGATATCCCGAAGGATCATGAACATAACGGAAGGGAAAGCAAAAATATTACTCAAGCACAAATCACCCACAAGAAAAATATATAAGTAAAGGTACAGGACCACTCCAAAGAATAGACGTCCTAGGAACATATGGTTTAGAATAGCGGGCGTTAAACTAAGAGGACACATGAATGACCTATCAAATTACACTTTTAGATATTGGAGTGACACACACACAACCACAGAGTGGCGAACTCGTCAATCGGTCCAAAGGTCAAGAACGAGGGGTTGAGCAAAATACAAACCACACTGGGATCGGCAATTTATCCTAGTTCACCAACAAACACAGGTAAGGACTCAAGCATAGAAACCTAATTTTGAACAAACCAACGGAAAACCATCAAAGAGAAGGGACGCAGAACCTACACGAGTTACAGATAGGTAAGACAGGCAACAGTAGCGTCGATGGGCAATCAGGAGACTCCTATAGGTTACCAGATGGAAAAATCGCGATCAGTCAGTCATCCATAACGGCCACATCAAGGTACAACTACCAAAAATAAATGCGCGGGGCTACGTGGTACAGAATAGTAACCACAAACCTAATTCTGCGTGAGGAAGAACAAGTCGAAAATCCCAGAGCCAACAGATAACTAAGAATAGCCCACCCGAAGGTGTACTTCCTCGGAGTAGTGGATACCAAACCAACAGCCAAATCTACCGCGACACAGAGGTAAATTAAAGGACAAATCACATCCCAACCAAGGTGTCTTGACAGCCAAACAACGTAATCCAAAACACGATTACCTAAATAATAACAAGGTAGCAGCACGGGTAATTCATAGAGAGATAAAGGATAGCTAACCTCAACGCGTGCTCACAGACCACAACCTAACAGCACAATACCAAGCAGACATTGCAACAGCAAACCCGGTACAGATTAAGGACTAGGTCCATCCCACAGAAGCACAAAGGAGAAATATCCTCAGGAAGGAAGTCCAACAGTACCACCGAAAACTCCACACGCCAACCGGTAGATAAGGAAAATTACACTATGTTACTAACGGTCCACCATTCAAAAGGATCCAAACAACTCACAACAACATTACCAAGTTACAACACAGGAGATACCACCATAATGCAGGCAGGAGCGCACCAACCGAACTCCCACAGAAAAAATCGGAGACAGATTTTCTACATAACCCCAAAACGACCCCCAAAATCAAAAGGTTAGGAAGATAAATTCAGCCCAAAAACCCATTACAGGAAAAATAATATAGAGGGTTCACGCACAGAAAACCACTTTTAGAACAGCCGCGAAGAGTGCCCAAAAGGAGGAGTCAGATCTCTCAATCATGGATGAATACAAACATCAGTATCCGGAAAAGAAACACCTTTAAGACACGCGGTCCATGCAGAAGGCAAGCAGGGAACTTTTCTGATACCAATAGATCGAAACACACCACAATCAGAAATCGTACAATACTAAAATGGCACAAATAGCAACCCAATCATGACTAAGCACCACACATCATCAGACACGCGCACACAATGAAAGGATGACAAAATGGTAAACACTCAGGCACCAGACACACTCCCTTACATTCCATCCCAGGCACACCATAGCTCAGCAATGATTAAGTCACAAGATGATCAAAGGGTTCAGCGGAAGGAATCCGATGCGGAGCCACAGAAGAAACAAGTCATTGAAATTACATAAGCCTAGAGAAAACAGAGGGACAACAAAGCACAATTTAAGTCAGATGTCATCAGATTTCCCCAATGGAATTTCGGTAGCGCACCACATAAGCATAAGGTTAGTTAACGAGGATATCTATTCCAAGGTATTAATACCACCATCACAAGACAATTAAGGAAAGACAATTTCTAACTACGAGGATCCACACCTAGAAACGGTAACATACAAGAAGTACTAAATTAGAATCACAAACACGAGGCACAGAAAGGACCAGATTGACTCGCTCGCCAACCCACAGTATGTGTGCTAAATTCACTAACGATACAGGTCAGTTACCAAAGGTGCATCCATCCAGCGGAAGATGCGGTACAATTTGCCAGATCAACCGGGTTTAATTTGAGAAACATGAACGCGCCTAATACGCTTTGCTACAGGGTCGCTTACTAAAATAGAAACGGGAGACAAGAACTCCAACACAGTGCACGGGCCTTGGTACCTAGGGGCAAGTTTTGCCGAAAACTTATTCACGGCCTTACTCATTGGGTAGCACTTAACATACACGAGATCACCAACATTGAATTTTGACGGTTTCCTACCTTTATCGTACTGCCTTTTGACCTTTTCGTATGACACAGCTAGATTCCTTTTTGCTTCGTTCCAGATCTTTTGAACATCATTAGGCCTAGATAGGTCTGGGAGAAGATCCTCAATACATAGCAGGTTAGACATAGGGGAGTACGGAGTATAGCCAAACATTAAAGACATAGGCGTCTTACCATGGGACTCATGAGTAGCGGAATTGAAAGCATGGGCCAACCAATGCAGACAGGAGTCCCATTTGGACTGGTTGTCATGATGATACGCTATCAACGCAGATTTTAAGTTCCGATTCAACCTCTCTGCATAAGAAGGATTTGGATAGTATGGAATAGTGGTGACATGTGAAATGCCCAACTCAAACAGATACCTTTTGAAGGAGTTACTGGTGAAAGAACTAGCGTTGTCAGACACTAAGAACTTAGGTGGGCCAAATGATGCAAAGATGGAATTTAGACAGGAGATAGAGGTGCGTGAATTAGTGGACCTGGTGGGGAAGATCCAACAGAACCGGGAGAAGGCATCTATACAGACAAAAATGTGGGTGTTTCCCAAGGAAGATCGGGGGAGGGGTCCTACGAAATCTATGAACAGTCGTTCCATGGGGCGCGAAGCTTGTGATGAAGACAATAATCCTACCCGGTTATTCAAATTAGGTTTGCTGATGGCGCAAGATTTACAAGATTTGACCATGTTCCTGATATCACTATCCATTTTCTTCCAAACAAAGAATTGCCTGATTTTCAAACGAGTTTTGAAATTTCCTAGATGACCCCCAAGGGGTGAACAGTGGTAATACTTGAAAATGACAGGTACCAGAACTTTAGGAACGACAATTTTGGAATTATGGTCCTTGCGACCCTTACAACAGAGAACACCCTTAGATAAGGAGTAAGGTTTTACTTCGATCCCGCTACTGATTGTATCAATGATCCTTTTCAGATCCGGATCAGTTTTTTGATGGTCTCCAATTTCTTGATACAGCAATGGGGAATCGGTGAGGATGGCACTAACTCCAACCATATTGACAGCAAGCTCATCGACACATGGGTTGGCTTCCACACAAGGATTACCTTCAAACATCCTGCTCAAGCCATCGGCAATGACGTTCTCAGATCCACGAATGTGGCGAACATTGAAATTAAAGGATGAGATCCGTAATGCCCATCTAGTTATCCTACCGGTCCTTTTGGGTCGGTTCAACACCCAAGAAAGAGCCTGATTATCCGTTTCCAGATCGAAGTTGACGTGTTCAATGAAAGATCGAAATTTCTCCAGTGCAAACAGCACGGCTAGACACTCTAGTTCATAAATGGAGTACTTAGACTCCAGATCATTGAGGACCCTGGATACATAGGCCACGGGCCTACGCCCATCTTCATGTTCGCCAGCAATAGCACGCCCGGAGGCATCAGTTTGGACAATGAAACGTTTCTCAAAATCAGGAATAGCTAACAAAGGTGCATTAATCAGTGCGACCTTCAATGAATTGAAAGCTTCCTCCTGGGCTTTACCCCAAGTAAATTTTACATTCTTTTTCCTAAGGTCGTTCAACGGGGCAGCCACTTCAGCAAAGTTAGGGATGAATTTTCTAAAGAAATTGACCATACCAATGAATCGAGCAACGCCCTTGACATCTTTGGGAGGTGGAAAATCCCTAATGGCTTGAGTTCTGGAATGATCTATGGAAACGCCTTCAGAAGAAACTACATGTCCCAAAAAGGACATGCTGGGTCTGGCGAAAGCTACCTTTGATAACTTCACAGTAAGGCCGGCTTTCCTTAACCGTAGCAATACTTCCCTAACGTGCACCATATGTTCCTCGAAGGTATTCGAATAAATTAATAAATCGTCCAGGTAATTAAAGACATAGCTGAATTTAATGTCAGAGAGAATGGAATTTAACAACCTCGACAACACAGCTGCTCCACAGCTGAGTCCGAACGGGAGTCTGAGGAACTCATACAAGTTCCAGTCGGTGATGAAGGCAGTGAGGGGAATAGATCTCTTCGATAAGGGCACTTGGTAATAAGCCTGGTTCAAATCCAGGACAGTGAAAAATTTTGCACCTGAGAACCATCCAAAACAAGTATGAAGGTCGGGTAAAGGAATAGATTGGAGTACAATCTTACTATTTAGAGCCCTATAGTCAATCACAGCGCGATAACCACCAGAAGGTTTGGGTACCAAGAACACAGGGGACGCATACGGGGAAGTCGAAGGTCTGATCACTCCGTCTCTTTCCATTTGCTCAATGATTTTCTTTAATTCCAACATACGGGGTGGGGAAAGGCGATAAGGAGGGGATCGAACAGGCTGCAGGTCAGACAACTCAATGTCATACTCGAGTACGTTGGTCAAGCCTAACTTGCTAGTGAACACATCGGGAAATTCCCTGCAAAGATCACGAACTTGCCGTGCTTCGGCATCTCCTAAATGATTCAGGTCAAGCCGATCGATGTCACTAGACTCATCTGACTCAGGGTAACCCGCACACAAAACTTGAGGCATTTTCAAGGGAACGTTAATCAATTCAAATTTCAGGTCAGGAGAAAATTTAAAAAAGAAATTTCGACACTGAGGATCCAAAACGACACCGGCCCAAGATAGAAAATTGGTACCCAGAATAATGTTACATGATAAATTGGATGTCACCAAGCTCTTGACCTTCCAAGTGAAATTCCCAATCCTCAACTTGACCTTCACAGTCCCCAAAATATTTAAAAACTGACAATTAGCCGAAACACATCTTAGATTAGTGGGTTTTATTTCCGGAAGTTTACACGAGGATTTCTTTTGACAATACCAGGCATAATTCATCAAGCATACTACGCTTCCAGTATCAAGAAGAGCATCTACGGGTTCATTGTTGACTTCGACAAATGTGCACGTGCCAGAGGAGGGGGCATGAGCAGAAATACTATTGCACCTTGGGGGACACACCGGTTTCTTACGAGATTCAGGGTTTACAAACTTAGAATTGGCAGACTTTGCCCTTTCCCTTTCTAGTCATTGAGTACCATTTCTGTCTACCAAGGGGCAATTTCTTTTAACATGCTGTCTAGAGCCACAGGAATAGCAAGCGCCTGGACCACGTCTAACGTCAGGGCAGGAATTTCTTAGATGACTTCGGGACCCACAGTTGTAACATTTACGGGCATTCACTACTTTAGGTGTTGACGGAAGGACGGGACAATTGGTAGTAGTAGGGGGAGGGAAATTCACAGGTCTGGAGGCATCCCCATGTTTGACATCTTCAGCAAAGGAACAGGCCTCTTCCAATTCTTGAAAGGTAGTAGGGCAACGGGTTAAGGAAAGATAGGAGCGGTACGCAGGAGATATTCCTTTTAAAATTCTAGAGACCATTTCACATTCTGGCACAGAAATTCTAAAAACCTTGCAAAAGAATCGCAGATCCAGCACATAAGTTAGCAAGTTCTCATGCAGGAACTGGGTCCGAAAACAGTGTTGGGGCACAAGACTTTGGAGAGCAAGAGAGGGAATAAATTTGGAAAGGACAAGTTCATGAAAGGTACTAATCGATAAATTTTTAGAGATAGCTTCAGAAATTTCTCTCTTTAGAACCCCTTCACAATGAGGGAAGAGGGCGCGGAAAATCCCCAAATCATCGACTGAGTACACATTACCAGTCTCGGTCAACTCCACCAAAAACCGTAGGAACCGAATACACTCATCTATAGAATTTACAGAAAAGGACTTCACTCCCCGAAAAACTTCCTTTAAACAGTTAGGCGATGACGCCGAATTTAGCTTAGAGACTAAGGTTTCCAGTAAAGGAGCAGTCACACAACACGGACCTTGGGCATGGGTCGAGGACGCAATTTGGTGGGAAGAGACACTCTGGGTAGGTACAGAAGGGTTAAGTGCAGTAGAAATAGAACAATTCTCCATATCTCTGTTAATTAACAGCAAATCTAAATCAGAGGTGATGCCAGAAACCACCGTTAACAATCTAGCACATTCTGACACAAAAACAGAATCAGGCTTAATAGATAATATATCCTGAATTCGGCCCGAGTAGTGGTCAGCTCTGGCCCTCAGCCGGTTTACTTGGGCTTTGGACGGAGGCAATTCAATAAACTCTTCACGAATAATATTAATTTCGTTAAGATTGTCGCAGATCAGGTTAAGGTACTCACCCACTCGACTCCTGTCAATAGAAAATACATTAATGGGGACCTGGGAGTTGGCTGATAGCAAGGCAGCGCACTCAGCAACAGTACGGGCAGGTTCAAGGCCACGAATGGATAACTCGTACTCCAATTCGGCACGACGCAGGAAGGAGGGGTTCGTAACGGCACGTGCCATGGTAGCAAACATGGAACAAAATAATCAAAAAATTACACAAGATCCTTGCACTCCCTTTTACAATAGTTATTGACAATAACACTTTTAGTTTTTTAATTTTTGATTTCCATCCGCCAACATTCGCCACAGCACTGCACCAAGCAAGGGTAGGAGGGGAGGAAAGTTAGGCTGCAGAAGGCAGAAACAACAGAGATTAGGCAGCAGAGCAACAACAACAACAACAACAACAGGTCTGCTACCACACAAATCGGGTTCAGAACAACAGTGGAACAACAAACAACCACCGCTCTGATACCACTCTCACCGCTCACCACCCTCTAGGACCCCGGTACCACCTAGGGGTGATGAGGTGAATAACCTTACTCACCAGGGTGAGAGAAAAAGAGAGAGGAAGAGAGAGAGAGAGAGAGAGAGAGAGATAGAGACCCTGGCGAGAAGGTTGTTAGCGTGCCCTCCCCCAAAATGGGAGTAATAGCGAACACGAGGAAGGGTGATGGGCACAAGAAGAACAACAACAAGTACAGTCACAAAATAAAAAACAAGAACCATAGAAAACTTACCGGAAACAGCGGAGGAAGACGACTAAAAGCCCGTGGAAGAAAAAGCACAAGAAAAACGGTGGCAGTGCTCCACCGAACGTGGCGAATGAAAACCGACACTTCAATTAAGTTGAAAAAATTTAATGGAAGGGCAAAAGGGTGGTAACAAACCAAGTCATTAAGTTGATAAAACCTAAGTTTATTTTAAAACGTAAGGCCAAAATGTAAATAAAATAAACGTAAGGTTGAAAAATGGAAAGGGAAGTTAACAATAAATTAAATAAATAAGAATATACCCAGGTAGGGTTTAAAAGAAAATTAATTCATTACTAATTGACAATTAATGGAAAATAAATACTCTTTAACAGATAATAAATGGGGAACTTTATGAAAACAACAAAGAAAGGAAAGGGGTGACCTCCGTACCAAATAAAATGTGATCAGAAAACAACGGAAAACCAATAGACTCTCTTACATAAGTACAACTTGAAAAAAAATGTGATCGATCACGGATAGTTATTTAATAAAAAACTAAGTTAACAATTATTCAATAAACTGGATCTTCAACGCGGTCACTTCTCATAATTACCAAATTTGAAAACGTTCAGTTTACACCAAGGACAGTTTCCAAGGCAAACAGAATTTTACGTAAAAATACCTCCTCACGCGGGGCAAGGAAATGGTAACACAATATTAAAGGAGGAGAAAATAAATAAATTAATTTAAACAGTAAACGATACACTCAACCCCGAAATATATAAATCACGATCCACACAGGCACAACACGCCAGACAACGCTTAATCCGACAACAATCCCACACGAACCGTTGCCAAGGTAACCACCAAAACAAAAGCAACGCCACCCAAAACACGGAGGAAACCAGGCAAGAGAAAAATTTTAATTCACCCAAAACCCCAGAAGGGGGAGGGGAGAAGAAAACATACCAAACGAATTAGAAAACAAACACAGGAAAGCAAACAGAAAGCAGAAGAAGGAAGGCTCGGTACCTTGGAGACTGTACCTTGGTTTACAAAGAAGGTTACAATATAAAGTGCCAAAAATAATTATTTAAATTTTAAATTAATAATTCCAATTTAGTTCACGGTGAAACTTCCACCTTACTGTGATTAGTTGCCGAAACTGTTTTTCGGATTTTCGATACCACCCACACAAATAGGTATTAATTTAACAACGAAGTCCAAATATTTATTATTATTATTATTATTATTATTATTATTATTATTATTTTTCCAGAAATTTTCGAAAATATCAAAATCCTCTTCAGGACGACGTTTAAAGTGTGTCAAACACTGGTACATACCTTTGGTGATGAAGAAAAGAAAGGAATTTTAACCTGACATTGTTGACGAAGAAATACAGTCACACCACTGGCATCCAGACCTCGTTGAGAAGTATCCAGACGAACAATAAAACCAAAACAAGATCAGAAGGAATGGCAGGAGGTCTCCAATTAGTTCATCTGGGGCAAATCCCCGTTATCGTGGAGATTACGGTGGTTTCCAGGTACTCCACGACTTCATGACGCCGGACACAAAACCACACGAGCTCGACAACATGGCTGATCAAAGCGAACTGAGCCTCGCGTCGGCAAGCAAGCGAGGAGGAGGCCAGTTTTGCCTGGTAGAAGGACTGCGCATGCGCAACCAAACAGAGCTAGGAGAACGGCGCGCAGCTTACATTAGCTTAAACTGTTAGTCAAGTAGTCACTTGGCACAGATATTCTAGGGCGCAAATGGCAGTTTCAAAATGGT
This sequence comes from Anabrus simplex, assembly GCF_040414725.1. Taxonomy (NCBI): domain Eukaryota; kingdom Metazoa; phylum Arthropoda; class Insecta; order Orthoptera; family Tettigoniidae; genus Anabrus; species Anabrus simplex. The sequence continues at coordinate 165,670,445 of NC_090273.1, forward strand.
TATAAGGGGGGAGGCTCACATTATTTAATACTGTCTCAATGTTAAGACGAAATAAGTAATTCACGAAAACGTCGTGATCAATTAAGACAAATACATATCAGCAGCATTAATGTTCAAATGATCACAAGAAACAATTCATTTAATCTCACAGAATATTATCCATAATGTATGACGTACCGATACATAATATTAGCTTACCTGAGATGCAGGAAGTTATCACAATTTCAGCACTTTGCGGTTCAGGGGTTTCCTTCTGAAATTCTTGAACGCATCATCCTAATCGGAAATTTTTGGTGAAAGTCAGATATCTTAAACCTTTTTTCTGATTTCATTGCCCGTATCCTACTTCTCAATTTAAATATTGTTTCCCTTAACCTGGTATTTGACTTTCTCGTCAATAAATATTTCGATTTAAAAGAGCTACTCGTAGCCTTTACCTTACATAGAGACGAGACTTGCACCCCCTTTTCGTTTGTGACTGGTGTAGAACCGTTATTTGTTGAAGATTATCTGAATCAGAAATTCTATTAAATGTTGATGGTACGTCATTTCTGGGAGCTGGATCCTTCCTGCGCTTGTTACTTTTCTGTTTATGAACAGGGTACACACTAAAAACAGAAGGAACTTTGTTGGGAAGAATTCGCTTGATTGATGTGCTTACACTAAAATCTGACGTATTAAAATGCAAGCTACACACTCGAGAATAATTGTTAGGTACCCAAAGAGATCCTACTTTATCACCTTGCCTGGAAATAGCTTGCCTCCACTTCTCTCTTAAACCGCGCTCCGAAGGGAAACTATGAAACGTCACATTTTCTTGCTTTTTAGCAGTATCGGAAGTACACAGAGGTACACAACACTTCACCATCTTCTCAACCTCACATACACACACCGACAGAAAAAATACTGACAATAAATTGCACAAAATCAACACAACATCACTGTTAGTCCGCACATCACAATGTTAAAACTCCGCCAAGAACAGAAGGGAAACCTGACATCTAGCGGCCAAGCCGGGAACACGGTCTCGCCGCTTTTTCAGCGGCAAATTGCTTCCTATTTCCCGGCCTTGTGTATCTCGTAGGCAACGGTATCACAAAGACTGTGCAGCAATCAGTGCAGGGGACTTTGCCACGCTCAAAAAGCCTAGGTGCTCACTTATGTGGCTATGCACGGAATGCAAAGCCAAATACTTTAATACACTAATACCGGACAGCTCTATCCCAACAGCATTGAGTGGAATGCGAACAGCGACGGTGGTGACATCTAGCGTGTTGGTGTGAACTGCATACTTGTCTATGCTACAGTTGAGAGGAATGCACTACACCTTTTGGAAATATTTTTGTTAAAATAATTGAATAATCATAATAATTAAGAATGAAATTTTAAAATATGAAATGCCTCCTTCATAAACCTCCAAACGAGCATTATGTTAGCCGCGCCTTTCGCTATGTCTTAAAAATTATAAAGCAGAATTTGTTTGAGGGTCCACTCTGGGGGAAATATTTAACAACTACTCTCTCCTCTTTCTAGCCTTTTCTCGATTACCTATCGCAGGATTTTGTATGGACTTAGCCTAGTCTTCCGGCCGAATGCCTTTCCTAACAGCAATCGTATGTGGAGGGATATATAACGCACTCACTATTGCATGTTTCTGTGATTGTCTTTCGTATGATGTGTTGTATATACTTGAAGATGCGTATGAATACGAACACAAACCCTAAGCCCTTGACCTAATGGAATTAACAGACGCGATTAAATTCTCCGACTTAGCCTGGAATCGTACCAGGGCCCTCTGAATCGAAGGCCAGTACGCTCACCATTCGATGATGATTTTGATGATGATGATGCTTGTTGTTTTAAGGGGCCTAACATCGAAGGTCATCGGCCCGATGATGATTTTAAGAGGAAGGACAAGTGATCAGCCATCCTCTATTAACACTAATCAGAAGGGAAATTGAAGAGGTCAAACACTCCGAAGAATGAGGGTATCATAAAAAAAGTGTGGAGAGGGGGGGCACGAAGCGCTAACTATTCAGCCAAAGCGCCAGAGGAGGCAGATAACTTAACAACATCCGTGATTTATTAAGATTTTGGGAAAGAGAAGCTGTAATTAAGGAACAGGATTTTGGGTCCATTATTTTTGACTTTTTCTTCTTCTTCTGCTTCTTCTTCGGTGCGGCCGATCTTCCCGAATTTTACAGGGGAACTCACCTCACGCTGCTTTCTCGCTCTTGCTGTAATTTGAATTTTCTGTTTTACCTCTGAAGACAGAAATACATAATATATATAACACATACTGGGTTTGCGTGAGTGAACAACGATGTTCCTGACAAGGAAGAATTGTTCATAATTTTGTAAAGTCTCTTTCACAAATGTATGCATGAAGAATTACCATACACACGTATTACATTTGTGATAGTACATATATCACACCCCCGAATTATATGTAGAAGTGAGAGATATTATTGTCAGTATTCGATTTATTATTATTATTATTATTATTATTATTATTATTATTATTATTAGTAGTAGTAGTAGTAGTATTTAATTTGTATATTTTGTCATTAATCTTTGTAAGCTGGAAGGTATCCTATAGGTAGTATGAGTAATTTGTTTTGCACGAGTGGGAAAACATTGCTTTAATAACTCTGGTAATTTGGATGAGTCATGTGGCTACCCCAGTGTTTGTTGTGATGTACTTGTGTCGGAAAGTTCTATGAGTCATGTATATATTCCAGCCTGATGAGATGAGCTTGTTGTTGTATTAGGGAAGTTCGATGACTCATGTAATAAACCCCAGAGTTTGTTTATCTCTTGGGAGCAAGGGGAAATTCAGGACATGGTCTTGTTAAAAGGATCACTGATGATTGGCTGGCAAGGACCAATCCTGTCGTATTGTCTGAGAGGAAGGGGAATGCTGATGTCTATAAAGGTTGATCAAACGGCGGGAACCAGACAATCACTACGGAAGAGACCCACAACTGACACACTGTACGGGAAGGAAGTGGTGCTGATACACGGTTCTGGAGTGACACGGCTGCAATGGACTGGACTTCAAACGTTCGTGGAGCGTAGTCTTGTTATGTTCATGGAAAGTGGCTGATTGTGAAGTGCTTGCGCATTAAGTATTGTAGCACTTGTGGTGGCCTGGCATTATATGTTGGTGAAAGCTATCTCAGACTTTCCATAAATTATGTTCAGGATCGATAAGCGTGTGTTACTTAAATGTATGTATCTTTACAACAATTGTTAAAGTCTGTGAACACAGTATTACGAGGTACAGTATCTGTGTGATGTTAGAAGTGCTGAATATGATAACTGGCAAGTAGTATTGATACAGAGACAGTGAAGAGTATTTATTTACATATATGTACATTGTTCATCGGACTATCTACAAATGGTAGCTTAGTTCTCGCTTTCGTTTTCCCACGGTTTTCATTATTGTTGTTGTTGTAAATATAGAGTCTTCCAGCAATGTTTTGTGTGTGTAGTATATGTATAATTTTGTGTGTTGATGAGGTGCTCATGCACGGATTTTGTTAAGAATATAGTCAGCTATTTTAGAATCAGTGGAGTTATTGATGAACCTAGGTGCAGTTCCTACCTATTTAGTCGCTTTCAGGAGGTTAGGTAAGGCCTGCAGCAGATGTACCAGTACGCAGCATTATGTACACGCCCTGGGATATAAAGTTTATCATGCTCTATCAAAATTCGAGGGATCCATTCTGGTGAACTCTGGCGCCCATACTACGGACATTTCGGTTAATTATGTTTATTAATTTTATTACGTTTTTGAGTAATAATACTTATATATTTTTATTCATGATTTTATTTATCAGTATTCATCAAATAGTTACACATTAGTTGGACTGGTGCTCAAGCCTATGCCAATAATACACTGAAATAATTTTCTTACGCCGGACTGATTTGCTCAGACGGTTGATGCGATGTACATCTGATCCAAATTTGGCAGGTTCGATCCTGGCTTAGTCTGGTGGTATTTGAAGGTGCGTAAATACGTCAGCCTTGTGTAGGTAGATTTACTGGTATGTAAAAGAATTCCTGCGGGACTATATTCCGGCACCTCGGCATCTCCGAAAACCGTAAAAGTACTTAGTGGGACGTAAAGAAAATTATTATTATTATTATTATTATTATTATTATTATTATTATTATTATTATTATTATTATTATTATTATTATTATTATTATTATTTTCTTACAGTAAAAAAGGTGACTGGATTCAAAACTCATGGCCTTCAATTTTCAATTTCAGGACTACCGCGATAACCACTACTGTACGCTACAGGCCCACAAGTTTTCGATTGTGAAATTTAACAATGTGGACCCTCTAGTTTGAGTATACTGGAGTTCCATATTTGTTAATATTATTGGTTTCACGTCCCACTAACATTTCAGTAGAGTAACCCATTTGATTGATTTTCTTAATATAAGGGGCATAGAACGTAAGCCCCAGGGGCTCTGAACTTTGGAGCGTGGGTTGGCGACCACGGGGCCCTTAGCTGAGTCCTGGCATTGCTCCCACTTACTTGTGCCAGGCTCCTCACTTTCATCTATCCTATCTGACCTCCGTGGGTCTACTCTTGTTCTTTTCCGACCCCGACGCTATTAGGTTTGTGAGGGCTAGGGAGTCTTTAATTTTCACGCCCTTCGTGGCCTTTGCCTTCCTTTGGCCGATATCTTCATTTTTCGAAGTGTCGGACCCCTTCCATTTTTCCCTCTGATTAGTGTTATATAGAGGATGGTTGCCTAGTTGTACTTCCTCTCAAAACAATAATCACCACCACCACCACCATAGAACGTAACCTCAACACAGATGCGAGGTCATTACTTTATTTAATACTTGGGGTTCTTATCAGTTCCCATGCCCATTATCTTGCTGGACAATTTCCTCAGCGCATAATACTTATCTTGGAATATAACTGCAATGCAAGATTATTTAGTGTCAAACACTAATATATTATAAACAACACGGCAGTGCGCAAGAATCATAAGATGACAATATGTTATTGAAGAGTTGGTCACACCATGCCATGTAGGTAGCAGCACTATCAACTTTCTCGCTGAAAACAGCAAGCTGTCCGGTATTGCCATATTAAAGTATTTGGCAAAGCTGACTTTGCAATGCTTAAAAATGGCAAAGAAGAGTTAAACGCAATATGGGAGGAGATTAGAAACCGGAAAATTATAATAAAGCAGACTGTCGCGGAGGAAATAAGACAAGCTCTATCACAGTCAGAGGGAGAATTAATGACAAAAGATACAAGGCTTTCCATCCCCGCGCAAAGTAATGAGAAAGCTCGAGATACAGAAGGAAAGAAAAGAATGGCGCCTGACCCGCCCAGAAAACCAAAAACAGCCCAATCAACCAGTACAGTTGTGTCGTTATCCGAAGAGACGATAAAACAGCAAAGAGATTCCCAAGAAATCAGGGATGCCATACCTGATACCTCGAGAGTAGTCAACGGCGTGTCGGAAGAAAATGAGGAAGAAACCTGGGCGGAAGCCGTTCAGCGTAAACGTTCTCGCAGGCCGAGTGCCGGCGTCAGGGGTTCAAAACAAACTGTCGATAGCAGCCTTAAGGCCGCCCCGAGGACCGCCTGGTTATATGTCGGTAGTGTCCATCAAACGAACGAAACAGACGATCTAATAAAATACTTGAAAGATAACGGAATTATTGGAGACATCTTGTGCGAACAACTCCCTACCAAGGGAATAAAAAAGGCGTTTAAGGTAGGAATAGATTTTGACCACCTTCACACGATGAAATGCCCAGAGTTTTGGCCTCAAGATGTCTGTGTAAGGCGGTATGCCTTTCGTCCCCAACAACAAACAGGAAACTCCTTTCTACCCAGTGTTCGAAAGTGAACAAGGTCCGATTGTAAAGAAAGACTAGATCTCTCAGGAAATTAAAATGCTATCTTGGAACGTAGAAGGACTCTTGAGTATAGCAACAACAGTTCAGAATATGTTACAGACTTACGATATCGCAATTTTAGTTGAAACTTTCTTAACTTCGGAGTGGAACATCAATAGTCATTATTCAATTCATGTCTTGGCGGATAAAGGCCCAACTGGCGGACCAAAAGGGGGAATCGCCTGCTATTTCAAAGAGGATCTCGCACCATTCGCTATACAACATAAGTCAAAGAACACGTTAATAATACGAACAAGGCAGTGCGTACTTATATGTGTTTATTTTCAACCAGAGTTTACATCCACAGATATTTTAGAAGAAATAGGTAACTGCTTGAATATGGTAACTAAGGACGATCCCATCATCCTAGCGGGTGATCTCAATTGTCGTGTAGATACAGAATTACAGAAGTTGAAAGAAGTTTTGAGCTATCTAGAAGAAGAAGGGCTAATACTAATCAACAAGAAGGAACAGCCAACATATATTTGCTATAATGGCATGAGTACAATTGATCTTGTCTTCATAAATTCTAGTATAACCACCAAATGTCAAAGTGTTTTCATGGAAGCTGAAAGAAGCATCTGCCCGTGAAAGCAACGCTGCTAATAAACGGTATGAGTCACAGTAAGAAGTTACAGTCTTTAAAGTTGAGAAGAACATTGGACTTAACAGTACTAGAGGATTCAGACAACAAAGCAATAATCGATAGACTAAACAAAGAGACTCTGAATCAGGCTGCTTTAAAACTGGTGGAAATTCTAAAGAAGGCAATATCTCCTACAGTAATTAACAATAGTGGTGGTGGTGGTGATTATTGTTTTAAGAGGAAGTACAACTAGGCAACCATCCTCGACATAACACTAATCAGAGGGAAAAGTGGAAGGGATCCGACACTTCGAAAAATGAAGATATCGGTCAAAGAAAGACAAGGGCCACGAAGGGCATGAAAATGAAAGACTCCCTAGCCCTCGCAAACCTAATAGCGTCGGGGTCGGAAAAGAACAAGAGTTGACCAAGGGAGGTCAGATAGGATAGACGAAATTGAGGAGCCTGACACAAGTAAGTGGAAGCAATGCCAGGACTCAGCTGAGGGCCCCGTGGTCGCCAACCCACTCTCCAAAGTTCAGAGCCCATGAGGCCCCTTTTAGTCGCCTCTTACGACAGGCAGGGCATACCGTGGGTGTTATTCTACCGCCCCCACCCACAGGGGGATAATTAACAATAGAAAAGCAAAACCATGGTTTACAGATCCATGCTACAAAGCAAGAAAAAGAGCTTTGTCAGACCAGCACGCAGCAAAATTGCAGCGCACGAAAGAACGGCTGGAGTACTACGCCAATTTAAGAAGAGAATATAAAGCCATAGCTAAACAAGCCCGTCAGACGTTTTTGGAAAAGGAAGAAAAACGTTTAATTGAAGAGGCTACTCAGGACCCTTATAAAGCTTTGAGTCCTAAACAGCCAAAGTTTTCTCGTAATATACCAATGGATGTTTGGGAAGCGCACCTTCGTGCAATTCTTCAGGAGAGGTACACGCGGCCAATCAGTTGTCATATCGACCCAACAGTTATCCCGAATGGCTCAGAGAGATTTATACCGACCTCGATAGCTGCAGTCGCTTAAGTGCGGCCGGTATCCAGTATTCGGGAGATAGTAGGTTCGAACCCCATTGTCGGCAGCCCTGAAAATGGTTTTCCGTGGTTTCCCATTTCCACACCAGGCAAATGCTGGAGCTGTACCTTAATTAAGGCCACGGCCGCTTCCCCCCACTCCTAGTCCTTCCCTGTCTCATCGTCGCCATAAGACCTATCTGTGTCGGTGCGACGTAAAGCAACTAGCAAAAAAAAAAAGAGAGATTTACGCTTAAAGGAATAGAAGAAACTGTTAAAAGCTTAACAAATGGGAAAGCATGTGGTCCAGATAATATTTATAATGAACATTTGAAAGGGATATTCCCAGTGTTGAAAGAATCCATCTGCCAGTTATTGAATGAATGTTTACAACAGGGTAGGATACCAGACAGCTGGGTTAAGTCCACAATAAAAATGATGTATAAGGGCAAAGGTGATACAGCAGACCCTAATTCGTACAGAGGAATTTCTCTGGAATGCACACTTTTAAAGACACTGACTCAGTTAGTATGTAAGCGCCTCACAATATTAATAGACGACAAGCTCCCAGATTCCCAGTTCGGCTTCAGAAGAAGAAGATCAACCATTCAAGCAATCGATTGTCTACAACAGTATATTAATGAACCTCTCGCAATTCCAAAGGGAAAACTTCATGCAATCTTTATTGATTATTCCAAGGCTTTTGATAAGATCAATAGAGTTATCGTATTAGAGAAGTTGTGTAACATCATCGGGCCTAGTTGGTATCTACTTCCAATCATCAAGAATCTCCTTACAGATAACTGGGTAGAGATTAGTGATGGCATCACCAAGTCATATCCGATACTTCAAACCATCGGCTTCCTTCAAGGCAACCCCCTCCGCCCATTTCTTTTCATTGCCGCCACAGCCGACATTGTACAAAGAGTAGATTCAGAAAATGTCAATATTCTCATGTATGCAGATGACATGGTTCTGACGTCAACTTCTCAGTTGGATTTGCAGACTTCTGTTAATAAAGTTACGAAATGGGCAGACGAGAACCAGCTGAGGTTAAATGAAAATAAGACTGTCTCTCTGACCTTCAGAAAAGGAGGAAAACGGGGGACATTCTTAATCAATGACCAGCAACTAAAGTCAGTCACAAATTTTATGTACCGTACCTAGGAGTCACTTTTCAAACACCGGGGAACGTGTTCTCTTTATATGTAAAATACCGACTAAATGCTGCCATAAAATCCATTAACGACATCAGATCTTTAAACCATCTCTCACTTTCATGTGCCATCTTGTTATTTCATCTTAAGGTTAGTCCTGTAGTCACCTATGGATTAGAAAATATATGGATATATCTTGGAAAGAGGCAGCTACATAGTATAGAGAAGGTGAAAGCATTCTTTGCCTGTCAAAGTACACTCCATCACGCCTCGTATACCAACTGTCGAGGGAAGTATTCTTTGTGAAAGAGCTGCGTTTGAAACTACTGCTCCCGGCCACCCCAGCGTATAAGGAACACCTACAAGAGCTTCAATAAATAAGAGACAGCATATGGTGGGACTTTTACCAGTGTGACGCGATGATCAACGGCAACTGGACTCAGGGAGGCTATGAGTTTAGACACGTTGTGACCAGACTCTCAGTCCATGGCTTCCACCAACGCCTGTGTATTCTAGCGAGCTTTCATGAGCCAAGTCCGGACTGCAGGTGCAAAAGATGCGGCGAACTTTGTGAACGCTATCACGTACTTAAGTGTAAACTGAGAATAGAATCCTTAACAAAATTCTGTACGGACGACTGCTTATAAGAATTTTGTCCATGCACATTTGTGCGCAATAAAACATTTATTTATAGAAGGGAAGAAAAGGAAAAGGAAATCGACCCCGACTTCTATACCTCAGATGCCGTGTTGGTGAGAAACTGGACCAAAGAAAAACAAGATCAAAGACATATCATAACACGACTTTCCATTCATGGTTTTCACCACAGGATATGCACAGTGAAGTCTTTTCATAATCCAGATGTTAACTGTATATGCGTTTTATGTGGCAAACAGTGTGACAGATATCACATCAAGACTTGCAACAAGAGAACCATGTCGATAAGTGAATATTGTAAACCCTAATGCCCATTCGGGTGCCCTTTCTAATAATAATTAGACTGTGGAAAAACTAAGACCAAGAAATTCACCAATCACATGCAAGACGTTCGACAACAGCTGCAGTTAAACCAACCTGACGCTTTTGGGTCCTTTCTTTTAGTCTGATTTCAGCGACATCCTCTAAGGAACCAAGGATTAAGGAAATATATCTTCCGAAATTGTTTGCAAAATTAAATATTTAGACGTTAAGGAATTGTACCATAAGCCTTCAAGTATCACATTTGGTTCCATTAATATAACTGTTAGAAAAACGCACCACAAATATCATATGTTACTAGCAGTGAATGAGATATTCTTTGGACAGAGATAATTCAGTACCCATCATTCTCTTCAGATTCACAATGATGGGTTAAGCACGAGTGGAGAATCTTGAGAAATTGTCTTGTTTGAAAACATGGCATCTGTTCTGACCACTGAACTGTAGGTAATACTGGAACGCTGACTGTATGGGAGCGAAGTGCGGCTTCCGGGGCGACTAGCTGTACGGCATGGAGGCATGATTGACATATACGTACATGCGATGAGACATAGGTATCTTGGCGAATTTTAAACATTTAGGCGGAATGTCTCTTGCAGATTTCACCTGATTAACGGTGAAATATATATTTCAGAGGATTAATAGCAATCTGAAACTGAATATGGCTAGGAATATTGGATAAAATGAAAATATTTCTAGGCCTGATTATTCTCAAACATTTTTTCTTCAAGAGATCACAAGACAGTAAATGCGTATAACTACACTAAAAACAAGTACCAAACCCCTGGCGCTACAGCCTCGAAGGGTCAGGGCCTACGAAGCGACTGCTGCTCAGCCCTAAGGCCTGCAGATTAGGAGGTGTCGTGGGGTCAGCACGACGAATCCTCTCGGCCGTTATTCTTGGCTCTCGAGACCGATACCTACACTAGAAAGGCAATAAAATAGACGCCATACAAAAGAAACATATGCATAAAAAATTATAGCTTAGTGAGTTTAGACGGGAAATATCTGCGAATGATGGTCAATTGAAAATACATTGTAATCAGGTTTTGAACCATATTTATTATCAGGACAAAGGCAGCATGCGTATGCATGTATACATATTAATACATACACATACAACTTCGCATTGGAATATACACTTAATAAACAAAATATATACACGTTACAAAATAATTGATCTGCAATTAGGGCGCCAACCCAGGTGGCAGATTCCCTATCAGTTGTTTCCTTAGTCTTTTGTGAAATGATTTCACAAAAGTTGAAAATGTATCGAACATCTCCCATTTTGTAGTATTTCCTTCTCACAGCTATAACTCACTTTTTTTAATATTTCCGGACGTTTCCACGGAAATCTGCAATTGAAATTATAAATTATGTAACAATATCATTCTGACTATAACCTATAAAACGTAACGTACGACATTTAATATGCCAAAATATCATGTGAGATATCTCCATAGACATAGAATACCTAATGACAAGAGCCAAACCGGAAGAAAATAGTAATTATCGTTTTAAAATACCATATATATAGCTTTGCAGTGAGATAATGCTGAGATTGCTTACCTGTGGAAATGAAGCTTTTGTGAGGTCACAACTGGTTTCTTCGGCTACCTGTTAGCTCAACCGTATGCTATACGAAAAATAGGCATCTTGATTGTATCACAAATTTGACGTACGGTCAGATATTAACAAAAGAGTCCATCAAACACAATACATCAGCTAACTTCCAGGCTCTGTATCTAGTCAACTTTGCCGTACACGAGGGGGCGTGACTAGCCAAGGAACAGAAAGCAGTTTTCTGCCAGTGTCGTGCGAGCATTCAACTGAAGCAGATCGTTGATAGTGTTCGCTGTTCTTGACTGGTGCTGAACTGTTCGGAGTGTGTGACGCGACTACGTCCTGTCACTGGCTACCTGTAGATAAGTAATAGAGTGCATAGTTTTAAGGGATGTCTCTAGATAGTGGAGGTGGTGGTTTGGGTAGACCTCCAGATTCGATTCCGGTATCGAAAGAAAACCTAATCCTGGAACAAGTTTCTTTAGAAGGGATGATTGTGGATAAAGATCTACCTAATCAAGACGTTATGGATAGAGGCAGAGTTACAACTCCTAACACTAATAATAATACAGTGTCTCACAATGATAAACCCAACACTTATTCAGACATGCACATAGGGCCGTATATTGTCTATGTCGAATCGGATGATCCTGACAAAAAAATAGGATACCTACACCCTATGGCTTTAGGCAGACTTTTTTATGAACGGCAGATTCCCAACATCAAAGCCATTCATAAAAAGGGCCGAAATCGAATTCAAATTACTTTTAGCACTCGAAAGGATGCCAATAATTTTCTTTCCAACCCTATTCTTGAAGAGAAACGCTTGAAGGCATTTGTACCTTCCTCCAATATCCACAGAGTTGGTCTGGTGCGGGGGGTAGATACAACTATATCCGAGACTGAACTATTACAGTACATTGATTCACCATACCCAGTGATCAAGGTTCAAAGAATGAATCGCAGATCGTCCAAAGAGGGTAAGACCGAATACATACCTACCGGTACGGTAAAGGTCATCTTTCAATCTCAACAACTACCAAAGACCGTTTCTATCTTTAATGTCATTCTGGAAGTCCAAGCGTTCATTTTTGCACCTCTCATTTGTCGTAAATGCCAAAGATATGGCCATCCATCGACAAATTGCAGAGCTAGGGAACCTCGCTGCGGGAAATGTGCATTATCTCATAACACCCAGGAGTGTACACAGACATTGGTGAAATGCATCCATTGTGACGGAAATCATCCGGCAGGGGATGAAAGGTGTACCGAACATCAGAGACAGAAGGAAATTAAACGGATCATGAGTGTTGAGAATAAGTCCTTCTTGGAGGTAAAAAATTATTTTGCTCCTTTGGAACAGGATTTTAATCCTTTAACATTACCGCAACATTTCCCCTCGTTGGTACCTTCTTCTAGTACATCTGAACCATTAACCCCACGTAAAAGGAAGTTTTCTGCTATTGTAACTAGCCCACCCCGAAAACCATGTAGACCAGGTTTCGATAGAAGTAACTACATGAATTTGTTAAGGGACCCTCCACGGGAACAACAATCTATTCCGGCAATCAGATCTCAGTTACTTTCTAACTCTGGGAATGTACCCCAAATTCATAGTTCTACTAGTACAGACCAAGTCCGTTCTGGGAACGGTGTTCCTGAGGCTTCTGTCTCTAAGAAGGGTGAATCTTCTAACGTACGCATTCAGTCTGAGGGGAAATTTCAAGAATTATCGAAAAAATTTGACTTCATTATGAATCAAATGGGACAAGATGTTCAGTGGCGTCATTTACTTAAAGTTTTACACGATGAAGTTATTACTCTATTAACACATCACAAAAAATGAGAATTTTGCAGTGGAACTGTCGGAGTATTCTAAACAAGAAACACGAGTTAATTCAAATTATACAAGTTTTTGATCCACAAATCGTTATCCTTTGTGAAACATGGCTCAAACGAAACTATCACTTCCGAGTCACTGGTTTCAATGCCATACGTTTAGATGGTTATGTTGCGAATGGTGTGTGTATCCTTATTAAAAATAGTATCGATTTCCAAGTCAGAGAGATCAAACATGAAATTCCCAATGTTCAAACAATCGCAATTACTATCAATAATTTAACCGTCGTTTCCTTATATTGCCCTCCTAAAATTAGACCGACATATGACCAATGGAAGAATTTCTTCGCACAATTCCACACGTCCACTATTATTGGGGGCGATTACAATGCCCATAATCCAATTTGGGGAAGTGTTTCTTGCTGCAAAAAAAGGCCGGGATATCGAGAACATCATAAATAAATCCCCTCTTACAATTTTGAATGATGGATCACCTACACGGATCACTGCGCCTAATACTAATCCCAGTGCTGTCGATCTGACTATTGCAACTATTGATTTGGCTCATAAGCTTTTGTGGCAAACAGGGAATGATACCCACCAAAGTGATCATTTTCCTATTTTTATTACTATCACATCGACCGAGCTCCGAAAGCCAAATAAATTTCCGAAGAGTGTACGACAAATGAAACATATGGATACTTCCTTATTTCAAAGGTATATTCAGGATAACTTGTCCATTGTCGATAACGCAGGAAATAATGATCAATACCAGACATTACTAAATATTATCACGCTGTATTTAGACACGTACCATCCACCTGAAATTAAATACCCGTCTCAATATTCCCCACACGTTCGTTGGTGGGATGAAGAATGTTCGGCATGTGTACAGCGTCGAAAAAATGCTTTAAGGAAATTCCGGCATGACGGGACAATGGCGTCTTATCTTCAATACAAGAAAATAGCCGCCCAGATCCAAAAATTATGCAATGAGAAACGACGATTGGCTTGGAAAATGTTCACAGCTTCATTAAATAGGCAAACTCCTCTTCAAGACGTCTGGGCTGCAATTCGAAATTTATGCAACTCCAACCGCAATAATCCACCCCATAACGACTGGGATAGTACGACTCTCCTTCAATTTTATCAAACTCTAACTCCTGATTATGTCGTACCTCAGCTCCAATATCCGATAACTGGTATTACGCATAAATTTCAAACCTTGCTGCGACCAATAATCCCATCGGAATTCGATGTTGCTTTATATCATACGAAAACCACTTCCCCAGGAATGGATTATATATCCTATCATATGCTTAAAAGTTTACCGCCACAAGCTAAGAATATCCTCCTTCACAAATTTGACTATATCTTGGAATTTGGTACTATACCTATGAAGTGGAACTATTTCGTATTAGTACCTATCAAGAAACCTGGTAAACCGAAATATGATCCAACTAGTTACAGAGGAATTTGTCTAAGTTCTTGTATTCGGAAACTGTTTCAAAAGATCTTACTCAACAGAATAATGTGGGCTCTAGAATATTATGACTTACTACCGAAGTACCAGTTTGCATTCCTCAAAGACCGCAGCACGACAGATGCTTTGAATATCTTATTAGTCGATATATTGTTAGCAAAATCCAGAAAACAGCACGTTATGGCTGCCTTTTTAGATATTAAAGGTGCTTATGACAATGTTCATATTCCCATCCTACTCCAGAAACTAAGTACTATGGATTTTCCTTCCACGTTGCTTAATATCTTAGGACAATTATATACGTATCGACGTGTAAGTCTCCCTCAAATCGCTCATCAAAGCAATTGCCGCTCTGTATCCGTTGGGCTTCCACAAGGGGACATTTTAAGTCCGATTATGCATATGTTGTATACTGCGGATCTTGAAAAGGAAATTGTAAAAACGGCTCGGATACTGCAATATGCCGATGATATAGTAATCTACTGCACTCAAAATACCATAGAAGAATGTCGTCTTACTCTAGAGAAGACTTTAGAATTCCTGCAGACGTGGATGATACAAAATGGTTTAGAGATAGCACCGGCAAAAAGTTCAATTCTCATATTTACCCACAAACGTATATATGATAAGTCTCCCATTAGATGCGGTGAACAGGAAATCTCCGTCAAAGAAACCGTTAAGTATCTAGGGGTAACGATTGATAATAAACTATCGTGGAAAAATCATATTGCAGAGATCTGTCGCAAAACGGAACAAAAGCTCCATGTATTAAGATCCTTAACGAACAGAACCTGGGGAGCTGACCCAGCTACCCTTTTAACTGTATATAAAAACATTATCAGGTCTGTTTTTGACTATGGTAGTCAGTTTATAGATATGGCTTCGTTGGATCAAAAACAGCGATTAGACAAAGTACAGTACAAAGCTGCTCGACTGATTACAGGTTCAATGAATTCGACTCCTACAAATGCTTTACTAGCTGAAATTACCGAACCACCGTTACATTTACGACGCAAACATGTAGCTACTAAATATATTCTCAAGAAAATGGCCCGATATAATCATCCGATTCTTCCCAAGCTGCAGTTATTATCTGAATATTTTGGAAATGGACCTGTAGTACAACACAAATATCCGGCACTCCTGTGGGCTTATGTTCAGTTTATATATCTACGACCTCACGTTGTTCAAACAAGAACGCACCCTAAGTACTCTATCATGTTTCCTGCGACTATACAGTTACCTACTATCATCCGTACAAAATTCGATGATTCCAGTATCTCCGAGAATTTAAACAGACTGATAGCAACTAAGTCATTCAAAATTATTATAGATCAATATAATCAATACATTCCATTTTATACTGATGGATCAAAACATCAAGACACATCCGACGTAGGAGCTGCTTTTTATTCCCCTATGCTGCAATTATCTAAACAATTCATCTTACCCCAATACGCATCCATCTACACAGCTGAAATATTTGCAGTTCGTCAAGTGTTAATATATATTAAACATTCTACGATCCAAAAGGCCCTCATCTGTACAGATTCTCTCAGTGTTCTTCAAGCATTAGAAAATCCTACAAAGGCGGACAATTGGTATATAGAAAATCTACGACAACTATTGTATGATCTAACTATACTCAATCGTTCCGTATTATTTACATGGGTGCCAGGACATTCTGGCATAACAGGCAATGTCATGGCCGATAAACTGGCCAATGAGGCAGCTGATGGACAAGGACTACGCTACCATATTGCACTCCCACACAATGATGTATGGAAAATTTGTCAGAAATTTCTCCGAGAAAAGTGGAACGAACATTGGCGTCAATCTGCACAATTTAAAGGTACACATTTCTACAATATTCAAAATAACATTGCTATTAAACCATGGTTCGCAAAAGGCAAGTACACTCGACGTCATATCACTACTCTAGTCAGACTTCGCTTGAATCATGCCTGTACACCGGAACATCTGTATCGTTTAAAGATTAAGGAAAACAACTTGTGTAATTGTGGTCACTATGTCGGCACTATAAATCATATTTTGTTTCAATGTGAGAAATATCCCCGACAGCAACAACATCTCATTTCCACTTTACTATCACTCGGATTTCAACTTCCTCTCACTATTTCTTGTTTAGTATACCATCCGACAGTTCGCTTAGCTGAGTTACTGACTAACTTTTTTCACGCATGTAATATCCTAATTTAATCTGTACGATCCTGCCTCCCTTATTTGTGATCTGGTCATGTATGTCTATAGTAGTAAATCGCCGTGATAGATCACACTGGCGTGAAGATGTAGAACCCTGTGTCCCCGTGCTAAATCCCTGCAACCTAACACATGTCAACTTGTTCTGTTGTACATATCTGTAGTATTAGACGCCTCGACTATTCCTCATGTCTCTTTCCTACACAACCTCTCCCAATACACTAGTGTGACTTGTGTCTCGGGAACGCAGAATGAGGAGCCATTCGGAACATCTCGCAACACTTCGGCTCTCTTCGGTTACACGAACTATAGCTGGGAGCGGCTCTTTTAGGTTCATGAACTAGGCTGGACTGGCTACATGTGTCTCGGGAACTTCTGCTCGGGAACCCAGGATGAGGAGCCACAATCCTCTTTGTGAGGAGCCATTCGGAACATCTCGGCTCTGTTCGGTTCCACTCGAGATGTGGCGCTTGCAGGCTGCTTAGCGCGGCACGTTTTTAAGTATGAGATTCTAATCCCGTATAATTATTTCTTTTGGCTCAGATATTGGCTGTTAGTGTTTGTTCCACCACTTTCCTCTTAATAATATTCAGACAACGCACTGCACTTCCAACCACCGCAGAAACATGCAATTGTGATTGCTAGGCCTATCTTTTGGTGTTAAAAGGTTATTTTAGCTGCCTAAAAGACCCAAGTAGGTTCTAAAATACCTTTAGGCAGCTTCAATTGTACGTATTTTAATATGTATCAATTAAACAACTTTACTCACCTCTTTGCTGCAAACGTCACGGGAGCAACTCCTGTAACCACTTTTAATTAAAGACGAGTTGGAACTTGACACTCTCGGCATAATTCACGCACTGAACAAACGGGAATACCGAAATGTTTTCACAGAATGAAATGCAGTTCTTTTCTCCAGCAGATCAATGGCTACTGCCTCCTGCCTCTTGACAAACTATGGGAGTGATGGAGGTTTTAAGGCATTTTGGGGTGTGTGATTTACAGCTTCCCGATTGTAATTTTGTTTAAGATACCGAAAACGAGTCAGCAAATATTTTATTTTCTCGGAATATACTGAAATGCATTTTTAACCGATTTAGGGATAAAAATACGACTTATAGATATAGCAAGTATGAAGAATGAGATTTCCACCTAATGAATACTTTATTAAACATTTTGTAATAAAGTATTGATTAGGTGGAAATCTCATTCTTCATACATTTATTCTTAATTCATCAATACGGACAATGAAGCTGATAGATTATAGTTATAGATATAGGTTTTAACGCCAGTTTGGACATTTTTAGGCACTATAGGACCACAGTTTCTAACCTTACAAATACATGAAATACTTCATTTTAACTCATTCCTTCAAGAACAAAATAGGTCTTTCCCTAAAATCCGAGGGCTGGTGATTACATCCCTCCATATAGAGTTGGCGTCAAGAAGGGCACTCAGTCGTAAATTAGGGCCAAATCCATGTGCGAGCCAGGTCGCACCCCCTACTCCACATATATGAGAAAAGCAGTAGGATGAGAAGAAGAATAATTTGGTTTGTTTTATGTTATTTTAATTTTTTCATCAAAAAATATATTAGTATGGGTTTAGCTGTTACGAATACATTCTTCAAGCATAAGGCTATTCACCGCTACACATGGGAGGCTAGGGGTACCAAATCCATAATAGACTATATCTTAACAGACTTTGAATTCAGGAAATCTGTTAGGAATGTAAGAGTTTTTCGCGGATTTTTCGATGATACAGACCACTATCTGATCTGTAGTGAACTAAGTATCTCTAGGCCTAGGGTAGAGAAAGTGAAATCTGTCTGCAAACAAATAAGGGTAGAAAATCTCCAGGACGAGGAAATTAGACAGAAGTACATGGATATGATTAGTGAGAAGTTTCGAACAGTAGACAGTAAGCAGGTTCAGGATATAGAAAGTGAATGGGTGGCATACAGGGATGCTGTAATAGAAACAGCAAGGGAATGCCTAGGAACAACTGTGTATAAAGATGGGAAAAGGCGAACATCTTGGTGGAATGATGAAGTGAGAGCAGCCTGTACACGTAAAAAGAAGGCTTATCAGAAATGGCTCCAAACAACGGCCGAGGCAGACAGGGAATTGTACGTAGATGAAAGAAACAGAACGAAACAAATAGTTGATGAATCCAAAAAGAAGTCATGGGAAGATTTTGGTAATAACCTGGAAAGGCTAGGTCAAGCAGCAGGGAAACCTTTCTGGACAGTAATAAAGAATCTTAGGAAGGGAGGGAAAAAGGAAATGAACAGTGTTTTGAGTAATTCAGGTGAACTCATAATAGATCCCAGGGAATCACTGGAGAGGTGGAGGGAATATTTTGAACATCTTCTCAATGTAAAAGGAAATCATCATGGTGGTGATGAATACAGCCAAGCTCATGGGGAGGAGGAAAATGATGTTGGTGAAATTATGCTTGAGGAAGTGGAAAGGATAGTAAATAAACTCTATTGTCATAACGCAGCAGGAATAAATGAAATTAGACCTGAAATGGTGAAGTACAGTGGGAAGGCAGGGATGAAATGGCTTCATAGAGTAGTAAAATTAGCGTGGAGTGTTGGTAAGGTACCTTCCGATTGGACAAAAGCAGTAATTGCACCTATCTATAAGCAAGGGAACAGGAAGGATTGCAACAACTATCGAGGTATCTCATTGATTAGTATACCAGGCAAGGTATTCACTGGCATCCTGGAAGGGAGGGTGCGATCAGTCGTTGAGAGGAAGTTGGATGAAAACCAGTGTGGTTTCAGACCACAGAGAGGCTGTCAGGATCCGATTTTCAGTATGTGCCAGGTAATTGAAACATGCTATGAGAGGAATAGACAGTTGTGTTTATGTTTCGTAGATCTAAAGAAAGCATATGACAGGGTACCAAGGGAAAAGATGTTCGCCATACTGGGGGACTATGGAATTAAAGGTAGATTATTAAAATCAATCAAAGGCATTTATGTTGACAATTGGGCTTCAGTGAGAATTGATGGTAGAATGAGTTCTTGGTTCAGGGTACTTACAGGGGTTAGACAAAGCTGTAATCTTTCACCTTTGCTGTTTACATGGATTACATGGTTTACATGGATTATCTGCTGAAAGGTATAAAATGGCAGGGAGGGATTCAGTTAGGTGGAAATGTAGTAAGCAGTCTGGCCTATGCTGACGACTTGGTCTTAATGGCAGACTGTGCCGAAAGCCTGCAGTCTAATATCTTGGAACTTGAAAAAAGGTGCAATGAGTATGGTATGAAATTAGCCTCTCGAAGACTAAATTGATGTCAGTAGGTAAGAAATTCAACAGAATCAAATGTCAGATTGGTGATACAAAGCTAGGACAGGTCGATAATTTCAAGTATTTAGGTTGTGTGTTCTCCCAGGATGGTAATATAGTAAGTGGGATTGAATCAAGGTGTAGTAAAGCTAATGCAGTGAGCTCGCAGTTGTGATCAGCAGTATTCTGTAAGAAGGAAGTCAGCTCCCAGACGAAACTATCTTTACATCGGTCTGTTTTCAGACCAACTTTGCTTTACGGGAGCGAAAGCTGGGTGGACTCAGGATATCTTATTTATAAGTTAGAAGTAACAGATATGAAAGTAGCGAGAATGATTGCTGGTACAAACAGGTGGGAACAATGGCAGGAGGGTACTCGGAATGAGATAAAGGCTAATTTTGGAATGAACTCGATGGATGAAGCTGTACGCATAAACCGGCTTCGGTGGTGGGGTCATGTGAGGCGAAAGGAGGAGGATAGGTTACCTAGGAGAATAATGGACTCTGTTATGGAGGATAAGAGAAGTAGAGAGAGGCCAAGACGACGATTGTTAGACTCGGTTTCTAACGATTTAAAGATAAGAGGTATAGAACTAAATGAGGCCACAACACTAGTTGCAAATCGAGGATTGTGGCGACGTTTAGTAAATTCTCAGAGGCTTGCAGACTGAACGCTGAAAGGCATAACAGTCTATAATGATAATGTATGTATGTAATATATTAACACAAATTTCTTAATATTCACAAACAATAGGACAATAAAAATATGTAATCAGTAGCTAACACACAATTTGACCACCTAAAACAAAAAATCAAGGACAACTTACATAAAGGCAATACTACTGTACAGCACTCAAATATTCGCAGTTTTTGTTACATGAACAGCAGACATTGAAATTAACATAAGCCCCAAACTACTAACTGCAAGAGCACTCCCTAAAATATACAAAATAAACATACCGGTACCTACGAGGCCCGTTATCAGTTTTAGGAACAGTCCCACCTACAGAACTTCAATTTATTCAAAAATTTCTAATCACTTTGCAGTTACCTCATTTTTCCATTTATTACCACGATATCACCAACATGCATTTCAACATACCGATTGCTGAATCTCAATAATAATAGCAAACTGATTAAAATCGAAAGAATTCTTTTATGACTCCTTACATTTCCTATTGACAACAACTACTTTTCTTTTACGAATACCATGTATGAACAGGATGGTCTTCGCATGGGATCCCTTTTCCAGCATATTAGCTGGTATTTATCTTCATAAATTGTTTTTCTTACAAGTTGCTTTACATTGCGTCGACACAGGTAGGTCTAATGGCGACAATGGGGTAGGAAAGGGCTATGAGTGGGAAGGAAGCGGAAGAGTCCCAGCATTTGCCTGGTGTGAAAATGGGAAACCATGGTAAAACATCTTCAGGGCTGCCGGCAGTGGGGATTGAACCCACTATCTTCTGAATGCAAGCTCACAGCTGAGTGCCCCTAACCACAGGCAAGTCACCCTTGGAAATATTATTTTAAGAAGTACCGGTAGTACAAGTACAACTGGGCAATCACCCCTTTTTAACACTAATCAGAAGGAAAAGAAAGTAGTGGTTTGATTCTTCGAAAAATGAGCAAAAGAATAAGGACTGATTAAGGGGGGTGAGGATAAAAATATACTCTGCATATTGCAAGCGTGATAACATTATAAGGAAGTAGAAATTATGCAAATGTTACATGGAATTCCTTTCAGAGGACAGATGTGATAACGGCGATGTCCAGGAACACATCAATACGCCCCCAGAAGTACATTTACTTTTTATTACATAATAAAGAGCAGCACTCACCATTCTCCATTGCTATAGAAGCTACTAGCATTGCTACCGGCCAGTGTAAAATGGAGTGTGAAATAATTCCCAGCAATGATAAGAATTACATACCGTCATCAACCAGCGTATAATAAAAGCACAAGTAAATACACCCTGTAAAGGAGTATACTGTCCGCACGCCAAGAAAGAAACGTCATTTAGTAACTGTAACCTAGTTTTGCACATCCAGGCCAATCTCTGTATGAGAACAGTGGCCCTTTTGGGGCCACACTCTCTTTGAGAGGATTTTTTCTATGGCCGCGGTGGATAATCTCTGTACGGCAAGAAAAAACTAAAACATAATTCTGTGCCTTTCTTAGTTCCCAAGTAGACAAGTTGGCAGTCTTGTGCACCACCCGATCACGCCGTCCACGAGAGGTCCGCCAAACCACACGGATCAGCAAATATATACTCACCACAACACGAATACTTACCTTGTGGACTCTACAGGAACATTGATGGTTATGAATTTCATGTTTTTGGTCCGTATTGAACTGAGAATAATATATAAGTAATAATAATAACAACGTAAACGTTTCCACCTTTTCAATACTAAAATATATTCACAAAATTATAAATTACACGGTACTAGTTTTGACCCATCTAGGGGCCATCATCAGCCGTATTGGAGCAAAGATCACTTTTGGTGAAATAGTTAAAACCTCTTAGTATGTATATTCCTTGTATTATTAACTATTACCATAATAACATCTCATTTCACTTGTTATTCTTTAAAATAACATTTTCTTAGGATTTCACCAAAATTGATCTTTGCTCCAATACGGCTGATGATGACCCCTAGAAGGGTCGAAACTAGTACCGTGTAATTTATAATTTTGTGAATATATTTTAGTATTGAAAAGGTGGAAACGTTTACGTTATTATTATTACTTATATATTATTTATCTACAGGAACAGGCTGAAAACTGCCTGGATCTGAACTCGTGCCTCTTAAATTACAGGGAGGAAATGATAGAGGCATAACCCCCAATAAAAGAAAAGTGATCCAATAAAAGGGTTTATTAACATAAAACTGAAATTAAATGAGTCAATGAACAAAAGCTGGGGATACAAATAACAAATAATTTACATATTCTGTCCAAGGAATAACATGTGCATAGTCAATTTCCTTTCAATTCAGAAAAAATTATCTTTTACAAAAACTTTTTTTTTTTTTTACAAAAACTAACAGAGATGCAAGTGACTAATCTCATGTTTTAATCCGTATTGAAATCTGTTGATATACAATAATAAAGTTTTATTATGAATCCACCTGTTCAATACATTATAATGTGGTCACATTTAAAATAACTTCATTAGTTAAAAAGTTATATATGGGACATGTTTCGCTCCCTTATAGAGCATCATCAGCCAAATCTGAATCTCGAATAATTGTTATTTACGTAAATAATGACTTAAGAACTATGAGAACATTTTTGACAAACTTGAAACTTACTCTATTAGAATATCATAAAATATAAAATCTTTGTATACATGGCTTAATTACATGTGCTTAATAGGAAGATACATTAAAATTATGGAAGAGAGAGTACTAAAATATTAAATTAAATAAAAATATATATATCATATCCAAAATCTTAGAAAGACGTGAAAATCAATCTTAGGAGCTAAATTTGAGGATTTTCTTGGCAATGAGATCTGGTAAAAAAGTTATTTATCCCTTGTGGATAAGAGTCTATAAAGATTCAAATTTATCATCAATTTGATGATTGAACTTATAACAGGATAAATGTTGGTCTTCAAGAAATTTAAATGCTTGTTGTCATATGACCTCGGCGAATGCTGTTGATAAGATATGCTCTTATAGATGTCAATGACTGTTCGTTGAACTAATGGATTTGATAAGGATGATTGAAAGGGACGTAAATCAACGTTCGTATTTAAAGCTGCTGCTTGGTTTATCTTGTTGAATGTCCCTCCAATTGCTGTTTGTCGGTTTGGTGTTGTCCGAGGTTATGTGGTGACTGTCTGTTCTGTGTCTATTCCTTGTGTCTGTGAAAAGTAGAACAGGTGCAAAAGAACACATATAACTCAGAAAGTTGCATAATGGAGTATACAGCAATGATAGGCCTCAGCCACGTCCATTCAACAGACGCAGGCCACTATAACAATAGCTCCATTGAGACTCACATCCCCAGCTATCAGAAAGGCACCAAGAAGCAAAACCCCAGCCGGAAGAAAAAAAACAAGAAAAAAATCTAGGAAGATGATAGGTCGCCATAGTTACCGAGATCAATCAATATCTCAAACGATGAAACATGTTAAATGAAAGAAAATATTTTAAAAATAAGCCAAAAAGAAATGCAATAAAGAAAATAAGGAAGGCACAAAAATAATATTTGCGAGATGTGGAAACCAACACAAATCTCATCCATCAATGCACACAGTCACATGCACACACAACCTAGAGACCAATATGAGCAAATCCAAATAAGTATAGGGGTCAAGGTAGGATACGAGAATGCTCGCACTGCATGACAAATAAAACCAGCGGCTTGTGAGCTTGAACAAGATACACATATCACAATGTCGGATGGCCGCGCAGCAACCCAGGTTCACCCCAAATACAATAGTGAAAGACGCACATATAACGCATGATACATTCCATACTCATATCACCTCTCTTTTGGTGAACATGAGATGCGTATCACTAGCGTCAAAACATATCAAAATTTATAATGTCCAATAACGGACCATTTATATTGGTATTACAAGCTCAGCCAGTCGTAGACTCGAAGAGAATTAAACAGGGTCTCAAATCAAGGTCACAGGTACACACATAATTTACACAGATCAGTGTCAATCTCCACTCTCGCATATAGTAAAGATACACACGGAACAAGCAATATGTAAATTAAAACACGAGGTCTGCAGCGACCAAAAAGATAGGGGTCTGCAGAATAGAATCTCAGAACGCAAGATCACAATAACTATGACAAACCCACAAGAAAAATGTAAATAAATACCTTAAAAGTCTTGTAGAATGAAATCTGCAGATTATGTAATAATCAACATTACCCCAGCGACAGTCATTCTGCGCGTAGATGTTTGTGATACAAGTGGTGACCCAGAGCACTAATGTTCAGGTGCGCAAGATATAGTTTCAATGAATTCAGATAGGGAAGGAAACCAGTCGCAAATATCTTTTTCATTTACCTGTTATCTATGGCGATATAAAATATGTTACATTATTTTAAAAAAGAAACAGCTCTGTACCAATATCTTTGAACATACAGCCACCACGAAAATGTACAGTAAGTGTGAAAACTGAAAGTACTTTAAAGAACTATGCAAAGTATGATGTGTTAGTCTCACACATATGTACATTCAGCTGAATAACTCTATATGTAAAACAACATGTCCTGAATGATTCATCTTCCTCGAGCCAAATATTTTGTATGCAATTATTTACATATGCATGATCATCTTTGCTTTAATGTTTCTATCTCAATTCCCATTCCTTTTTTCATTTTCTTCATTCAGATAATATTTTATTAAAACATTTAATTCTTTATAAATGAACACATCTCTGCAATTTACACATACAAGAGGGAGTGACACTTTCGACTCGAGAACATGGCATGTGAAACCACTCGGAAAATTTCAGCTCTCTTCGGTACATCACGCAGTGCGTGGAGCTACTTGGATTATTTCAGCTCTCTTCGGTACAACATGAACCAGGCTAGACTCGGCTAGCGTAAGGCGCCACTGCGAAGTAACGCACAGGAGAAGGTTCACGCACAGTTGTGATGTGTCTGTGTACATGTTTTCTAGGCTTTATTACAGATTTCCTGTGATTAACAGTGCCGGGGGCCGATGACCTCGATGTTAGGCCCCTTTAAACAACAAG
This sequence comes from Anabrus simplex, assembly GCF_040414725.1. Classification (NCBI taxonomy): domain Eukaryota; kingdom Metazoa; phylum Arthropoda; class Insecta; order Orthoptera; family Tettigoniidae; genus Anabrus; species Anabrus simplex. The sequence continues at coordinate 165,696,269 of NC_090273.1, forward strand.
CATCTTCATCATCTAAGAGTGCCGTAGTGAGTTGAAGGTATTAATACTGAAGGAGTGGATAGGCGTAATTATCTTGTTTGTGTTCTCTAGGCACTTTAAAGTTTTCCTGTGATTTATAAGAGTGTCGGCAGATAGTCGTAATTTATCGTTCATTAATGGATACGTATAATTGTAATTTCTGCAGCGAGTCATTTAGTGTACATAAAAACTTACTGAGGCACATCAGTACCAATCATTGTGGCAATCAAAGTGAGAGTTTTAAGTGCAACTTACGTGATTACACCACTGCAAGACATGACAATCTTAAGCGGCATACATTCAGTATGCATGAAAAGGTCTCTGCAAAATTTGAGTCAAAAATACTTTGTCCATTATGTAAATATGACTGTGCATCACGAAGAGAGATGCTTCGGCATTACTCGTCACAACATGATATAGACTTAGTTAATGAAACTGTGGAATTTTCTAGTGAGGGTGATTTCTATAACTGGAAATCTAAGGTCGAAAAAGATCATCTATGCGAGTTTGTATGCAGCAGGGCATGTTAGGTTAGAACTACAGATAACTGCTCAAAATTGTCATTTCACTGTCATCGTAATGGTGTTTATAAATCAAGAGGGCAAAACGAGCGCCACCAGAAAATATTGGGAAGTAACAAAATTGATGGATGCTGCCCAGCTAGCATGGATGTCACATGTCATCCTTCTGGCAAAGTTGAGGTTTCATTCTGCAAAACGCATGTAGGTCATCAGGCTGAGCTAGGCCGGTTAAGACTTTCAAAATCAGAAAGGGACGAAATTGCACTGAAAATATCACTGCAGATTCCTTTTGACTGCATTTTAGACTCTGTTAGGTCTTCAATTAAAAGCAGCGAATTAGAGCGCCGCGATTTAATATCAAATAAAGATCTTCACAACATAGCAAGAGATTATAACTTAAAAGCCGAGGCAGTTAGACATGCGAATGACAGCACGAGTGTGGACTCTTGGGTGAAAGAAATGCAAGAAATAGATTCTGTAGTCCGGTTCTACAAACCTCAGGGAGTTAGTTTGGAAGCCCATCCACAGCTGCGCGAAGAAGACTTTGTCTTAATTGTAATGAATGAGGCGCAGATTGAAATGTTACGCGATTATGGAAATATTGTATTTGCATGGACAGCACACATGGGCTTAATTCTTACGGATTTGAACTGACAACTCTTCTTGTGTTGGACGAGTTATTTCAAGGCTTTCCTTGCTCGTTCATGTTTTCGAACAGTGGAGATCTTCTTAACAGTTGTTCTGGATACTCTCCGTGCTCCACTTCAACAAAATGTACTTATGTCTGATATGGAAGAAGTATTTCATAATGCCTGGTTGAAAGTTATGAAACTGTTCTGCTCATGGCATGTAGATCGAGCGTGGAGGAAAAATCTTTGCAAGATTAAAGGACGTGAAAAACAAGCCGAAATCTATAAAATCATTAGAACGCTAATGCAGGAGAGAGATGAAGAGGCCTTTCGAAAGATGTTTGACGAGGCTCTGCGGCTTCTGAAAGAAGACCCAGACACCTTAGAATTTTATATATATTTTGAAAATAATTATTGGGCATCTGCTCCAAGCTGGGCGTATTGTTATCGTCAACACTCGGGTCTTAATACAAACATGCACTTGGAGAGAATGCCTGGAGTGATCAAACATATATATCTAAAGGGAAACAAGCCCAAACGATTAGATATTGCCATCCATGCTTTAATGAGGTATCTAAGGGACAAACTCTATGATAGACTTATTCATCTGAATAAAGGTAAAGTGACCTCAAAGCTTTCCGCCATAAGGCAACGCCACAAAGCGTCATTTCAGCTCGACCCTGAAGATGCAATATATGACAATAATGTGTGGATAGTGCAGTCAAAACATTCCAACGAACTCTACAAAATAAGGCGAATGAGTGAAAGCTTGTGCAAGTGCGAATTGCTTTGTACTGAGTGCGAGACATGCCTCCACGCATTCACTTGCAGCTGTCCAGATTCATCAATCAAGTTCAACATGTGTAAACACATTCATTTGATATGCAGTGTAGCAAGTAGAGAGCCTTCAAGTGCAGCTGAATCTACAGACAATAATTTAATCATCCACGAGGCATCCACTACAGATCGAAAACAACGTGCAATAATCCAAGAACTACAATGCCCTGGAGCAGCAAAGGCATGTGACAGTAAAGCGAAGAGGCGAGTAATGTTACTGGATAAATTCAGCCACATCCTAGATGAGGCTGAATCCGATGAAGACTTCGACATTATTGACAAACGTCTGCAAAATTTATTGCCAACCATTCAGTCCCGCAAATCTCCATCTTCACTACCTCCAGTTTCACCAGCAATAAAATCAAAATTTGAACCTCAGAATGGTTTAAGCCATCCAAGAAACCTCATAAAAAGATGTCGTTATCCATCGCAAAGCCCACAGCCACAGAAGAGCAAGACATTGCAATAAAATTACTGTTACCTAAATCTGAACGGCAGGGATCAATCATGGGTCTTCTAAACACAGTAGAAGGTGATAAATAGCAATATTTATATTATAATTATTGGCAGGAGTGTACTCCAAAAATAGTTCTCAATTAGCTACTAATAGACTGGTAATTAAGTTAGTGAAGTGTGTGATTTGTGAATTTAAAAACTCAAATTCATACATAGAGTATAAACTTGAAGTATGTCATATGGAATCATTTTTCTTCAGTGAGGTTTTTCGAACTGACAACTGGGACTCAAGTCCATTCAGTTTCTGGGGTGGGAGACAGTTTTTATTTGTACTATTCCTTAAGAATGAAGGAAATTTATACTTAAACGTGGCGTGCTAAGCAGCCTGCAAGCGCCACACCCACCGCAACAACTGACGGTACGCAGTGTATACTTCGTGGAATCAAAGAGAGCAGAAAAGTTCAGAGTGGTTATACAGGATGCGCTCCCGAGACAAGGGTGAACTGGTATGCTTTAGAAGAAAAACATATATTGCAAGAGCAACAGTTTTATCGCTGTCAGTGAATCACCGTCCTTTGCTCTTACGAAGAAAGTTTTGGTGACCCTTAAAACAATCCTTTCGGTATGAGCTGCAATTAAGACCTTACTTTTCTCTAACCTGCACACCTCACCCTTCAATTTGTATAACATCATTATTAACACTTTTAGGACACCTTGCAGAAGTCTGTCTGTTGGCTGCACCTGAGCAGTACTGGTGGATGGAGATGTCCCATTTCTTCTTCTTCTTCTTCTCCTCTCTTCCTCTTGCGTGAACTCCCTCCTTTTCTTGATCTCAAAACGCCCTTCACGCTGCTGCCGGCAAGATTTTGTGTTGGCACAGAATTGGGTTTTAGCCTTAAAAGAAAAAAGAGTTCATTGAAACAAAGTTCATATTCGTATTAATTATACACATTGCTCTTTGAATAATCCCATGTTCTAGTACTAGGAAATGCAAAACGGGCAGGCTATAATAAAACAGCATATAAATTACAAGAATACGATGAACTGTTGTGAAATACCATTCAATTTCATACTAGATGTGAAACAGCCCCAGATGTATAATTGAAGACATGCTCGCAAAAACGGTCTAACTCTCACTTTGCTTGAAAGGAGAAAATTTAAGTTTTGCAAACTGAACAAAGAAAAATATACTGCATTAATTTTACCTAGTGTATTGCACATCAAATCAAAGTATACATTCAGGGAAAATCTTTTCATAGCAATTTTAAGTTGTTTTATTGCAGACTAGCAATGCAGTAGCTAAATGAACTTAAGGGAAGTTGTATACTCAATGTACATGTGTTCGTTTTGTAATGTACCTACCTGACTTTGTGATAAATGGAAGGGAAATACAAATAATTCTGGCAATAAATTATATAATATAGATAAGGAAAGTGTTGTTACAAACAAATAATACATAATATATCAACAAATGCAATAATGAGGTTGCCCACAGCTACTTAATCCTGTACCTTAACCTAATCATAATCAGGAATATCAAAAAGTGGATCGTCTTCTTCTTCTTGAACGGGACTACATGCATTGGAAGCAAGATTTCTGTAGTATGCATGATACAGAGGGGGTTTGTAATCCAACAAGTCTAAAATATCCTTGATTTTGGCTGGAAGTACAGGCCTAGGTCTGTCGTACTTGCATGGTAGGTGTTCAATACCGAATGATGGTCTACCAGGTACTTTTTTTTCTGAGATCTACAGAATCATACTCTTCTATTGAAGAGTATGAGTACTTGAAAAGTAACCTAAATGGATCTTCTTTACTGATTTTACAACATGTAATCTTGCTTAACAATACCTTTTGCTTCGAATCAGAGACTGTTCTTTTCGTTATCTTATCCAGTAAAGGCGAAGCAGTGATAAACATGTCACGTGTCATCTTTACCACTGCAAACGGCTTCTTAACCCTAGTCTTCCTAACAAGTTCCATTCATTGATCTGGAATTTAAATTGATGATACTTGCCTCTTTTTCTTCTCTATAAGGCCAAAGTCTCTGTCACATGGCAAATACGTGTGACCTGGCACTAAATATTTATGTTCTATTATATGAAATCTTCCAGTCTGGACTAAAAACATCCAAAAGCTACCTAAAGAAAAGTTCTTGTTTTGACCAAAACAAGAATCAAAATATACTATCAGGTGGTTAACATTATCAGGAACGGAAGTCATAACATAATGCCGAAGGCATGAGATTATATCATCGGCCCCCCTTCCCGCTACATCCTCAGGCCACATAAACATTGTTGCAGCGTTATTTGCAACATTGTGAATACCAAAATTCAAAGTCCAAAGCTGACGTTTATAAAATAATATCCCTACACTCAAGTGGGGAGTGAGGAGACATTGCTGCATGTCAAAAGCAATCACATGAACAGTCCGGTATAAGTCCAGGATCCGCCAGCACGGGCTCCGCGGCTGCTGCTCGTGCGTCTATATGACGTCATGTATGACGTGTTTAGCGAGTTGATGTTTGCAAACATGGCGGATAATTCGAAGGAACGTGTAGCAGCCGCTAAATGTATGAATTAATGGTCTGGTATCTTTAGCTGTTTGAGACTGCGTCACACAATTCACAGCCATTAGATTGGCACTAGATTGGGCTAAAAATTGACTAGTTGGATAGTGAAATAGATATTAACGGCGCGATATGATGGGGCCGACTTGATTTCGCGAAAACTTTACGAATATTAAGTACGTCCGGCAAGTAGGAAAAGCACCGATCTGCTTTGGTTAAGTCCGGCTAGTGGCAAAACCATTGGTCTAGAGACAAGCAAAAGGGGGTCGGTGGGCATAAGCCCCCATGTTAGGGCCGCGAAGCGGCCAACAGCCCCTAGCATCCTTTACGAAAGCAATTGTGATTCACCGAAAAACACTTTTATTTGCTAGTTGCTTACGTCGCACTGACACAGATAGGTGGGAATGGGAAGGAAGTGGCCGTGGCCTTAATTAAGGTACAGCCCCAGCATTTGCCTGGTGTGAAAATGGGAAACCACGGAAAACCATCTTCAGGGCTGCCGACAGCGTTACTAATTTAGCGCGGTGATCCACCGAAAACCACTGGTAGTGACACGTTCGGTTAGGTTTGGTTAGGTGCGACAGCATTACTAATTTAGCGGGGTGATCCACCGAAAACCACTGGTAGTGTCAGGTTAGGTTGTGATCCACCGAAAACCACTGATAGTGACAGGTTAGGTTGTGATCCACCGAAAACCACTGGTAGTGACACGTTAGGTTAGGTTCGGTTAGGTGCGACAGCATTGCTAATTGAGCGACTGTTGTTGGAAGTACACTTTTGGTGATGACATCATGAATAGGAAAGCAACACTATACACACGAGTATATTGCAACCACTGAGACAGGATATGAATTTATGGGTACTCACCAAAAGTTGGCACAGGAGTAGACAGAAGATGGACTTCTTGTGTTTGCGTAGATGTACTCCCTCTTAAAATAATAATTACTAGTATGGATGCAGCACTGAACGGGAGTTTTAATTGTTTTGGCTAGTTCTACTTCGTCCTAAAACAATCGTCACGACTATCACAGAACTGAACACACGACTCGACTGTTTATCTCTAGTTATACTTCCTCTTAAAACTATAATCACGACTATGACAGAGCTGGACATACAACTCGATTGTTTTCGTCTAGTTGTAGGCCTACTTCCTCTTAAGATAGCAATCAAGACTATAACATAGCTGGACACACGACTGGTTTGTTTTCGTCTACTTGTACTCCCTCTTCAAACAATAATCACACTGCTGGTAATGAAACTCGTGATTTGAGTTTGATGTATTTTTGTTCCTCGTAAAAGTTAAGTTGGCGACAGTTCAGAGAGAGACGACAGTCATCTTTTGGTGTAAATATTAATTACATTGCTATGCCATCTCTATTACTGGTAGGCCTAATGTACTATATATAGCCTACATCGTTTACGCTTCAAATTATCAAGTAACATGTTAGCTGAGTGGATAAGCTGATGGATCGCTGGTTCAAGACGGCCTGTCGCCAGGAATTTATAACAGGTAAGTAAAATTAGATTAGTATGCGAATATATAAGTGAAATAACCACGTATAAAATAGGTTAAATGGATGCCGGTGAAATACAGGCGGGGGCTGAAAGAAAGTGAAGGGAGAGGAAATATGAGGTGAAAGTTCTTCAGTATCTTTTAAGTTCTCCCCACCTGAAACCCCTCCTACCCAGGAGGTCCCGTAAGTATGTCATCATAGCTGTGCCGGCAAATTCTGGCCTTGTTCCAACAGTCCTGTCTTCCTTAGCTAGTTGTGTGTCTACTTTTAACTGCTCATAGGCCGACTCTGATTTTCATTTATGCAGCTCTAACTTACATTCCAGATCTTTTTTTTTTTTTTTCAGAGGATCATTCTCTGTTGAAACTTGAATGTTTAAATTGTCACATATTTTACATGTATCACTACAAGGTGCTTGGAACGACAAATTATATTTATAGAAAATCTTTCTGTAAATGGCAAGGGTAACTGGTGTCCTGTTTTCCTGGGTGCACTTGTCCATATAAAGGTTATACAAAACACTAATATTGAGTTCTCCACTTAAGTACTTCATGTTAGGATTCTTTTTCTGAGAATAATGACTCGACCGCGTGGGGAAACTGTCAATGTGCTCCCTTACGCAGTTTATATCTGCCTCTTCTGTTTTGTTGGGACGGTTTCCATGCTGACCCCTCTGATCCAACTAAAATAGAATCAAACCATGTTCTCTTACAACCTTGTTTTATTATCTTGAAGCACAACCTAACTTACGTAGAGAACTGCACGTGAAAAGTGATTAGAATCACAGTGATTGCTTACCTTGAAGGTGCCTGAAGTTTTCTTCTCTTGAATTATTCGAGAAAGTCGTCCATTACTCAATCCAAATATAGACAATAGGGCCTTTTTACGGATTACAACCTCTGTTGCATCTACCATAACCTTGAAAACACATGAACATTGTCTTCTACTGCTACGAGAATCGTTCACATATCTTCGTTTCACTGAGCAAATCTGTACACACCCAGAAATGTACGCATTCTGTAAGTCATGGTCACCGAAATTCCAGAAATTGAGAAAAAGTCTTTCACGTAATCTTCTGTCACCTTTTCAAAACGCTTACGCGAACAGCGGCAGTTTGCACCAATACTCATCTCCTCTATTACAACACCTTTGTAATTAACATATTCCTCACCACTATTCCTTTTCTTTTTCTGAATTTCCCGACACCATTTTGCAGGATTTTACGATAATTTCCGCACATTTCGTCAGCTCGCTCAGCAAATTCACTCTCTGTGTCCACCTTGTTTGTTGTTTACAAGCAGTAGCCAGGGTCACCAACATTGATACAATGAACATTCTGGAGTAGGTATATATTCGTATATAACCAGGGACATTGTATTCTCAGTAATGAATTTTTTAATGATAAGTTACATTAAAATTCTTATGTAATGTTCATAATGTTACCCGCTCTCGGCAAATTCGTTGTTTCAATCATTGGTTCACCACTACACTACACCACAATGTTAGTGCTAAGCCTGCAATGTTGCGTACACTTATTTAATTTCTGCTCTATAGGGGTTAGCCCATTTTTGCATTCTGACAAAGGCCCTCAGGTTAAACACTCAAATTTTCACCTACTGTATTCCTCTAAATGATCCCTCCTGATATTAGCATATGTAGGAATAGGTACTATTCATGTTGCTCAATAGATAGCAGCACCTAACTCACTTTTTTTAATTTTGAGGGTTAGACCGTTTTTGCGAGCATGTCTTCAATTATACTATTAATTTTTGTGGTTCATGGTGTGGGTTACTGCTGTCACCTCCTACTTCAAGAACCACAGGTAACAGCTGAGTGGCCTATAACCTGGTCCACAGACTCAAGATACCCTAACATTTTCAGAGTCATGGCCTGCTTTGCGCTCAGGTGGCTACGACCCATCAAGGGAGAGGTCCTCACTAGGACAAGAAGTAAGGTAGCATCCTGCTTCACAGAGTGGTATTAAATAGAAATGGCATATGGCTTTTAGCGCCGGGAGTGCCTGGGGACAACTTTAGCTCGCCAGGTGCAGGTCTTTTGATTTGACGCCCATAGACGACCCATGCGTCGTGATGAGGATGAAATGATGAAGACGACACATACACCCAGCCCCAGTGCCAACTGTATTAACCAATGATGGTTAAAATTCCTGACCCTGTTGGGAATCGAACCCAGGACCCCTGTGACCAGAGGCCAGCACGCTAACCATTTAGCCATTGAGTCGGACACAGAGTGGTGGTGGTGGTGATTATTTTACGAGGAAGTACAAGTGGGCAACCATCCTCTATATAACACTAATCAGAGAGAAAAAATGGAAGGGGTCCGACACTTCAAAAAATGAAGGTATCAGCCAAAGGAAGACAAGGGCCACGAAGGACATAAACGTGAAAAATGTCCTAAGCCTCCATACATAATGCCGTTGGGGTCGGAAAAGAACAAGACTTGATCAAGGGAGGTTGGATAGGATAGATGAAAGTGAGGAGCCTGGCACAAGTAAGTGGAAGCAATTCCAGGACTCAGCTAAGGGCCCCTTGGTCAAAAACCCATGCTCCAAAGTTCAGAGCCCCTGGGACCCCTTTTAGTCACCTCTTATGACAGGCAGGGGATACCGGGTTTGCTATTCTACCACCCCCAACAACAGGGGAAGTAGACCAAGCTTGGAACACTTCAAGCAAGCCTCGGACCTATGGAAGTAATGCAGTCCAGGAAACAGGCGTACGATATAGAAAGAGAATGGGTGGCACACAGTGATGCGGTAGTAAAAGCAGCAAGGGAATGCCTAGGAACAACCCTCTGTAAAGATAGTAAAAAGCAAAATCTTGTCGGAATGACAAAGTGAGGGCAGGTTTCAGCGTTCAGTTACCACGGACCAAGTACGCAGTGTATCTGCGCTCCACGTGGAAGAGCTTGTGATAGGTATCGCACTCTTACCTGTCTTCAGAGAAAAGAATCCCTGACATGTTTCTGCTGCAAGTAATGTTTACTCCTCATTATGAGTAGTGAAATGTTAAGTTTGGTGCATTCATTATATAATATTATTAATAATAATAATAATAATGAATGTGCAAAATATTCATGTTCAAATTATGTGCATGTTATTCTAGTGTAACTTAAAAGAATTATGAATTGTAATTTAATCTTATGACCATTGACTGCAATGAAATACTAAATTATTTATTATTATTAATAATAATATTATTATTGCTTAACTCACAGAGGCTTGCAGACTGAATGCTGAAGGGCATAACCATCTGTAGCTCTGTATGTATGTATGTATGTATGGGTATGTAATACTCATTTTGTCTTCAAGCAGTAAAGGGAAGTTAAAAGTTTTATACACAAGAACTATTTATCATCATAAAGCGTGAATGAAAATCCACAGCCTGTTTCCAGTCGTCCAACTGGGTCAGGAATGGAATGAATGAAGCCCCCATCTAGCGATGAGGATAGGAATTGTGCCAGCTGGCTAAGCCTGTCGCACTCGTCTGGGGCAGTGATTAATGAATGACAGATGAAATGAAATTATATTGGAGCGTGTTGCTGGAATGAAAGATGACAGGGAAAACTGGAATACCTGGAGAAAAACCTGTCCCGGCTCTGCTTTGAGAGCGTTGAGAGGCCAGAGCGCTGCCGCCTGAGCCACGTAGGCTCTCATAAAGCTGAAACAGTCAGTTTGACATGCACTGAATGTAAGGTTTGGGAAAGCATTATTTCTGATTATTTTAGACATGTTTGCAAAATTAATAACTGGTTTGATAGAAGACAGTTTGGGTTTAGCTCAACTTCTAGGATTCCAACAAAATATAGTAGATATCCTGGATTCAGGAGGTGAAATGGACTGTATCGCGATTAACCTATGTAAGGCAGTTGATAGGGTAGACCATGGAAGACTACTGGCAAAACTGAGTGCAACTGGACTAGAAAAAAAAAGTGACTGAATGGGTGGCTATATTTCTAGAACATAGAACTCAGAGTACTAGAGTAGACAAAGCTTTATCTGACCCTGTAATAATTAACAGAGGAATTCCTCAAGGCAGTATTATTGGACCTTTATGTTTTCTTACATATATATATATATCAATGACATGTGTAAAGAAATGGAGTCAGGGATAAGGCTTTCTGCAGATGATGTTATTCTGTACAGAGGTAATAAACAGTGACATATGCTGAGATTAAGACATGGGCTACCACTAGACTTAGGTTACCTCTTTTCGATGGTTGGTTTAGTGAACGTCAAGCCTTCAGCGTTTTGAGCTGCAGCCAGTAGTCAATGAAGAAGCCTGCTGCTTTACAGGCTATTGCACCGGACTCTGCTACTGCCATTGCTCAACCCCTGATCAATGGAGATGGTAACCTAAGGTTTAGGAAATGAGAGTCCGGCTTTGTGGCTAAACGGATGGAACGCTTGCCTTTGGTCTGATGGCCCCAGTTCAATTTCCAGAATCAACCCCCTCATACTGTTAATTCCCCTGGCTTGGGGACTGGGTATTTATGATGTCTTCGCCATTCATTTTATCCCCATTAGGTCAACACAAAGCCTGTATAGTTGCCATGCCCTATTATTTTTTGTTCTATTTTGCTTTACGTCGCACCGACACAGATAGGTCTTATGGCGATGATGGGATGGGAAAGGCCTAGGAAAGAGAAGGAAGCAGCTGTGGCCTTAATTAAGGTACAGCCCCAGCATTTGCCTGGTGTGAAAATGGGAAACCACAGAAAACCATTTTCAGGGCTGCCGACAGTGGGGTTCGAACCCACTATCTCCCGGATGCGAGCTCACAGCTGCACGCTCCTAACCACACGGCCAACTCTCCCGGTCCCATTATATTTGTATTATTATTATTTTACAGCAGTCGTACCCATCGTTCACCGGTTAAATTAGCTTCCTCGGGAGATCAGTGGTGGTGTCCGACCCATGATCATGGGTTCGATTCCAACCAACAAAAGAATAATAATAATAATAATGTTATTTGTTTTACGTTCCACTAACTACTCTTTTACGGTTTTTGGAGACGCCGAGGTGCCGGAATTTCGTCCTGCAGGAGTTCTTTAACGTGCCAGTACATCTACTGACACGAGGCTGACATATTTGAGCACCTTCAAATACCACCGGACTGAGCCAGGACCGAACCTGCCAAGTTGGGTTCAGAAGGCCAGCGCCTTTACCGTCTGAGCCACTCAGCCCGGCAATCCAACAAAAGAAAGAAAACGCTAAACCTGAAAGGTGGCATTTCATTTTAACAGATCTACCAATGAAAATAAAACGATATTGCTCATGTAACACCAGCCCTGCAGTCTCTTCCTACAAGTAGTAAATGGGAATGAGGAATTCCCACACTCTCTTACCTATATCATTCAGAAGTATGAGGTGAGGAAATATATACAATGAGTAACTTATGGTTGATAGGTAGCAGTGGCGAACAGACAGACCGAAGCCTAGCACACCTATCCTCCGCTGGTCCTCGCTCCTATCCAATATCCAGCAGCAAGCTGCGTGTGGCGAGTCGAGGGGAAAGGGGCGAGAGTCTGGGCTGCAATATCAGTCTCCGATGCCTTGCTCTCAGAAATATGCGTGACGTTTCTTTCTCACTGCTTTCAAGTTTTGTAAATGGAACAATGTTTCAGATGCTTAGACTACAATGTGCTTTAGACTTCCATCATTCTCAATGGAGATTTGGGCTTCACTGATAGCCTTGGTAGCCCTCTGTATATGCCACTGGTAATAAATAAGTTACAAGCTTGAGAGCAACTGCAAAATAACCTATATAATGTTGTGAGATGGACCGTAGGCAACGGTATGATGATAAACAGGGTTAAAAGTCAGGTTGTGAGTTTCACAAATAGGAAAAGTCCTCTCTGTTTTAATTATTGCATTGATGGTGTCAAAGTTCCTTTGGGGGATCATTGTAGGTACCTAAGTCTCTGGTAAGACACCTACTACAGTATGGATGCAGCGTATGGGACCCTTAACAGGATTACTTGATTCAAGAGCTGGAAAAAATCCAAAGCAAAGCAGCTCGATTTCTTCTGGGTGATTTCCGACAAAAGAGTAGCTTGACAAAAATGTTTCAAAGTTTGGGCTGGGAAAACTTGGGAGAAAGGAGACGAGCTGCTGGACTAAGTGGTATGTTCTGAGCTGTCAGCAGAGAGATGGCGTGGAATGACATTAGTAGACGAATAAGTTTGTGTCTTTAACAGTAGGGAAGATCACAAAATGAAGATAAAGCTGGAATGCAAGAGTTATTTATAAGAAGAGGAGGTAGGGATTGGAATAACTTACGAAGGGAGATGTTAAATAAATTTCCAATGTTTTTGCAATCATTTAAGAAAAGGCTAGGAAAACAACAAATAGGGAATCTGCCACTTGGGCGACTGCCCTAAATAAAGTTCAGTAGTGATTGATTGATGACTTACCCCTCACTATAGAGCCAAGGATTCCTAAAATCTGTGGATTGGAAGTGATCTCAACATATCATGTAGCCTATGTGGTATTGAAGTAGATAGATCCTTCTTTCTTGTAAATGTTATCAAAAATCACCCACTGATCACACCTACAACAACAACAAAAAAAAATCTAACGTATGCTTGCAACTATTGCGCTATTGTCAACTTTCAATTTATCTAATTCATCCAAGATAAGAAGATAAGAATACTTGTTGATAACTGAATGTTAAACCTAATGTGATATTTTACAATTTTGGAATATACTTACACTGTTTTGTCTCGAGCAAAGCAGAAGAATTATGATTCCAGGTGACATACTTTAAGTTTATACTGTATACTGTATGTATGAATTTTAGTTTGTAAATTCACAAATCACACACCTCACTAATTTAATTACCAGTCTATTAGTAGGTAATTGAGAATTATTTTTGTTGTACACTCCTGCCAATAATTATAATAAAAATATTGCTACTTATCACCTTCTACTGTGTTTAGAAGACCCATGATTGATCACTGTGGTTCAGATTTAGGTAAGAGTAATTTTATTGCAATGTCTTGCTCTTCTGTGGCTGTGGGCTTTGCGATGGATAACGACATCTTTTTATGAGGTTTCTTGGATGGCTTAAACCATTCTGAGGTTCAAATTTTGATTTTATTGCTGGTGAAACTGGAGGTAGTGAAGATGGAGATTTGCGGGACTGAATGGTTGGCAATAAATTTTGCAGACGTTTGTCAATAATGTCGAAGTCTTCATCGGATTCAGCCTCATCTAGGATGTGGCTGAATTTATCCAGTAACATTACTCGCCTCTTCGCTTTACTGTCACATGCCTTTGCTGCTCCAGGGCATTGTAGTTCTTGGATTATTGCACGTTGTTTTCGATCTGTAGTGGATGCCTCGTGGATGATTAAATTATTGTCTGTAGATTCAGCTGCACTTGAAGGCTCTCTACTTGCTACTCTGCATATCAAATGAATGTGTTTACACATGTTGAACTTGATTGATGAATCTGGACAGCTGCAAGTGAATGCGTGGAGGCATGTCTCGCACTCAGTACAAAGCAATTCGCACTTGCACAAGCTTTCACTCATTCGCCTTATTTTGTAGAGTTCGTTGGAATGTTTTGACTGCACTATCCACACATTATTGTCATATATTGCATCTTCAGGGTCGAGCTGAAATGACGCTTTGTGGCGTTGCCTTATGGCGGAAAGCTTTGAGGTCACTTTACCTTTATTCAGATGAATAAGTCTATCATAGAGTTTGTCCCTTAGATACCTCATTAAAGCATGGATGGCAATATCTAATCGTTTGGGCTTGTTTCCCTTTAGATATATATGTTTGATCACTCCAGGCATTCTCTCCAAGTGCATGTTTGTATTAAGACCCGAGTGTTGACGATAACAATACGCCCAGCTTGGAGCAGATGCCCAATAATTATTTTCAAAATATATATAAAATTCTAAGGTGTCTGGGTCTTCTTTCAGAAGCCGCAGAGCCTCGTCAAACATCTTTCGAAAGGCCTCTTCATCTCTCTCCTGCATTAGCGTTCTAATGATTTTATAGATTTCGGCTTGTTTTTCACGTCCTTTAATCTTGCAAAGATTTTTCCTCCACGCTCGATCTACATGCCATGAGCAGAACAGTTTCATAACTTTCAACCAGGCATTATGAAATACTTCTTCCATATCAGACATAAGTACATTTTGTTGAAGTGGAGCACGGAGAGTATCCAGAACAACTGTTAAGAAGATCTCCACTGTTCGAAAACATGAACGAGCAAGGAAAGCCTTGAAATAACTCGTCCAACACAAGAAGAGTTGTCAGTTCAAATCCGTAAGAATTAAGCCCATGTGTGCTGTCCATGCAAATACAATTATTTCCATAATCGCGTAACATTTCAATCTGCTCCTCATTCATTACAATTAAGACAAAGTCTTCTTCGCGCAGCTGTGGATGGGCTTCCAAACTAACTCCCTGAGGTTTGTAGAACCGGACTACAGAATCTATTTCTTGCATTTCTTTCACCCAAGAGTCCACACTCGTGCTGTCATTCGCATGTCTAACTGCCTCGGCTTTTAAGTTATAATCTCTTGCTATGTTGTGAAGATCTTTATTTGATATTAAATCGCGGCGCTCTAATTCGCTGCTTTTAATTGAAGACCTAACAGAGTCTAAAATGCAGTCAAACGGAATCTGCAGTGATATTTTCCTTGCAATTTCGTCCCTTTCTGATTTTGAAAGTCTTAACCGGCCTAGCTCAGCCTGATGACCTACATGCGTTTTGCAGAATGAAACCTCAACTTTGCCAGAAGGATGACATGTGACATCCATGCTAGCTGGGCAGTATCCATCAATTTTGTTACTTCCCAATATTTTCTGGTGGCGCTCGTTTTGCCCTCTTGATTTATAAACACCATTTCGATGACAGTGAAATGACAATTTTGAGCAGTTATCTGTAGTTCTAACCCAACGTCCCCTGCTGCATACAAACTCGCATAGATGATCTTTTTCGACCTTAGATTTCCAGTTATAGAAATCACTCTCACTAGAAAATTCCACAGTTTCATTAACTACGTCTATATCATGTTGTGACGAGTAATGCCGAAGCATCTCGCTTCGTGATGCACAGTCATATTTACATAATGGACAAAGTATTTTTGACTCAAATTTTGCAGAGACCTTTTCATGCATGCTGAATGTATGCCGCTTAAGATTATCACGTCTTGCAGTGGAGTAATCACATAAGTTGCACTTAAAACTCTCACTTTGATTGCCACGATGTTTGGTACTGATGTGCCTCAGTAAGTTTTTATGTACACTAAATGACTCGCTGCAGAAATTACAATTATACGTATCCATTATTGAACGATAAATTACGACTATCCGCCGACACTCTTATAAATCACAGGAAAACTTTAAAGTGCCTAGAGAACCCGAACACAAACCAAGATAATTACGCCTATCCACCCCTTCAGTAATAATACCTTCAACTCACCACGGCACTCTTAATCACACAAAAACTAATCTAGAACAATTCACCTACTAATCTAGAACACACACGAGTAACAGCGCACGTGAGGAAAGTGTTGGTGTCCGAAATGGCGCCTTATTGTAGCTAAGTCCAGCCTAGTTCGTGAACTGAAGAGAGCAGCTCACCTAGTTATAGTTCGTGGAACCGAAGAGAGCCGAAGTGTTCCGAGATGTTCCGAATGGCTCCTCATTCTGCGTCCCCGAGACACAAGTACTAGTGTGTACTTCCGTTTCCCACTACCCTCAAATCTATCCCTTTTTGTAACAGACACTTTGATTGGTGAAGTTTAAAACAACCCAGTGACTGGACGTAGTGCGCTGCGCAGAGTCCAAAAACAAACAAAGAAGAAGAAGAAGAAGAAGAAGCATTCCAGTATAACCTATAGTTCAATGGTTCTGACCTAACCTATAAAGTTACTATTGGTACAGTGTTATTCCTCTAAAAATATCTTATGTAAGTTAATGCTAGCAGTCAGTATGTCACTTAAATTATTTTTACGGTTTCCAAATGGATGTAGATATGTCAAATCGTTTTGCTCTTCAGCGACCACATTAGAAAATACTTCGGGTGATGTTCCAGGTAATTATAGCTATCTATTTATTTAATATGAAGGTAATATATATTATTGTTCCTTAACCCATATATGCAAGGAAAGGCGATGTAAAAATAATGTTAAGATGGAATTTCCGAATAAAACACATTGCGAAAACACAACAGTGGGCGTATGATATATTCAGTCCTTGAATTTTAGCCCCAAGAGCATCAGAATGGATAAGTTACTACGATAAATAAAAATTATTTGTTTTAAAATACTGTAAGTTAATTCAGTTATTATTAATTCTGTATTTGATTTGCTGCACACTAATTTTTAACAGTATGAGTACGATAACAGTGAGGAATAGTACACTGTCTTCATGCATCTAGCCTACATCTGGCTCATGCTACCAGATAGCATATTCATGGCAGAGTTCTTTCAGATATGTTATGTTGATAACTTGTAATCCTTATCAAGGATTGTGTTTTCATTGAATGTAGGAAACGCATAATCTTTGAAGTGATAGCGGCGGATCACGTTGGACACAGCATCATCGTGAGGGTCGGGGCTTTCCTCCCCAAACATTTGGCGTCCAGGAAGTGGTACTATACATAGCCACTAATGATAAGGATTGCAAGGAAAGTTTTACCTCCTCTGGTTATAGTTGAAATGTATTGCATAGGTAATAGTTGAAATTGCGGTTTGTTCTTTTGCACTGCATAGATAACACTTTGCTTGACTATAAACTCAATAAAAGTTCATCAGTAAAATACAGTTTGAATAACTAAAAAGGAGATAAAAGGCAATTTGTATACTGTGGTTGAAAATATAATGGAACTTGGCTATCAATTTTATCCTTCAGTTTCATCTGGTGTAGATCTGTTTTCTTCCACTTCCGTGCATAACCATCTGGTAGTTCGAAATTGTATTTCTAAACTGGGACTAGATTGCAAGGTTATGCTGGAGAATGATTCTTGTATGAGATAAAAGTCGGTATCATAAGCAACCTTACACGCTCCTTATCCTAAGCTTGTAGAACACTCTTCTTTTGAAGATAAGTGATGGGCATTCAGATTGCTGAAGGTGCTTCCAGTATCCTCTTCAGCATACCTTCTAAGGGTGCTTTTGTGATATAACAATATCTATAGCGTCTGAATTCTGAAAAACTGTTTTTTAATCTGTTTCAGGCTGTTGTAAAACGTCCAAAATGGAATTTACATCTAGAGACCTGCAGCAGAACAATTCAAATTCATTAGTGCACAGTAATATATCTGCTCAGTGTTGCAAAAATGCAACATCAAAAGTTTAATAGTATTATCTGGCATATTGCCCAACATAGTTACTAATTTTGCTGTATTAACTGATTCATACAGACTTTATATCAATTATAAAGTGATTGCTTTAGATCAGCGAGAATTAATATTTACCTCTTCCTTCCCGTAACTCATTGTGTAACAGCAAGTTTACCAGACTTTCAAAATCTGCCATCACATTATTGTGGTGCCACACGATTTGTTGATTGTTAAGTCATAATTCAGAAGCAGTGTTTCCGTTATTACACCCGTGCTCTAATAACAGATTTCAAAGAAAATTAGCTGTGCAAAAACCTTGCAAAAACACAACACTGGACATAAATTATATGGATTAAGAATCAGTGTATTTATTTTGGGCAACTATAAATCAGGTAGACAAACAGTGTCTGCAACAGATAGGATGTATGGTCACCATATTTTCCGAGTCTGAATACGGGACATAATGTTGAATGGGTCATGTCAGTCCTGTTAGGGTGGGCATTGAAATAAAGTACGCTTTTATTTTTCCTTATGTATTTACCTCTAAATTGAACATTTAATTGTAGGTAGTTCGATGATGATGTGGGGCGTAACATCTAGGTCATCGGTCCCGTAGGTAGTCTGAATCAAAATTCATTACAGAGTATTAGTTTCATTAAATGTTGTAGAAAGTAACAAGTAAAAATAATCATGTCCTTAGTCTCTGGTTGGCATTCGTCCAGTTCCAATCCAACATGGCATCTGTGCTGTAGAAGTTGTCCCCTCTGATAGGTGCACTTCTATGCTCTTTGTGGGTGATAACAGTAGTTTTGTCCTCATTTCTTCGATGAAGGATTGCTGTGCCAGTTTATTGTGCGTTTATGAGACTAGTTGATGTACCCGTGCTTCGCTACGGGATTCTCAGAAAGACTGACTCATATAAAATACTCAGTCAAATGAAAAACTGCACATTTTCTCACTTTTAATGAACAGTACTATGGTAAATACAAAGTATGGTACAAGTGTTATTTTTAATATCCACTTATTCAATAACACTTGTAACGTACTTTGTATTTACGTACATTTCAATACGGACCTAACATGAGAATTATAATCTGCAGTACTACGGTGCCGATCTAACAGTCCAAAGTTCCAGTGCTGGAACAACCAGGCTACAGTGGATTCGAACCCCACTGTCGGCAGCCTTGAAGAAGTTATTCCTTGGTTTCTCATTTTCACACCAGGCAAATGCTGGGGCTATACCTTAGGCCAAGCTCGCTCCCATCACACTCCTAGCCCTTTCTTATCTCATCGTCGCCATAAGACCTAACTGTGTCGGTGTGGCGTAACAAAATTTTAAAAAAATACTCAGTACCCAGCAGTAATCCTCTCCATCGGTGATGAATGGCAACAGAAGACAAAGCACATCACAACAAACAATGGTCAATGTAATGTTATTGTTGATCAGTTATGAGCTTTCTATATTGTAGGCCTTCACGTTTAGTTTTCTTTAGACTCTGTAATATTAGGGTGTCTTATAAAATTATTTATAGCGTAGAGTGTAGTTCCTTATTCTCCTACTTTGCGTACCGATTTTCATTAAATCCTGTTTACCCATTTTCTCGTGACTCGGCGCTGATAAGGACTTAGTACCAAAAATCCAAATTCATGAATATCTCTGATCATGGCTGGTATGCTAGCAATATATAATACATAATTAATTGGAAATATAATACTATATAACTTTATCTATGTAGTATTTATCGATACGACCACTAATAACATAATTATTTGGGAATTACATTTTAGACCTTCCCCTAAACCTACTGTTTCAATGTGCTGCATTTGAAAGAAGAAGGCATGACCTGAACCCTCATTTAAATTATTGCAACATTACATTATCAAAACCCCTGTATCATTTGTTTAAGAAGCCGTGCTGTTACAAATATTTTATTAACTTCATCCACTTCATTTTCCGCTGATTAGATACATGAATTCATTTTCATCGTAAAACAATATGTATTTTAACTACAACCCTAGTATACTAAGTAAAATAGGGTTCCAAACTGCTTTGGATATTCAATAATAATAATAATAATAATAATAATAATAATAATAATAATAATTTGATAATTCTTCTCTGAAAGTTTTGTAGAAGTTTCGTGTATTCTGTTTTGTAAACTCTTGTTCAATTTCTGCCAATCTGTATTGTTCGTATTTGTGTTTTTCAGACCTGATATTTTTGATGTTTGTTTCTGTATTTTGGTGAATTCCTGCCAGGTTTGTTCAGTTTTATGAGAATTCCAATTCTTATTTAGTATTAAAAACTTCATTTTTTGTCTGTATTGACTCAAGATTTTACAATGCTTGGTAAAGCTAAAGGTTCCACTTATTCAATACATTATCATAGTGGTCTGTTTAGAACATCACATATTTATTTAACTTATTGTAAAATACATCTTTGGGACCGGTTTCGGCAATCCACTATGCCATCATCAGCCATTGAGAGTTTTATAGCAAAGAACATTCAAAAAAAGTAAAAATATGCTATAGACTCAGTATAGAATGTATGGTTGGTGTACTTTTAACAGCAAGTCCTATTCTACATGAAAAACATTAAAAATAGCTAGACAACATTGACCCATTGTACTATCCAAATAACATGTCTTTTTTGAAAAATACATTATTATTTGGTGCGTCTAAAATTATTT
This sequence comes from Anabrus simplex, assembly GCF_040414725.1. Taxonomy (NCBI): domain Eukaryota; kingdom Metazoa; phylum Arthropoda; class Insecta; order Orthoptera; family Tettigoniidae; genus Anabrus; species Anabrus simplex. The sequence continues at coordinate 165,716,826 of NC_090273.1, forward strand.
TGTATATGATTGAAATCGTCTATGATTTGATGTAGCTTATGTACAAGAAATTCATGTGAAATTGATAAGTGATTCTACAAAGCATTTGCCATTTTTAAACCACAGTTATTTAACAGCAAGTCCTATTCTACATGAAAAACATTAGAAATGGCTAGATAACATTGACCCATTGTATTATACAAGTAACATTTCTTTTTTTTAAATATAGTATTATTTGGTGCGTCTAAATTTGTTTTTTAGTGATTGAAAAATAAAATAAAAATAAAATAAGATTAAACATATCAGAAATCTGCTACTCCTTATACACTGACTGACAGAGCAAATGCAACACCAAGAAGGAGTGGTCAGAACTTTATGCCAATTGCAGGGTAGACTGACGTCACTGAGGTATGCTCATGATGTGAAATGCGCCGCTGTGCTGCGCACGTAGCGAACGATAAATGGGACACAGCGTTGGCGAATGGCCCACTTCGTACCGTGATTTCTCAGCCGACAGTCATTGTAGAACGTGTTGTCGTGTGCCACAGGACACGTGTATAGCTAAGAATGCCAGGCCGCCGTCAACGGAGGCATTTCCAGCAGACAGACGACTTTACGAGGGGTATGGTGATCTGGCTGAGAAGGGCAGGTTGGTCGCTTCGTCAAATCGCAGCCGATACCCATAGGGATGTGTCCACGGTGCAGCGCCTGTGGCGAAGATGGTTGGCGCAGGGACATGTGGCACGTGCGAGGGGTCCAGGCGCAGCCTGAGTGACGTCAGCACGCGAGGATCGGCGCATCCGCCGCCAAGCGGTGGCAGCCCCGCACACCACGTCAACCGCCATTCTTCAGCATGTGCAAGACACCCTGGCTGTTCCAATATCGACCAGAACAATTTCCCGTCGATTGGTTGAAGGAGGCCTGCACTCCCGGCGTCCGCTCAGAAGACTACCATTGACTCCACAGCATAGACGTGCACGCCTGGCATGGTGCCGGGCTAGAGCGACTTGGATGAGGGAATGGCGGAACGTCGTGTTCTCCGATGAGTCACGCTTCTGTTCTGTCAGTGATAGTCACCGCAGACGAGTGTGGCGTCGGCGTGGAGAAAGGTCAAATCCGGCAGTAACTGTGGAGCGCCCTACCGCTAGACAACGCGGCATCATGGTTTGGGGCGCTATTGCGTATGATTCCACGTCACCTCTAGTGCGTATTCAAGGCACGTTAAATGCCCACTGCTACGTGCAGCATGTGCTGCGGCCGGTGGCACTCCCGTACCTTCAGGGGCTGCCCAATGCTCTGTTTCAGCAGGATAATGCCCGCCCACACACTGCTTGCATCTCCCAATAGGCTCTACGAGGTGTACAGATGCTTTCGTGGCCAGCGTACTCTCCGGATCTCTCACCAATCGAACACGTGTGGGATCTCATTGGACGCCGTTTGCAAACTCTGCCCCAGCCTCGTACGGACGACCAACTGTGGCAAATGGTTGACAGAGAATGGAGAACCATCCCTCAGGACACCATCCGCACTCTTATTGACTCTGTACCTCGACGTGTTTCTGCGTGCATCGCCGCTCGCGGTGGTCCTACATCCTACTGAGTCGATGCCGTGCGCATTGTGTAACCTGCATATCGGTTTGAAATAAACATCAATTATTCGTCCGTGCCGTCTCTGTTTTTTCCCCAACTTTCATCCCTTTCGAACCACTCCTTCTTGGTGTTGCATTTGCTCTGTCAGTCAGTGTATTAGTCAAACATAGACTGTCTTGTACCGAGCTCGATAGCTGCAGTCGCTTAAGTGCGGCCAGTATCTAGTATTCGGGAGATAGTAGGTTCGAATCCCACTGTCGGCAGCCCTGAAAATGGTTTTCCGTGGTTTCCCATTTTCACACCAGGCAAATGCTGGGGCTGTACCTTAATTAAGGCCACGGCCACTTCCTTCCCACTCCTAGCCCTTCCCTGTCCCATCGTCGCCATAAGACCTATCTGTGTCGGTGCGACGTAAAACAATGGGCAAAAAAAAAAAAGAAAAAAGGAAAAAAGACTGTCTTGTCAATCATTTTTAAGAAAGAAGAACATGTATATATTATCAAACAGTATAAGTCGCATATCATGAGGAACCAAAAAACTGTCCTTTAATAATGGCAGATGTTTTGTAGAATCATTTATCAATTTTATATGAATTTCCTGTACATCAACTACACCAAATTATAGACTTTTTCAATCACTAAAAAACAATTTTAGACGCACCAAATAATACTATATTTTTAAAAAGACATGTTATTTGTATAATACAATGGGTCAATGTTATCTGTTTTTCATGTAGAATAGGACTTGCTGTTAAATAACTGTGGTTTAAAAATGGCAAATGCTTTGTAGAATCACTTATCAATTTCACATGAATTTCTTGTACATAAGCTATACCAAATCATAGACTTTTTCAATCATATACAAAATAATTTTAGACGCACCAAATAATAATGTATTTTTCAAAAAAGACATGTTATTTGGATAGTACAATGGGTCAATGTTGTCTAGCTATTTTTAATGTTTTTCATGTAGAATAGGACTTGCTGTTAAAAGTAAGCCAAGCATACATTCTATACTGATTCTATAGCATATTTTTACTTTTTTGAATGTTCCTTGCTATAAAACTCTCAATGGCTGATGATGGCATAGTGGATTGCTGAAACTGGTCCCAAAGATGTATTTTGCAATAAGTTAAATAAATATGTGATCTTCTAAACAGACCATTATGATAATGTATTGAATAGGTGGAACCTTTAGCTTTACCAAGCATTGTAAAATTCCAATTCTGCCAGGCTTTGGCCTTGTCGCAGGTTTCATTCCACCACCTATGTTTGCGTTTCCTGGGTGGTGTGCCAACATTTCGAGAAGCCTTCAAAAGTATGTCTTTGAGTTCTAACCGGTTCGAAGGATTGTGAGTAGGAATACTTTCAATGAAAGTACTAGTGTTCTGTTTAAGAAATTCCGGATTGACACGCAGGTTTTTTGTTATTCTGGGTTTGGACCTGTTTGGTTGAAATTTGACCTTGATTAAGGATAGATGGTGGTCAGAGTCATTGTTCCCTTTTTTAAGTTTAACATTCAGAATTTCTTTTTGATTTTTCTTGGAAATAGCCACATGATCTAGTTGAAATTCTCCCAAGTGAAGATTTGGGGATCTCCAGGTTGTTTTCTTGTGTGGAAGCGCCCGGAAATGTGTTGACATTAATTTGAGATCAAAATTTTTGCAAAAATCAATAAATCTTTCTCCATTTTACTTAGTTCTATTGTGCGCTGGGTATAATCCTACATTGGTCTTGAATTTCTTTTCCCTACCAATTTGGGCATTGAAATCTCCCAATAGAATTTTTATGTGATGATTTGGAATTGTGGCTGTAGTTTCTTCTAGCAGTTTCCAGAAGTCTTCCACCATTTGTGGATCTTTTTGATTTTAGTTATTGGTGGGTGCATGCGCATTAATTAATGTATAAGCTTTGTTTCCTGATTTAATGGATGGTGTTGAAATTCTTTCAGAAAGTGAAGAAAAGTTAAGTACTGAGTTTACAATGTTTCTTCTTACAGCGAATCCTGTGCCAAATTGTAATGGTCTCTTATGAAGGGAGATTGCTGGCTTGCCTTTGTAAATTCTATAATTTCCTGAGTCAAAATGATTTTCATCCGTGTATCTGGTTTCCTGAAGTGCTAAAATTTGGATGTTTAAGTTATCTAACATGTCTGTTAATTGTTTTAACTTCCGAGTTTTCCGAAGTGTGTTGATGTTTAGACTACCAAAGAAAGTTTTGCATTTTGGGGAAAGAGATTTGGGAAGCTCCGATACATTCCCGCATGATGTTCTCGGTCCCCCAGAATCCGATGACTGAGAAAAACTAGTGTGTCTACTAGGGCCTGAGGTAGTTATATTGTAGGTTGATTCCATCATGCTATCAAGTTAAAAAGTATTGGGGACATCGATCTATGTCGGTGTCATGGTTACCACTGAAGTAGTGAGCTTCAGAGGTTGCTGAAAATGTTCGCAAGCTGTGCCTGTTTTTGGTCCGCGAGAGGTATTTTATTTCCCTCAAACCCTCCGGACAAGTCCGGCGAGCCTCCCAATCCGCCACTTGGGATGCGCCCGATAGGGGAACAGGCTGAAACCCCCACTAGACTTGAGAAACAAACAGACCATCTAATTGGTGAATACCAGGCAGGTTTCGAAAAGGAAGATCTTGTTCAGAACAAATCCTTAATCTCAAAACTATCCTCCAAATGCGCAAAACCAGACAAACAGTCATTACTTTTGTAGATTTCAGAAAAGCATATGACTGTATAGACCGTCAAACACTTTTCAATACTCTAGAAGAATTTCAAGTGGATAAAAAAACAAGAGAATTAATCAAACAAACATTAACTGGCACAACTTCGAAAGTTAAATTCCTAGGCGAAATATCTGAGCCTTTTCCTGCTAACACCGGGGTCCGTCAAGGGGATGGTTTATCGCCGTTACTGTTTAACTTGGTACTTGAGAAAGTAGTCAGGACCTGGGAAAAGGAAACTAAAGGAATAACTCTTGGAAGACTACGTAAAGACAGAATTCACGTGCAATGTCTGGCCTTTGCTGATGACATAGCAATCCTTTCCAATAATAGGCATGAAGCAATTCATTCCATTGAAAAACTGCATGAAATTGCCATCAAAACGGGACTTCAAATTTCATATGAGAAAACTCAGTACATGGAAGGAGCCTCACGATACTTAGATGGACAACCTATGATAACTAAATTTGGCAAAATTGTTCAAGTGAACCAGTTTAAATATTTGGGAGAAATTATTCTGCCCTCTGGTTTAAACCGTAAAGCAAATAAAGAATTTCCAAATTACAGAAAGCATACAGGATCACTTGGAACAGGTATAATAAAAAATCAATATCTCGGAATGCAAAACTTAGACACTATAATACAGTGATCAAACCTGAAGCGTTATATGCCTCAGAAACCTTAATCATTGGTGGTGGATCTTTAACCAAAGACATTGAGAAACAAGAAAGGAAAATTTTACGAAAAAGTTTTGGGCCAGTTTGTATAGATGGAATATGGAGAAAAAAAATCATCCCAGGAGATATATTGTCATTCTGAAAAAAATTCTCACACTTTTCGGAAAAGAGGATTGAAATTTTATGGACACATTATCAGAATGAACACTAACAGGCTAACTAATAGAATTTTCAACCTGGCCCTTTCGTCTAAAACCAAGAACAGCTGGCTTCGTGAAATTGAAACGGATCTCCAGGAAATCAACATCTCAGAAGATATTGTACAGGACAGATGTAAATTCAGAACCAAAATTGACAATCACCACTTTGAAGACAAACCCAACACCAGAGCTACTATAACTTGGACAGAAGAACGAAGGAAGAAGCTCAGCGAGAGGATGAAGAGATTTTGGGAGGAAAAGAAGGCCAACACATCAGCTAAGCAAGTTCAACCGTGCTCCTGAGTAGGGCATAACGATGTTAAAAAAACCAAAAAACTATCATTTCATTCAGCGTGAATAAAATTATTTATGGCCTAGATTATATCGGTTAATCCCGGACTTTGCATACCGATTTTCATTCAGATAGGACCATTAATAACATAAATATTTGAGAATTCCATTGTAGGCCTTCTCTTAAAGTATCATTTTTCTCAGCGTGATTACAATTATTTATGGCCTAGATTGTAGCGACTTATTCCCTGACTTCCTGTACCGAATTTCGTTAAGGTACGACCATTAATATTGAGAACCAAATTTTAGGCCTACCCCTGAACTACCATTTCACTCAGTATGAGTAGAATTATTTATGGCCTAGATTATAAGGACCTAATCCCCGACTTTGTATACCGATTTTCATTAAGATATGACCACTAATAACATACAGTAAATATTTGAGAATTACATTTTAGGCCTTCCCCTAAACTACCATTTCAGTCAGCGTGAATAAAATTATTTATGGCCTAGATTGTAGCGACTTATTCCCCGACTTTGCATACTGATTTTCATTAAATTCTCTTCAGCCGTTTTCTCGTGATGCGTGTACATACATACAGATAGACAGACAGAAATTACGGAAAAGTAAAAAGTGCATTTCCTTGTTACTGTGGGCACAAATTCTGAGCAATGTACACGAAAAACTCTTATTTTATATGTATAGATATTCCCACTATATAGTTTTCAAGAATTTTGTTTTAACTCCTTCAGCGGCGGCCAGATACAAAATAAAATATTAAGATTATTAGGAACTTACGGGATTGGACAGCACTAGATTAATAGACTGATGAGGTCAGTCGAACATCGTACAGACTTCGCTGTAATTGTGGCCAACCTTCAGTAATGGAAAAGGCACTAAAAGGCGAACCTAAGAAATTTGAATCAAAATTATTAATTCATACAAGAACTAGTTTAATTCAAGCCTATAGAAAGTAACAAATAAAAATTATAGTGGAAGAATTATACACAAATGTGCATTACATTTTGGAGTAATCCAACAAAGACATTGCTCTCTTAGAGCATTCACTAAAATGTATCATTCACACTGCTTATCACGTAACACACACATGCACTGCACAGCCAAGTTTGTGGTGGAAACGATGTATAGCCAAGCTGTTCAGAGCACTCCTCATTTCATTGATCAGTTCAGTCCAGCTTCGGTTAATCATCACATCTGTCCTACAGAATTCCAAGGCAATTTTGCTCGCTTCCTTTGTCTCATCTGAAGTATTTCCATTTCTTGTTGTGTGTTAGCAATCGCAGTCTGAATCTTATGTCTTCTGTAAGGGAGGTGTCTCTGGCTAGCTCATATGTTAGTCTTGAGGGTGTCATTTTGGAGATCCCCAAGTTTTTTTCAAGAATCGAACCTTGACATTCTCAGTAACTTTGAGGTCATGTTAGCTCTAAGCCACAAGTTATGACTGGGAGGACATCATGCCTGTACTTGGAGAGAGTTTAGCGAGTTCCTTGAGATTATATGTTTCTGATGGCTGCCAAGGACTTTTCTCTTACATAACTTCAAAAAGAAGTAGCAGAGGACTGAAGTGTGATCCCTAAATATTTGAATGAATTCACAATTTCTAAGACTGTTTCGACCGGACAAGTTGGCCGTGCGGTTAGGAGTGCGCAGCTGTGAGCTCGCATCCGGGAGATAGTGGTTTTGAATCCCACTGTCTACCGAGCTCGATAGCTGCAGTCGCTTAATTGCAGCCAGTATCCAGTATTCGGGAGATAGTGGGTTCGAGCCCCACTGTCGGCAGCCCTGAAGATGGTTTTCCATGGTTTCCCATTTTCACACCAGGCAAATGCTGGGGCTGTACCTAATTAAGGCCACGTCTGCTTCCTTCCCACTCCTAGCTCCTTCCTGTCCCATCGTCGCCATAAGACCTGTCTGTGTCTGTGTCGGTGCGACGTAAAGCAAAAAAAAAAAAAAAGAATCCCACTGTCGGCAGCCCTGAAGATGGGTTTCCGTGGTTTGCCATTTTCACACCAGGCAAATGCTGGGGCTGTACCTTAATTAAGGCCACGGCCGCTTCCTTCCCATTCCTAGGCCATTCCCGTCCCATCGTCGCCATAAGACCTATCTATGTCGGTGCGACGCAAATAAAAAAGACTGTTTCGCTGCTATGTATCCTATTGTTTGCAGCGACCATATGGACTGTTTCCTTTCTGTTGATTATGAGACTGTTGATGTTGGCACACTTGTCAAGTTTGTCCATTACCGCTTGCTATGCCATCTATATACTTGTACTACTTCTTCTTGCTTCCGAATTTGGCCAACTGTGGACCGCGTGAAACTTTATGCTTTCTGGCCAGCCTTCTTCTTTTCTTTTCCCAGAACTTCTTCATTCGTTCACTCCTTATTTTTCTTTGCTCCTCAAATATTACAAATTTGGGCCTGTTCTTCCGCCGCTCTTCATGGAATTTGTGGTCATCTACTCGAGTTCTGAACTTCTTTCTGTTGAGGATCGATTCTGGTGTTATTTTAATTTCTTCCCTACCAAGCTCGATAGCTGCAGTCACTTAAGTGCGGCCAGTGTCCAGTATTCGGGAGGTAGTAGGTTCGAACCCCACTGTCGGTAGTCCTGAAAATGGTTTTCCGTGGTTTCCCATTTTCACACCAGGCAAATGCTGGGGCTGTACCTTAATTAAGGCCACGGCTGCTTCCTTCCGATTCCTAGTCCTTCCCTGTCCCATCGTCGCCATAAGACCTATCTGTGTCGGTGCGACGTTAAGCAACTAGCAAAAAGAAAATTTCTTCCGAGTCCTTAACTTCCTCCACCCATTTCGTTGTCCTCCTCAATCCAATTATATATTTAAATATCCTTTTAGTCAGGCGGTTGTCCTTCATTCTGACGAGATGTCCGTAAAATTTCAGTCTTCGTTTTCGCATTTTATCCGTGATCTTTTCGGAATACTTGTAGAGATCCTCATTTCTCCTTTTCCTCCATGTACCATCCGTCGTTTTCTGAGGTCCAAGAATTTTTCTCAGAATTTTCCTTTCCTTCTTCTCGATTTCTTTCAGTTCCCCTTTTTTATTTAAAGTAAGGCATTCTGAACCATATATCCCCTCTGATTTTACAACAACATTGTATTTCACTACTGCATTGTGCACAAAAGGTTATGTGGATTGTCACATTTCTTGTCAAAGGGGTACTGTATTTCTTTGTAAACCTTAATTAAATGTACACTTGCTGTCTTGCCCTTATTAAGTTTATCGTCACTCATTTTATACATGTCTAGAAAACACTACACGAATAAGGAGCACATAACAATTGTGACCAAAATGGCTGTTTACTTTGTTTCGCACCTGGCTGAATTAGTGATGCCAATACCGCCTACCCACAATCAAAACGGTTATCCCATTCCAAGAAGCAGTTGTACACAACTCATAATGCTGCATTTAACTAGTGCTGCCATTGTGTGGATCTGTGAAACTACTTGTATAGTCTAGTGCGTTATTTAAAATAATTATATTTGTCGTTTTGAGTTATGCCTCTGTTTGACTCCATGCAACAAATAAGCCAGGATGAAATGTTGGTATTTTTAATTATTTTCTTTTCAGGATACTGAAACAGATGAAATGTTGGTATTTTTAATTATTTTCTTTTCAGGATACTGAAACAGACCTAAAATGTGGGACGTATAGTCACTGTAAGGGTAGAGTCGACCACAAACCATGAGAATAATGACCTTGTAACACAAACACTCTAGCGGGCTATGTGGTTAGACAGCAAAAATCTTGGCATGTTAAAGGGCCAAGTAGAACATGAGAGTGTGTGTGTCCCTGGATTCAATTGTGTTCATAATAACTTGTTTTGAGAACTATGTCATGTGTAGTCTGCTTTGCCATGTTATAGGAGCTGAAGAAGGTCGTATGAGAACTGTTCCAATTGTGACTTCAAGAAGTCTGCAATTCTTGTCTAAAGCCAAAGCTCCTGCACAAGCATGGGTTGAGAACCTGGATACAATAACGGAACAGAAACTTGGCTTGGTGGATCTGCACCCAGATGTGTTTGCAGCAGTGCCGAGAATCGACATTGTCCATCAAAACTGGCATTGGCAGAGAATGTATAAGTTTGTGGTAAGTTTTGTCATCGTAATGGCGAGAACTTATATTCACTAATTTACACAACTAACTGTATCCTTTAACTTCAGGCACCATCACATTGGAAATATGTTCATTAAAAACATTCTGTGTCATTAGCACCTGTTGTATCTGTATCAAACATTAACCGACTTTATGAATGGTAAAGTAAGCAGATTGTAGTCCCAAGGATCTGCACTTGACCCCATTTTAATTAACGTGCATGTGGTACCGCGTTTGTTGACATTTGAACGTGAAAAAGCATAGGTAAACAATGTGAAACAATACCTGAGGTAGCATAGAGGAGAAATCCTTCCTTCATGCTTGCCAGTGAACCACCAACCTGCCCCTGGAACTATTCTTACTTATGTAAAAGAATTAAAATGAAGACTATGTAAATCTGAGGAATGTGACTGTTTCCTGTGTTGCTATTGGCTGGCTGCGATGAAGACAATTTTCCTATTCTCTCTGATGGAGCTCGCATCATGTGTGCACACAGGGCTGTCGCATTCAGTGAAAATCAGAAAATCACGCTGTTTGAAGTTGACATGGTGTGTGCCTGATATGACTGTTCCATCCTAGAAGTGTTTGAAGTAAGTAGGCCTAGTGATGAAGTGAAATTTACCAAGCTTTTAACACAACTGAAAGGAAGTGGCACAACATTCAGTAATCTACCGGTATGAGGTTAGAAGAAGAAGCATTCCTTCGGGTGCTTGGCAGGAATTTATTTAAATACTCTCACTCCCACAGAGAAAGGATCCACTCTATCCCTCGGTGGAGGAAATGTCACGTGAATCCATAAAGTAGCATCTGTTAGGGGGTGGACAACGTCTGAGGTTGGTGACTGTTGTTTTCTCTACATTCCCAACAGTTTTGAATACATTGCAGTATTCTTTGCCAAGGCGTCCGAAATCTACTCGATCCGAGGTAATCAGTCTCCCAGGCAGCAATCACACTACAAGAGTGGCTCCTGACCTTGGTCTTATATATCCTACCCCGTCTGGCTGACGTAAGTTTTTTCCTTTTTTTTCTTGGGGGGGGGGGGGACGAAACCCGCTCCCCCCGCGTGACCATCGACTCAATCTACATGGCCTCCGACATGCTATTAGTTTCTAAGAAGAAAGAGATAGCAGGAAAGAGTGGGAAATAATACAAGGAGTATCTGCCTGTTTCCATGTCAGACACACTACCAGGCGAGGTTGTATTGGTTGGAGAGTGTTAAGGTGTGGTATTGAAGGGTCAGGGAAAAACTACATAGGCAGAAAAGAGAAATAACCTACATGTAAAACCTGACATCTTGTGATAGCACATGCAAGGATGTGTGCTGGAAAAAGGTCCAGTGGTAGTGTTCGTTGAGAAGAATATCATGCACCAGCTAGCCATGAACCATAGTCTCGCCGTTCCATCTGCCAGGGGATCAGTCCGTCTGGGCATTGCCATGACAAGCGCGGGCCTTGCCGGTTGTGGAGCCATGCGTCAAGTACCACTAGGGCCCGCTGCACAGCACCACCTCCTTGGGGTCCCTTGTACCCAGTCTCCAATCCTGGAGAATGAGGCCAAGCCCGCCGAGGCGGGGGCCTCCTGGAAGGGGGTGGGTCATGACGCCGGGCCTCCTTCCTCTCTGCCCGCGCCATGGCCCGGTAGACTGGGCAACTGCGATGGGAGGCCGGGTGGCCCCCCATGCAGTTGGCGCGCACTGGCGCCTCCTTAAGTGTTGCGCAGGCCGTGTAATGGTGATCACCCCCACAACGGTTGCACTTCACTTGGAGCCCACATCTCTCCTGCCAGTGGTCCCACCTCAGACAGCGGAAACACTGCAAGAGCTGTTGAGGGGGATGTTTCAATCTCACCTGATTGCCGCTACCCGCTGAGGTCCTCTCCTGGTTGGCTCTGCTGCTGTCCTGGGAGCAGTCCTGGCTTGAGGCTGGGCGGCCCTTTCCTGGTGGGCCAGCGTCTTCTTCCTCCTGGTCCTGGGGCGGCGTCTTCTTCCTGGGGGTCTCTTCTCGGCAGGGGAAGAGGCCTCTTCCTGGTGGCCCTCCTCCCGGCCTGGTGATCCCCGGGTTAGCGGGTGGTTCTGCTGCGTCGCCATCTTCTTCCATCTCCTGGCTGGCAGCGGTGGTGTCAGTCGGTGCTAACACTCGACTGCGTTCCCTGTCCTGTGGGGCACATGTCGATGTCTGCAGCTCGACAGCCACACTGGCGGGCTGGGCCTGGACTGCAGCCTCTGAACGCCAGGGGGCGTCCTCCTCCACTGCTGTGCAGCCGTCCCGGCCGCTTTCCTGGATTGTGCCCGGGTAACAGGCTCTTCCTGTAGGCCTGCATCTGCGTGCACTTCGCCCTGGCAGCCGGTCGACGATCCTGGCTGGCGTAAATTCTTAATGGCTGACAACCAGGTATTACTTAATTGATAGCCAGTGTCCCTGTTGAAATTGTTAGGATTTTCTACGTATTTCCACAGCTTTATTTACGTAGGTAGTTCCCTTCCCTGCCTCTTCATTATTGTTATTTTGTCTCAGTGTTTTCTCCAAATTCGTACGTTCCTCGTCACCAGATGTTTCATTCCAAGCTTATGTCTTTGTCTTACACCTGTCATATGTTATGCAAACACGTTATGTGAACCGCTTAGTCAGATTGTGATAGTTCGGTCAGCTTCCGCTTCGAACACTAGCAATGTGCCACGTCCTGGGGGCCATCTGGTGGTGAATGAACGTACCATTTCCACTTCTACTTCTATTATAACGTTCCAAATTCAAAAGTGTCATTGTTTAAGAAGCCTTTCTCGTGGACAGTCGAGAATTCTTCTGAGGGTGCAGAGCACAGTTTTCTGCGAAACGTTAAGAATTTCACCTTATTTTCTTGACATGGCACAAGCCCAAAAGCCTATACAAGATCATGTCTATAAGTATGGGCCGTGAAAGCATTAATGGCAGCTTTAAGGAGATCGATTATGTAAATCTTCTCCTCGTAGGTGTGCTTCCCCCACCGGTTGTACACCAACAGCGCCGGGCGTCGAAGATCGGGGGGCTTCCGCAGCTATGAGCGCCGCTTGTAGTTTTGCTACGGCTCTCCTGCAGTCGTAGTCGACCGGTCTCGCTGGAACAGTTAGTTTCTCTATCCTGGTCCTCCTGAAAGAGTAATAGTGGGCACTGAGAAGTGCTCAGCTCCAACAAATGCTCTTTCGAAAATGTACTAATAAGTACAACTGCCTGGCCTAATACTTAAAAAGTACAGAGTGCCTGGCGAGGAGAGGGACAGCAGAGTGAGTGACACGCACGTGTTCTTGCTAGCACAGTCAAGCTCGTCCTCGGTCAAATACCCCTACTCGATCCGAGGTAATCAGTCTCCCATGCAGCAATCACACTACAAGAATGGCTCCTGACCTTGGCCTTATATATCCTACCCTTTCTGGCTAACGTAAGGCCCCTGGTTGTCTTGTCAGAATTTTGGAAAGTATTTGTCATAGCCAGGTAGTGGGACTTGCTATGATCACAAAAAAAAAAAAAAAAAAAAACCTGACCTATTGAAGGTATTCCACATTGATTTATGTTGCGCTCAACATAATCAGTTAATTTTATTTTCTTATATGTATTCATTCAAAGGAAAGTGACACATTATGATTATTTTGTTACAGTCTACAAAGGTGGAGTGGATGTGCGGTTTGGGTCATGTAGGATATAGTGGAACCCCCTCTGTTGGCAGCCATGAAGATGGTTTTCCATGGTTTCCCCATTGCTCACATCAGGCAAATTCTGGGGCTGTTCCTTAATTATGAGGCCATGGTTGCTTCCTTCCCACTTCTAGTTTTTTCCTATCCCATCGTCACTATAAGATCTATCTGTGTCGGTGCAACATAAAGGTGATTATATATTGGTATTATGAATTTACTCATTCAGGACAAATATTTCAGGTTCCTTTTGGGAATCAGTATCTATATCAGTAGAGGAGATTGTAAAAAAAAAAAAAAAAAAAAATGATGATGAATACTTAGGCATTATGTAAATATTGGGCTACACTCATCATTCGAATCACGTCTCACTTTTACAGGAGTGGTAGAACACTTTCGGTAGATAGTTGCGAACCAGTTTGTATAGGTTTTCATAATCTTCATCCCCTGTGAGTGGGGCGGTAGAATAACACCCACGCTATCCCTTGCCTGTCGTAAGTGGTGATTAAAAGGGGGTCCCAGGGTATCTTAACTTGGAAGCCCAAATTAGCGACTACATAGCCCTTGACCGAGTCCTGGCTTTCTTTTTCTGTCACTTAGCCTACTTGTGCCAGGCTCCTTACTTTAATTTAAACGACCTCCCTTGCGTAGTTAACTCAAAAACGTAAACACCAATAATATCATTATACCTCTGCTGCTTCCTTATAACTTGGGTGGATTAGGAACATGTTGAATGTTTCTCTCCATCTACACTCAAGAGAGTACATAATGGAACCCATGTATGATTCTTCAGGAATTGAACCTTGAACAAGACAAAATTATAAGTGGATTACCATTTATCACGCTTGTAAATTTTTACCGTATCCACTGAGCTCACCGTTGCTTATCACTGGAAAGCGAAACATTCTAATCCTGCCAGTTGACTTATTCTGATAATTTGGTGTAGCAAAAATGCAAATACATTTCACATGATCACATCAGACTCTTCCACATCATAACGATGCTTAAGATTCAATATTTTCCGTCACCGCAAAGGATTGTAATAGCGTGACCAGATCTTCCTATACTGATCTTGGCTGCAATGGCTATTAATTATGAAGAGCAGGGTATTCAAAGGGTCACCTTGAAGGACACCATTTGTTTGATCTATCATCTCTGTTCTTGAGAGTCTGTCGTCTATTTCTATTTGATTTTTGGATAAGATGCTTTGTATGAGTCTGGTTTCTCAATTTCTTATTGTGATTTTTTCTGTTCTTCTTATTATCAATTGCCTATTTAGAAGGTCAAACGCCTTGGTGTAATTTATAAAGATGACATACAGTTTTCCTCTTAGGTGTTCAAGCTGTTTTGATGTCATCTTGTATGAATTTCACTGCCCGATTCGTAGATTTCCCTTTTACGAAGCTGAACTGTTGTTCCGGTATAGTGTGTTCTGTCATAAGTCTTAAGCAGGGCTATTCGCCTGTAGGAGTTCGGGTCCCTTGTGTCTCCTTTAAGTGTTGCTACTCTCCATTTGTTTGGAATGTTGCCTTACCTCAGGCTCTGTCCAGGCGCTGTTTCCTCGAAAACAATACCGACTGGACCGCAAAATGGCTGTATGACCGCTCCTTTTGGCCAGAAGGTTGGGTCCTCCACGATCTTGTAGTGTTTAAACTCTATTCCGATTCTGTGTGATTTTTTTCTTCCCATGACGATTAACTCTTCCACTTCTATATCACTTGATTTAGCTTAAACTCAGCCAACTCCAAATTTTGAGCTACTATCAAAACAGCTATATCATCAGCATAGCCCACTAGCATCGTGTCTTCCGGCATCTCTAACCTCAACAATCCATCATACACAATGTTCCACAGATTTGGGCCAAGGATGGATCCTCTGCCCATCTTCTGTGTGATATACTAGAGTATGATCTTTCAAGTAATTTCTCATTATGTGCATGAGGTACTCTGTTAGTTTGAAAGTTTTTTGAGCGCTTCCAACATGTCATTCCACCTTATCGAGTTGAAAACATTCTTGATATCCAGAATCACAAGAAGTGTCGCATTTCGAGGATGATGATTACCCATTCGTGCACTTTCTGCTGTATTCAACACATCCCACACACATCCACAAAGTTCTTGCCCTTTGCATCTAAACGATCCCTTGGTTTTAAAAGGGTCCGTTTATCTTGGTTTTTCCCACTATCAGTGACCTCCATTCTGCCAGAATCCATCCCATCTATTACAGACTAAATATATTTATCCTCCATTTACCTCTTCTTGTTTTTATTGTAGGCGACCTTTACCCATTTCTCCTTATTTTTCTTCTCCCCGTGTGTCACTAATGGTGGCGAAGGCCATTCATTCATCTCTACGGTTGTTTGTTCCTGTTTTAGACTTTCCCTGGCTCTCTTTTAGGATGTCCTGCATGCCGCTCCAGCATCGAGTGCTTCCTCCAATTTTTGTAAGCCATTCTGAATTTTCATCTTATGATTCTTAATAGCCAGAATGCTTTTCGCCAATGATAATAATAATAATAATAATAATAATAATAATAATAATAATGTTCACCTTGAGCGTTGTTATAGAAATTAGAAAGATGTTTATTAAGACTTTTGTCTGGAGCGTGGCATTGTATGGAAATGAAACATGGATGATAACTAGCTCAGAAAGAAAGAGAATAGAAGCTTATGAAATGTGGTGTTACAGAAGAATGCTGAAGGTGAGATGGGTAGATCGAATCACGAATGAAGAGATACTGAATTGAATTGGTGAGAGGAGATTGGTTTGGCTAAATTTGACAATAAGAAGTGAGAGAATGATAGGACACAGCTTAAGACACGCAGGTCTTGTACAATTGGTTTTTGAGGGAAGTATAGGTGGTAAGAACAGTAGGGGTAGACCAAGGTACGAATATGAAACAAGCAGATTAGAGCAGATGTAGGATGCAGTAGTTATGTAGAAATGAAAAGGTTAGCACAGGATAGGGTGCCATGTAGAGCTGCATAAAACCAGTCTATGGACTGATGACTCAAACAACAAGACAATAATGTTCTGTCCCATATAAAAAGTCTTTAAACAATATTGTTGTCCTTTTCTATAAAACACACAATAATTAAAATACCATATGAATTATAAAAACAGTGCACATGCTTTTTATCATTTTTTGTTTTGAAAATCTACATATGTAAAAGGGGCTGGCAATATGTGCGCTGATTTTTTTTTATGAAGTTGGTAGCTTAACACATGTCTTCCTTAAAATAATCTTCCAAAGTTTAAGGATCAACGAAGTAGCGCTGCTTTTGTGGTATTTGTTTGCTGTACGGAAGAGTGACCTTCTTAAGGTTATCTCTGAAGAAAAAACTTGGACCTGTTTTGTCATTGCAGAATGAAATATGAGGTGCTTAGTCTTATTAAAGTCTGAAAGAAGAAAAAACTAAATGAAGAGAATGTAAGGCCTGACTCACCCCTTACTTCCTCTCTTGCAGGTGGCTATTGTTGCTTGTCTTGTGTTTTATCTGTGTATTACAGTGTGTGGACGAGAATGAACAGGGCAGTGGAGGATGACGCAAGTGTGATATTACTTGAAAACAGTATTCTTTAACCCGTGGGTAAATAATACAAGTATCGAGCTAGAATTATTATTATTATTATTACTGTGAGGTATGGCTATGAAGTGTTTACATACACTTATTAGTATCAGTATCATTATTATTCATGTTAGCATTGTTTGTGAGGTTATCATGTGCTGTATATATATATTTATACGAGTTTAATTAATGTGAGAACCTGTAATTAATATTATGTAATTTACTAGCTGTTGTACCCGTGCTTCACTACGGAATTCTACATTGTATACAGAACTGTAGGTTAGGTAGTGTGCACGTTGTGAGTTAGGTTGTATTAAATTGGGTACCTCGTAACGTTACACTAGAGACGTGACAGGTAAGTAACCAAACATCTTTTCTCATATGAAGACTGAGTTAGGGAATTTTCACTGTAATGGACCCGCTTGCATAGACTACCATCAGTCACAATCAGGTTGGAGAGTTTTCATTATAATGGTAGACACTCACTCTCCACCTGCCTTTTTACAGCCTCAGAAAGACTGTCTTAGTGGTTTTCCCAACTGAAATGAACATAGGTCATTACAATGACATCAGTAGGAATGGTGCGAGTAAAAGCTATGATTTCACGTGAAATACTCGATCAGATGAAACACCACACATTTTCTCACTTTTAACCCATTGCCTTGCAATGACGGAAATTTCCGTCATTGTCCGCGGATTGCCATAAATGCAATGACGGAAATTTCCGTCCACCCTCTTTATTGCTTTGTTGAGGTTTCCAAGGATACACATCGATATTTCTTTGCAATCCCAACATGTCTACGAGATGTTGGTAATCGTATTTCAGCTACCTTTGCCCTTCAGCTAAGTATTTCGCTGCCAAAGAGTCTAAATACGATTGAGTAAATTGCCGCGTAAAGCTTTAGTGAAGGTAAAGTCAGCGTCATGGCCAAGTCGGATGAAGCTCGAATATTACGTTTTTTTGGAGGAAAGCGATGTCATTGACGGTTTTTCCGATGAAAGTGATACTGAATTACCTTCAAGTGACGTTAGCAGTAGTAATTCCGAAGAATCAGATGACATTATTGAAGAAAATGAAGGCGAGAACGCAGGTGGGCGTGTGCACAACCTAGAAAACTGAACGTGTACACAAACAGACAATGTACCGAATAATATGTGGTGTAATCTTCTTGCTACCACAGAGTTCAGTTCTCTAAGCCCCATAGTTTTTCTTCTGCTGAAAGAAGGTATTGATCTGGTTTGTCAGTCTTGTATTCATTCTTCTTCTTCTTCTTCTTCTTCTTCTTATTATTATTTCCTTATGCCCAACTAATGAGCGCAATTAAACTTATTTAGCTGATGTCGTTGACTTTTCCTTCTCCCAAAATCTCTTCATCTTTTCACTGTGGCTTTTCTTGCGAGGTCTGCTATGACTGCAGAGGAAAAAAATCCCAAGGGAAAGAACAGGGATGAATCCCGCTATGAATGTGATAAGTGTAAGGTGGCACTGCATGTATATGAGTGTTTTAAGATCTACCACACTGTGTTGAACTATTGTTACAATGTGGACTGTGTTTCAGTGTGTTAACTTGCTGTAGCAAAAGTGATGTCTTTTAGGTCAGATTAAATTGCAATCAATGTATATTTATTTTCAACAAAAATTGCAGTTCAGTGGGTTAACGAACAGCAATACACTACCGATCTAACAGTCCAAAGTTCCAGAGCTGGAATGACCAAGCTGCAGACAGCCGTGATTAGTGAACACTCTTCATCTTTTTTTTCGGCGGGTAGAGGGTCGAATAGTGGAGACTCCCAGGGCAAAAACTATGCCCTTTTATGTTTCCTAGGAGTATCTGATGTCGGAAAATATCACTTCACTACACTGGCGGCAGAAAAACCTCTCCGACTTGGAGGCAAATTTTTCCTCCAAGCCAGAGGAGAAACCCCCTCTTCACTGATAATTTGGAATACGATGAATGTAGAATTTAATGAAAGTGAAAAGGAAGAAGCTTCTCTTAAGAAACGGCTCTTTCCAGGGTTGAATTTTGCGTTATTCAGTGAATTGTGGTGCTTTAATTTTGAATAGGCCTGAATTGTTATTCTAGACCAGGCCATACAGCTGCTGCTGCTGCTGCTGCTACTGCTACTACTACTACTACTACTACTACTACTACTACTACTACTACTACTACTACTACTACTACTACTGTCAGCCTCTGCCTTAATTATGCACATTGCTCATTCAAAACAGCGCGTCAGAGGAGGGATCGAATAACTGGAATACTGTGAAGAACCAGTGTGTTATGTACCAGCTGTATCAGAAAATGTAGGTATGAACCAGAGGAACGGCATGCTAAAGAAGAAAGTTTTCTAACTTCCCGGCTATTTCCCGCCAATATTCAGTCAGGCTGTTACACTCGGTACGCAGCAGTAATCCCATCTATCAGAGTTGAGAGGCAGCATAAGAGACAAAGAACATCACAACAAACAATGGTCAATGTAATGTTATTGTTGTTCAATGTTATGCGCTTTCGATATTGTAGGCCTTCAGATTTAGTTTTCTTCCCACTCTGAAATACCACTCTTATCATAGTTCGTACGGTAAAACTGAATAAAACATAATTATCGGAAATTGTATTCTCTAACTTTTGTTATGTAGTACTTTTCGATAGGACCAAAAACATACGTATTTAAAAACTAAAATTTTAGGCGCCTTCCCCTAAACTACAATTCCATTCAGGGTGAATAAAGTTGTTTATAGCTTAGACTGTAGTTTCTTATTCCCCGACCCTATATACCGATTTTTTAAAAATTCTGTTAGCCCATTTTCTCATGGCTCGGCGTCGATATGGACTTAGCAACAACAATACGAATTCATGAATATCTGTCTTATCATATCTGGTACAGTAAAAATGTTTAAGACATAAATGGTCAGAAATTTAATTCTATATAACTTTGGTTATTTGGTATTTATCGATACGGCCACTAATAACATAAATATTTAAAATTGAATTTTAGGCCTTCCCTTAAACTACCATTTCTATCAGTGTGAATAAAATTATTTATTGCTTAGATTGTAGCGACTTATTTCCCGACTTTGCATAAATTCTCTTTAGCCGTTTTCTAGTGATGCATGTACATACATATAGACAGACAGACAGACAGAAATTACGGAAAAGTAAAAAGTACATTTCCTTGTTACTACGGACATGACCGATACAGAAATACCATTCTTTTCAAATTCTGAGCAATGTACAGACAAAACTCTTAATTTTATATATATAGGTTATTCCCTGTATATATGGTGAGTAATCCACTACAGTATTGTGCAACACATTGTAATATCCAGAATAACACCAGGTAAGACAAGAACTATGGAGAACTTTCCTTCCAATTGTAACTATGTATTAAGCAGTCTAGAATTTACTATAAGATATGCTGTGACCTATCCTTCTAGAAGCTTGGCCAGGTGACATATATAAGGAAGTGGTCTTGATGGTAGACTGGAGGTATTGTTTAGTTGGAATTGTTTTCATGAGCACTGTTTCAAGGTTGCAATCTCCATGTGTTTTGTGATAGGCAGTTGTTAAAGATGGTGGTTTGTTGATGTGTGAGGTTAGTTTGTGACAGCAGTTGATTAGGTTATATGTGATTAATGTGTAAATAATTAATTGTTAATAAAAATCAGTGTACACAAGTTGACAGCGTTTTGTGTGTGTCTCTGTGGCTACATCAAGGAAAGGAGGGGAAACTGCAGCAGTTGGGTAGGGATACCTGTTAGTGCTCAGTACGACCAAAATCATGAAATTCTTATACTGTTTAGTCAAGCAGGTAGTAACCTTACTAAACTCTTCCCAGCCCAAAGTTTGTAACATTGTAGAATTGATGCTATTACATATAAAATGTTACTTACCAAAAGCCTTTGGGTGGAAGTCACAATTTTAAACAATAAAGAAAATAAAACCAGACCCAGAGAAAATATAGAACCATGCTTATTAATGGACTCGAGATAACTGTCTCAAAAATGTCCCTTCCCTTCCACAGAAGATAAGATGCGGTGATGAATTCCCCACAAGGCGAATCCAAATGAATGAGGAGGAAGGTATAGGGGAGGACAGCTTTGCCAGTTGGATATAACGAATTCTGCCATGCATAGTATAACAGGCCCGGAGGAAATCTCCATGCATGACTAAATTAGGATAAATGTGTAAATAGTACAGTTGTTTGGGGGGGAAAACATAACTCGGTGTTATTAATTATTCCTAAATGAAGCAGAGGAAAAAACATTATGGTACTGCTTTTGTTGCATTTTCATTAAAGCTTAACACACTAATTTGACTTGGCCTGCCTAATTTGTGTCCAGTTCAGTGTTCGTTACTTTTAGCCATAACCACTTGGCGTCGACCTTCATATGTCGTATAGACCTCCATGCGTAGGCCTAACTTTGTTTGGTTCTAAAGTTGTCGAGATGGAAGGTGTCTTCCTTGTATGTATAAATAAGTATTTTTTTTTCTTTCTTCTTCCCTTCCCTCAAAGAGTTTGAAATAGTCTGATCTCTTTCTGCTTGATAGCATATAGACTTAAATTTCTGCTACCTCTGGCTTCAAACTGAAACTCGGCCATGGCCTACTCAATATTTGTGAGACAGAGCTCATTTAAAGATAAAAATTTCATTGTTCAGTATTGAAATTATTAACATTAAATATTAAATAATTGAAGTTCATCCATTTCAATACATAAAAGAAAGAAATGTAGTAATTACATTCTTATTTAAATGGGACCGGTTTCGACCCTAGTCCAGGTCATCGTCAGCCGTAAAAACAAGTAGGCGAAATCACACAATGTTTATGAATATTGGAGAAATGGGTTAGTTTCACACTCTGTCAGGCACAAAGTCACAACACTATCAAATAATATATGAATATTATAAATAAACTTGAAGTCGCAGACGAATAGATTTGTAGAAGCAAACCACCAGTTCCTGGTGATCAGCGCGGCACATTCAAGGTCATGCGCTGCGGTCTCGAACGCCAAAGTAGAGTGGAGAATGTCTTGAAGGTCCAATATTTGTCTCGGTTGCGGGAAGTTAAGTATGTATATAAAAAATATACGACGCAAATCAGTATAATTGAATGAGAACTTGTGCTCCTGCTAAGTTCTTGGAAAACAGTTGACTTGAAAAAACAATTGTAAAGAGAAAAAAATGTAGTAAAAAGCGCAATATCGGAAAACAAATGAAAACTTATATGCACAGTGCGCTATTTTTTAAATTGAAAAAATTATTAGGACATGATTGAAGTAGTCGAAGTTGGCACAAGACAAGAGTTAAAATTTGAAAGAGGGTCGAAACCGGTCCCATTTAAATAAGAATGTAATTACTACATTTCTTTCTTTTATGTATTGAATTGGTTGAACTTCAATTATTTAATTTTTAATGTTAATAATTTCAATACTGAACAATGTAATTTTTATCTTTAAATGCACAAGCTAACCAAGCTAAACAAAAAGCCTTCTCTTACATGGGCCTTAAGATCAAGATCGCTAAATTAGGAAAAGACATCGACTTCCTGAAACAATGCATATCCTACAATGTTACCCCCAAATTTCTTCAAAGTTGTACCAGAAAAAACATTTGTTCTCCTCACATGTTAAAAACCCAAAGAATAACCAACAAAATTTGGTTAAAAAATGAAATTCGTTTCTTATACAAGAAAAAATAATTTTTAAACAACAGATTATACGAAACACATCTAGAAATTGCTAATCTTCTCCCGAGTGCACAATGGAACCTCTTCCTAACTCAAGTAGACAATAAATTATTTCATGTACTGTCAATCAAACAACAAACCCTAGAGAAAAAACTCAAAATTCTTAAGAACAACTCTTCTTCACATAAGTTCCAGTTTAAGAACCGTAACACACCCTCCAAAACTATTGAACAATTCCATCCTCCCATCGTAAATCTATCTAAAACAACTCTGAGTGATGCTGAAAACTCAATTCTTTCAAAGGGCTTCAAACACAATTGGCCCAATCTCAACACTTTCAATGTAGCCACCAATTTAATTATTGAATCTGAAATAGCCATTAACAAAATGCCAACAGATGTACAAGGTGAAATCAGATACGAAGTAAAAAGGAAACTCGAAAAAGTCTTCATTAACAATAACAAAAACACTTCTCTTAATAATAATAATAATATTAATAATTTAATTAAAGATAATAAAATCATTTCAGATCTTAAAAAGAAAATCAATGACAATAATCTCATTATCACCAAATCTGATAAAGGCAACACTACTGTCATAATGGATAAAACTGACTACTTAGATAAAACCAAAAACTTTTTCAGTGACCCTTCTTTTTCTACAGTAAAAAAAAGACCCAACCACAAAAATCCAACGCCTACTCAAACATACTTTAAAAAACGCTTCCTTTCTCCTCACAGATCAAGGAAAAACTAAACTGATAAACATGAACCCAGGACTACCCACTGCCAAAGCCCTCCCTAAAATTCACAAAACTAACATTCCCATCCGTCCAATAATCAATTACAGACCCAGTCCCCTATACAACACTTCTAAATTTATCCAAACATTTTTACTAAAAAATTATCGATTTTTATCCAACAAATCTATCAAAAACACTTCTGATCTAATCAACAAATTAAAGAATTTTGAAATCCAACCAAATTTTTCTCTCCATTCTTTTGACATTGTGAACATGTACCCTAGTATTCCAATTTCAAAATTATTCCCCATTATAAACAACAACCTAAACAAATTCAGTAACCTAAGTAAACTTGAAATTCAAGACTTCATGTCTATTTTAAAATTAGTTCTCAACAATAATTATTTTACCTTTGACAACACCATTTATCAACAAGATGGCTTGGCTATGGGCTCACCAGCTTCTGGCATTCTTGCTGAAATTTACCTAGACTTCTTAGAAAACACTAAAATTAATAATAATAATAATAATTTCTCCAACATCCTCTTTTGGGCGAGATATGTCGACGACACATTAGTAATATTAAATGAGGAATCAACCAACGCAGCCTCTACACTTCTTCATCTCAACAACTTAGACTCTAACAGTAAATTCACCCTCGAATCAGAACACAACCAAACTCTTAATTTTCTAGACCTAACTATTACTAGACATCCTTCCTTTTTATCTTACAAAATGTTCAGAAAACCAACCCAAACAGCAACTACAATAAGACAAGATTCTTCGCACCCCCAAGCTCATAAACGTGCTACTTATAACAGCTTAATTTTTCGTGCCTTCAACACCCCTATGTCCAAAAAAGATTTAAATAATGAATTAAACACCATCCACAACATTGTTAAATTTAATGGCTATAACAACTCCTTCATTAACCGCATCATCAACAAATTCAAACACCGTCCAAAAACCACTTTATCTAAAGACACAATAAAACCAACTGCTTTTTCCACCTTCACTTTCACTCAGGATGCTTATAAAATAACTAATATTTTAAAAAAACATAACATGAAAATTTCTTTTAGAACTAACAATAGAAATCTTGATATCTTACACAACTCTAAATCTCTAAATAAGTCTAATGCTTTTTCTAAATCTGGTGTATACAGATTCAAATGCAACAACTGCAATTCCTCCTACGTCGGACAAACTGGCCGCAACTTCAATATCAGGTACTCTGAACATGTCAACGCCATTAAATACAACAGATTCTCTGCCATAGGACAGCACATACAAGACTCCAAGCATAGTTTCACCAGTATTAACAATGACATGAATATACTTAAAATCATTAACAAAGGCCCCCTCTTAAACATTACTGAAAATTGCTTTATCCACCTTGACCAGTACTTCAACCCTAATTTCAATTTAAACGACATTTCTGAAAAACCCAATATCGTTTTTGACTTCCTAATTCTTCTTCTCAAAAATTCCAAATTCCAAAACCCCAATTCTATTTTCCATGCCTTATAAAGTTCCCACCCACATTTTCTACCTCCAATAACCCACCCTCCTAACGCACCCTAAACTACCCCTCCTTCATTTTCCCTATCTTATCCTTCCTCAATACCATCTAACTTCAATCTCTTTTATTTTTTCTCTTTTT
Source organism: Anabrus simplex (assembly GCF_040414725.1). NCBI lineage: Eukaryota > Metazoa > Arthropoda > Insecta > Orthoptera > Tettigoniidae > Anabrus > Anabrus simplex. The sequence continues at coordinate 165,741,744 of NC_090273.1, forward strand.
TCACTATCACTCTTCCTCTGTTAATTTATTCTACCTTCTCTATTTATTAAAAAAAAAAAACAATCGACCTTCATTTCGGTTCTCCTCTTTCAAATTTTAACTCTTGTCTTGCGCCAACTTCGACTACTTCAATCATGTCCTAATAATTTTTTCAATTTAAAAAATAGCGCACTGTGCATATAAGTTTTCATTTGTTTTCCGATATTGCGCTTTTTACTACATTTTTTTCTCTTTACAATTGTTTTTTCGAGTCAACTGTTTTCCAAGAACTTAGCAGGAGCACAAGTTCTCATTCAATTATACTGATTTGCGTCGTATATTTTTTATATACGTACTTAACTTCCCGCAACCGAGACAAATATTGGACCTTCAAGACATTCTCCACTCTACTTTGGTGTTCGAGACTGCAGCGCATGACCTTGAATGTGCCGCGCTGATCACCGGGAACTGGTGGTTTGCTTCTACAAATCTATTCGTCTGCGACTTCAAGTTTATTTATAATATTCATATATTATTTGATAGTGTTGTGACTTTGTGCCTGACAGAGTGTGAAACTGACCCATTTCTCTATTATTCATAAACATTGTGTGATTTCGCCTACTTGTTTTTACGGCTGACGATGACCTGGACTAGGGTCGAAACTGGTCCCATTTAAATAAGAATGTAATTACTACATTTCTTTCTTTTATGTATTGAATTGGTTGAACTTCAATTATTTAATTTTTAATGTTAAGACAGAGCTCAATCGAACACTAGCCCCACAAAGTGATCACAACCTTAGGCTGAAAACATAGTGGAGCGGGGAGCGAAGCAGAGAGCAGAGCAGCGAGCAAAGCGTCACTTTTATCACGAGGAGAGAGCAAAGCGGAGCGTTTAAAATAATTTGATTTCGCTGCTTTGCTCGCTGCTCTTACCTTGGATCCAACATGGATATCGATCAATTAATTAGTGCTGTTTATATTCGTAATGCTCTGTGGGGCTAAAAGGACGCACAACACCACAATCGCTTTGTTCTAGATAAGCTTTGGGATGAAGTTGCTGCAGAAATGAAAACAAGTATGTAGATATACTAAATTACTGTAGTAGTTTTTAGATGATTTTACATGTGCCATAAATTTAAGGAATCTGGGCAAACTTGACTAATTCCAATATAATGAGCTTTTATTACTTGTTCTACTAGGTATGTTAGTTAAAAATTCGTAACATCTCAAATCGTGCGGTAATAACTGGTAGTTTTCTTTTTTTCATCCGAGAGCGAGGTTGTGGAATCTTTGTTGCCATTACAGAATAAGTGCTTTTTGAGATATCAGTGTAAAGTGTATTGACATTTTGCGCCTATAGGAGATGAGGTGAGTTTTGTTAGGGCAGGTCCCTAACTATGCTAATGTTTAACCTATCGCGTTGCGGAGCGGCATTTCTACGGGACTTCTCGTAAGCCGGTTGACCGTAGCAGTAGCTGGCTTTCCGGACGGGGAAAATACCGAGTCCCGGCGGTTGAAACATTTTTAGGCCTACAGATTGCTGCTTGTTGTTTAAAGGGGCTTAACATCTTGGTCACTGCTGTAGTTAAATCGTTCGTTGTCCTCATTCCGAAGTTGTGCAGCTCTCATCAGGTACACCGTCAAAGGAGATGAGATGCATGTACTGTTTTAAAACACATACCGGCCCTCTTGCCATCTTACATTTTTGGCTTATGAGAATAATCCAGGCTTTCGAGGGCGGCAGCTAGGGACGTGGCCTGTAGTAAAGGCTTAATAATATATTTTAGAATAACATTTAAATGGTATTTAGCCTGCGTCTGCCTTTTTCGGTACCGGTAATCGTTTTATATTGAGACGCTGCGTGTGTGGAGACACATTCAGGCTTCCCGGATAATATTTCTCACCAGAATGTTTCGTTACTGACTTATATATGCACGAGGAAACGTAGGAATGTATTTCGTAATTTAATACTCTGACTTGCCCTAAACAACTGAAGACTAAAATCAACTCATTCCGAGAATATCTAGGACAGCTAATCTAATATTTCTCACCAAGCTCTTTCGCCACTGGGTTATTGGGTGCACATTACAACTTCTACTGGTACTGGTATCTCCGTTTTGCATCACATGCCAGATTTTAATGCAGAATTTTCCAGCATAAACAACTCGTCCATTATTCACTACCTGACTGCGAAGTCTGTTGGCGCGCACTGCTCGCTGCTTTGCCCTCCGCTTCACTATGACCACCAACCTCCTTCATCGGCGCGTTGATAATAAAATGCTTTGCTCGCTGCTCTGCTCTCTGCTTTACTCCCCGCTTCGCTATGTTTTCAGCCTTACTCAAAACATTCACTTTTAAACCAGAAGTACTCAGGGTAACTGTCATATAATTTATTATTATTTGTATGAATCTTTTAAACTGCTGTGGCACTTAAGTTGCATCTACAGGTTTCTGAACTTTCCAATACATTTACTTGATTAACACAATACTGCGGGATACATTTTTAAAGCACCAGGGTACGTGATAATACACAAAATAAACGTAGCATGAGACTAATACATCTACCATGATGTCCTGACTTGAGGATATACTGGCTCTCCTCAAATGACACACAGAGACATACCTGTAACACATTACAACATCAGAAATACACACTGTACAAAATAACCACTGATGTATTAGCATGGAACATTCGAACAATACCCACATCATCATCAGTAAAACACTCTTCCTCACTATACAGCATAACCAAGGTAGGAAAATATTACATTCGCGCCAAATTGCACTGTCCATATTTACATGAAAGACCAATTATTTAGAGTAATAAATGAATGCTACGAAATCAGAATCGTGCCAGAAGACTTCACACAACGCCAAACCATTACCGTACCTAAAATAGGAAGGGCAGTTGACTGCACCAATTATAGAACACTATCAATATTAACACATACCTCCAAGATACTCATTAACATAGTTAAGAACAGAATAAAAGGAAAAGTAGATAAGTATGTTGGAGAAGACGAATTTGGATTTAGAGAAGGCAGAGGAACAAGAGAAGCAATTCTGGCCTTACGCATGTTATTGGAGAGAAGGATGGAAATGAATAGAATGACTCCTTACCTTCAGTGACTTAGAAAAAGCTTTTGACTACGTGAACTGGGAACTACTTTTGGAACTATGAGGAAAATAGGACTGGTCTGGAAGGATAGAAGAATGATTAATCAACTGTATCTGAACCAAAGCACAAAAATAATCATCAATCAGGTAGAAGTAAAGGCCAGGATTAGGAAAGGAGTTAGACAAGGTTGTCCTCTATCACCGTATTTATTTAATATGTTCATTGAGGAAGCTATTCAGATCATGAAGGGGAAGACAAAGGGAATAAAAGTCAATGGTGAAAGGATACATTGTATCACATTTGCAGATGACATCATATTAATTGAGAATCAGAAAAAGAAATGAATAGAATGCTGGAAGTCCTCTCAGGCACTCTTAAACTATGGAAATTAAAAGTAAACAAACGGAAAACGAAATTAATGGTAATACGGAAAAATATGGAAGAAATTAAAACCAATATAAAAGTTGATGACGTCAGAATTGATCAGATGAAACAATTCTGTTATCTTGGTAGTATGATAACAGAGGATAATAGATGCTTCCTGGAAGTAAAGAGAAGAATCGGCAAAACAGGCATTTATGAGTAAGAAAAAAATTTTAACCAGCACACACATGAATATAGAGGTCAGAAAACATTTGTATGGAGTACACTTCAGTATGGAAGTGAGACTTGGACTCTGGGTAAATTAGAAAGGAGTTACTGAAATGTGGATATGGCGCAAAATGACCAGAACGAGCTGGACGACCTGAAAGTCTTAAGGGAAGTTAAAGAAGAGAGAAGATTTTTAAACAAAATGGAAAACAGGAAATTAAAATTAATTGGACATGTCATCAGACAACATACTTGAAGGGAAAGTGCTGGGAAAGAAAGGGAGAGGAAGACCTAGGATGAAGTATTTGGACGACATCAAGAAGACGTTAGGTTGTAACAACTACATGGAACTGAAACGAACAGCAAGTGAAAGAAAAGACAAGGCATTAGCCTTTAGAATATTGATGTCTTCTTCTTCTTGTGACTAGTGAGAAATACAGGATCATGAACCGTCACCATATAACCTGTCACAGCATACAGGACAGTAATAGCTTTCATCTCCCAATGTTTGGATGAACTCGTACTACTAATGAGTGCCCTAATACATACTCACTCGCCACACTTGCCGATAACGTAGCAAGTAGCAAACTAGTTCATGGTCTGACACCACAGTAAATACATACTCACACTTCACAACAGACTTCCATCGCCGCAGTCAGTCAGATGTCCCAGCTCAAAGTCAAGAACCGAGCTCGATAGCTGCAGTCGCTTAAGTGCGGCCAGTATCCACTATTTGTGAGATCGTGGGTTCGAACCCCACCGTCGGCAGCCCTGAAGATGGTTTTCCTTGGTTTCCCATTTTCACACCAGGCAAATGCTGGGGCTGTACCTTAATTAAGGCCACGGCCGATTCCTTACCACTCCTAGCTCCTTCCTCCCTCATCGTCGCCATAAGACCTATCCGTGTCGGTGCGACGTAAAGCAAATAACAAAAAAAAAAAAAAGTCAAGAGTGGAGACACAAATTGACAAGACAGTTCAAGATAGGACAAACACTTCCGGCAATCCAGCCATTAAATACATTTTGCAAATACATGGTTATCCTACCAGCCATCACTCCAATCCTTGGATCTTTTCTCTGTTCGAGCTAATCACTATCTTGCATTCTTGCCACATGTAGCATGCCGCTTTCAAAATACTGATTCTAAATGTTAGTGTACTCGTGCCATGAAAACTGTTGAGTCATATGTGTCATGTTGGACACAACTTTCTTTATAATTAGCTCTCTTGCTTAACAGAGATTTCCCAACTTTTGGTGTCACAGAATGTTGCTGATAGTATAGTTACAATGCAAATAGAGCACTGCAATGTCCAAGTGTGGAGAGCACTCGAAACTACGCTCGCAAGGACAACCAGCTGATTTTGTATCAGCAAACGTTCTGATTTGTCTATTTTATACTTGGTGCCATCTTTGTATTACAAACACTGAATCAATGAAAATTAAAGAGGTTCTATCTTGTAAACAACATTAAATATATGGTAATTATAATTTTAAAGAATACGTTCAGTTAAATAGTATTTGAATTAGAACTTCGAGCAATGAAATAAAATAGTAAATTGAGTTTTTTAAATTCAATTTCCTATATTCTGTTTGCTGTTGTAATTTTAGAATATATATATATATATATTCTTGTACACTAGATCGAATGTAAATTAAATTATGTCTTGAGGTAAAAAAATAACAATAATATATAATAAATGCATTTTTTTAAAATTTGCTGTACATCACCGCAACACTAATGGCGACCCACTATCTCTCAAAATGTGCAGCCGCTCGCTCAGTAAGTGCAAAATTAAACTCTGTCTTTGGTTCGAAATAAAAGTAATGTAAGAATAACGAGCGAGAGCAAGAAAATTAAACGTGGACATTTCCCAGTGTAATTCCCTCATTAAATGATGAACAGAATGAGTTAGACATTGATATCATCTCACTTGCTGCACTAGATACATGTGTCATGCCATGTTTGGTGACTGGAGAGTTGTTACGATGGATGGACCAGTGCATTATACTGTAACAAATTAAAACCTATGTCTTCACTGGCGGTGGGGATATCACGGCACAGAACATATATTTTCTCTCTTCTTGGAGCAGAAATTTTAGTTCACCAACAGATGGCCACAGCAAAATGTGCACTTCTTCAGACGATACTTTCTCTTGCCAGTAGTGGAGTTCTCAAATCTTCTTTGAAATTAATAACAAATGTAATAAAGACTTGATGAACTTGGAAGAATAATATTCCGTACATCTGTTTTCATAGGTGCCAATTAAAGTTTAGATGTATCTTAGTATCCTCATTTGTTGGTCTGCAGAGAAGCACCCACAGAAGCACCAGTTGAATTGGAGGAAAAGGATGTCTCTAAGACAAGGTTTAGGCTAATGAGCGCCTTCGCTCTTATTTCTGCGGCCTTTGTTTGTGTTATGCAAGTTGGTTTTAGAATGGGGTAGAATATCATCACAATGTACTCTTCCATACTGTGCACCCATATTTACTACAGTAGTTCCTGGGACATCTCACAAAAGCATCACCCAATGCAAGACTGAAAGGACATAGATCAGAAGTGCACATTTTTACACATTTCTGTGCAAGCAATTTTTAACAGCTTGTGGTACACTACTCTGTGTTCTGTCGACATGTGTGACCTCTGATGTTAACAATGAAGAACACTGTTTACAGGATACATAGCCTACCTGACTACCTGCAGTACAACACATCATGTATGATGGCTACTGTATTTATCCTTCACCATCTCATTAAGCAACTACCAGCACGACGGTGCCTTGCTCGTCACTTGCATCACTCGCTCATAGGCTCTCGCAGTCACTCCATCTAGTGGTGTACTAGCCAACAAACCGATCCCTTGCTCACGCTCAAGCGAACTAGTAAATAATGCTCATGACACATTAATAAATACATAACCTCTAATTTGGTGTAAATATTGCTGTAATTGCAAAACAGATTTCTTCACATGGAGTTAGGATTCTGTACAGTTACACATCCAGTGTGCGTTTGGATCCCACAGTTGTCTCTTGGTATGTAATTTACTGTATGTTCTCAACAAGTGTATTTCAAGTGAAATGCTCCTTAACAAGTTGTATTTCTCCTCAGTGTTTTGCCCACACCAAGGTGAGAGCAGAAGTGCGAGGAGGCGGCAGGAAGCCTTGGCCGCAGAAGGGCCTCGGCAGGGCTCGTCACGGGAGCATCCGATCGCCGTTGTGGCGCGGGGGCGGTGTCGTTCATGGACCGCGCTCTCCGACGCCACACTTCTACATGTTGCCTCTTTACAAGAGAATATATGGTCTCACATCCATGCTCTCCATAAAATTAGCACAGGTGAGCCTCTATTCTCATGCTTCTAGTTCATAATATGTGCTACAAGGAAACACTTGCCACCTGAAACTAAAAGGTAAATACACTTGTACTGAGTCAATATTATCGATACCCATCATCAGACATGTGACAAGGAAAATTCTATGCAGTGACCTGTTGACTACCATGGGCTTAATCTTCAGTAGCAGACTCAGCAACTTAACAAGCTCATTTCCGTAAAATCCTGTTGTTAATATTGGCAGCAAGGCTTTATCTTCCCAGACTTTGGCTACTCATCTTGGCATGAACCTCTTCTCATCATCTTTCTTGACGCAGACGACTTCTTTTGCTGGATCAGCCTCTGACTTCAAACTGAAACTGAGCCGTGACTGCCCATGCCGCTGTCATATTGTCATTTTTAACATGTTACATAGTGTAGAATAACTCCATTAGCATTGAAATGCAATGCACAGGCAGGTTAGATGGTAGCTGAGGCCGTATGGCTTCTTCTTGTCCTTAAGGATTCCCAACATGTCACACCATTCTCTGTCTGATGTCGTCTTCACAATATGTGCACATGTCGTCTTGCTCAGATAGCAGTAAAATGTTAAAGGTCCACTTTTTCAATACAATGAATGTTTATTGATGTGAGTATATATCACATAACATTTAAAGAAGATTGGTACAGTGGAACCTCAATTCTCCGTTTTTCGAGGGACCACGGAAAAAAAACATACAACACGGGAAAACGGAAAATCCGGAAACGAATGAACCATTAACAATTTGGCTAAACATCACAAAAAAATGAAATATGTATACCAATAATCTTACAAACACCCCTAAACCAAACCACAGTCCTAATGGGCCTTCCGCCTACCAAGCGACCGCCCTCGGCCCGAAGGCCTGTAGATACGAGGTGACACGTGGTCAGTGTGACAAATTCTCTCAGCCGTTATTCCTGGCTCTCTAGACTGGAGCCGCCATTAAACCATTAAATAGCTCCTCAATTAAAGGTAATTGTAGAATGAGTGAACCTGAAGCCAGCCCTCATACCCAGGTAATATGCCTGACCTGGCCAGTAGGCATAATCGAATTTGGGCCCTCCGGGTGAGAGGCAGGCAAGTTAGACCGCGGGGCTGGCTTCAAACGTTAATTACCGGTATGCGACTTTAAAATCTCGAAACTTTACATTCAGTTTTACCAGGGAATCTTCGTCAGTTTCCTCTGAAAAACTTTGTGCTATTACTTTGAGAACTTCTTTCAGTTCAGCAACTTTGATCAACCAAACTCTTCGAAAGATCTATTAGTAATACCCGTAACGTGAAGCCAAACAACAGTCGACTACAAGTATCTTTTCATTCTCTAATCTAATAAAATAAAGCACATTAGATACAAAAGCGTACAACATGATGGCAAAATCTTTTTCTTTAATCTTCCATTGTAATTTGGTCACCGGTATACTGTTCCTGGTCAGTTTATGGAAATCTTGTACTGCGTAAATTAGGCCTAGGCTACTTCGACTTTTAAAGGTTATGTTGAACGCGAGAATTTGGTTTCAAAAGTAACAATCCTCAAGTTCTCGAATGTATTCTGTCCGTCACTAATCACAGTCAAATTGGAAAGAGAAAAAATATCATTAACACTTCCAAAATTATGATTATTCGCAACCTTGAACTCAGCTGGAAAGCACGCTCGCTGTAAGAGTGCGAGATACAAAGTTTGTAAATGTAACGTGCGCAAATAAAACGACTGTGGCTTTTATAACATTTTAACACAAAAACGTGAAATTCCCAGTCTTATATTAGGACCAAAACAGTAATAGGCAATCCCAAAATCTCCCATGGCTTTATGTACATATGTAAGTTGCAACATCTGTCCTGGTTTGCAAGTAATCAGCTTCATTTTCCGTATCAAAATTTAATCACTAAATTTTACACTATTGAGATTCTTCCACCGTTTTGATACTTATTTTGCCTTTTGGCAAATTTTTTATTTATATGTCAACAGTACATGTTTCGTTCCTTTTTTAGGAACATCCTCAGCTGTTATAGTGGCTTAGGTGAATGGTTAAGATTTTAAACACATAGATTTACAAATACATTGATTCACTTAAAAACTAAATACGAATTAAGATAGATGATATTAAAAACAATGTGGGGTTAGTGTGTTACTGGTATGAGAGCAGATGATTACATGGTTGATTGACTTAAAACTATGTCTATTCATTAGAATAGTTGTTCAAAAAATATTTTCACTTAGTTACATAAAAAGTCTGTGTGCAATTAAAATTTTTAAAAAATGTTTAACTTCATAACATTGTTCGAATTGTTGAAAGTTTTTCTTCCTTTCCTTCCAGGTAAGTTGTTGTATGTTGTGTGCTTGCTTATAGTGCTTTTGATTGAGTCTAATGTGGAAACTTTGGAGCTAATTGCTGATCTATTAATGTGAAGGGAGCCTCGTTTCAAATTTCTTTCTATAGCTGAATTCCGATTCTACTGTGACCCTGGAGGGACGTTTGATGCTGCTTTGCATCTGGTGAAGTAATGGTGTGTGTATTCCGTTGTATGCTCCTCACAGTAGAATCGGAATTCAGCTATAGCAAGAAATTTGAAACGAGGCTCCCTTCACATTAATAGATCAGCAATCAGCTCCAAAATTTTCACATTAGACTCAATCAAAAGCACTATAAGCAAGCACACAACATACAACAACTTACCTGGAAGGAAAGGAAGAAAAACATTCAACAATTCGAACAATGTTATAAAGTTAAACATTTTTTAAAAATTTTAATTGCACACAGACTTTTTATGTAACAAAGTGAAAATATTTTTTGAACAACTATTCTAATGAATAGACATAGTTTTAAGTCAATCAACCATGTAATCATCTGCTCTCATACCAGTAACACACTAACCCCACATGTTTTTAATATCATCTATCTTAATTCGTTTTTAGTTTTTAAGTGAATCAATGTATTTGTAAATCTATGTGTTTAAAATCTTAACCATTCACCTAAGCCACTATAACAGCTGAGGATGTTCCTAAAAAAGGAACAAAACATGTACTGTTGAAATATAAATAAAAAATTTGCCAAAAGGCAAAATAAGTATCAAAATGGTGGAAGAATCTCAATAGTGTAAAATTTTGTGATCTGTCCTGGTCTCGATAACATAATTGTATAAGATAATATTAAAATACTAAATTTGTGTTACTTAAGAAGGATATATAAGTAATAATAATAACAACGTAAACGTTTCCACCTTTTCAATACTAAAATATATTCACAAAATTATAAATTACACGGTACTAGTTTCGACCCATCAGCCGTATTGGAGCAAAGATCACTTTTGGCGAAATCCTAAGAAAATGTTATTTTAAAGAATAACAAGTGAAATGAGATGTTATTATGGTAATAGTTAATAATACAAGGAATATACATACTAAGAGGTTTTTAACAAAGAATAAAGTATAAATGGGGTGTTGTAAAAATTATAATCATGGAAATCAGTAAGTTCTTGTATTGAAATGACATATATAAAATTATATACGGTATGGCTTAGGAAGAGGGCTTAAGGTGGGGCTGAAGGGTGCGGGAGAAAGTGTAATTGTCTTGGAAAAGTACCTTTGATTAAATTTAGGATTGAGTTTAGGTTGGCTGCATTATTGTTTCTGAGGAAAGTGATAAATAGATCGAAGAGTATGTTGGGTTTCTCTGAGATTTCATTGAGATTGTGACTGGCATTGAAGTATTGGTACCGAACTCGATAGCTGCAGTCGCTTAAGTGCGGCCAGTATCCAGTAATCGGGAGATCGTGGGTTCGAGCCCCACTGTCGGCAGCCCTGAAGATGGTTTTCCGTGGTTTCCCATTTTCACACCAGGCAAATGCCGGGGCTGTACCTTAATTAAGGCCACGGCCGCTTCCTTCCAATTCCTAGGCCTTTCCTATCCCATCGTCGCCGTAAGACATATCTGTGTCGGTGCGACGTAAAGCAAATAGCAAAAAAAAAAAAAAAAAAAGTATTGGTCTAGGTGTATGTAGTAATTTTCCATTATGTTGAGTAAAGGGCCCTTGTTTGCTAATACGAGGATGTCCATGTCTTGTTCAATATTGGTGAAATTATGGTTATAATCTTGCATGTGTTGGCCGATGGCTGAAAACCGGTTGTATATTCCTTGTATTATTAACTATTACCATAATAACATCTCATTTCACTTGTTATTCTTTAAAATAACATTTTCTTAGGATTTCGCCAAAAGTGATCTTTGCTCCAATACGGCTGATGATGACCCCTAGATGGGTCGAAACTAGTACCGTGTAATTTATAATTTTGTGAATATATTTTAGTATTGAAAAGGTGGAAACGTTTACGTTGTTATTATTATTACTTTTATATATTGTTCTCAGTTCAATACGGACCAAAAACATGAAATTCATAACCATTAACTTAAGAAGGAGCAGTTTCGAATCCTGCCTGAAAGCCCAGTGACTATACAGTGCCCTGAGGGAAGTGCCGGAAACCTGTTCGGCGACACACTCAAAAAAAAAAAAAAAAAAAAAAAAAAAACAAAAAAAAAAACATCTAACTCTGGACATAATATAGACGTTTTGCAAGTATGAACATTGACGGAACTCGTTCCGTCTTCAAATAGAGCTGTCGAAATGCGCTCTGTCTCCTTCCAGTCGTCGAGGCCACTCTCTGCTGAATGATTTCCGAGGATTCTCTAAACAATACTACCCGAATGCGACGCTAAGATGATCCCTTATGCAAGTTTACCACCGATCGCTTTTCCAGTACAGTACCGGTACTTCTTCAAATTACCACAATGACGGGACGTCAACATCAAGATCCGTGCCGCAGCCATCCTTTTGTAAGATACAGTTTCTTGGAAAACGCGTGATCGAGGATTTAGCGTTGATGGGACTGAAATTTCTGGACTGTTGATCTGGAAAATTGTTTCTTCAAGGAACGGATAATGCAGGATTTTTACATCATGATTTAATTAGGATGCTCGCGGGACCACGTAATTTGAATGAATAACACGGGAAAACGTAGTTTCCGGGAACGTGTAATCGAGGTTCTACTGTACTAGTTTCGACGCTCATTGCACTTCATCATCAGCCAACAAATCAATTGAGCAAAATACACCTTATCAAATAGCAATATATGACACATGATAGCACCTACAAGACAAATGTTAAACTATGACTAGTTGAAATATAAAACACATGACAGCAAATACAAGGACTAATGTTAAAAGTTAAATTGTAACAAGTTAAAACAACGAAAGCAAATCAGAGAAGGTAAAACAATTGTTAAGGTATGATACACGAGAAAATAGTCCAGCTTGAGGTTCGTATAACATAAGGTGTATCTATATATAACACTTGAATGCACCTATCACTATCAGCCATATTCAATCGTGTTTACCATGTGGCCTCTTTAAGTCCAAAGCAAGGTAGGTTTTCATGAGGTCTCTCCATCTGGAACGGTCTTGAGCGATGTTCTGCCAATTGATCCCAGTAATCTTCCAGATGTCTTTATCCCATCTGTCTGGTGGCCTTCCCTTAGATCTCAGATGATCTTTTGGACTCCACTCAAGTACAAGCTTTGTCCACCTACCATCAGTTCTCCGAGCAACATGGCCTGCCCACTGCCATTTTAGGGTAAACACCCTTTCTAAAATATCACTAACCTTGGTGACTGACCTGAAATAATCTGCTCTCTTCCTGTCTTTCTTCGTGAAGCCTAGCATAAACCGTTCCATAGCTCTTAGGGCTGTTCTGAATTTTTGCTTAACAAACTCGCTCAATGTCCAGGTTTAACAACGGTAAGTCAGTACAGGGAGAATACACTGGTCAAAGCCTATCTTCTTTAGGTGGGTTGGCGTGTTGGATTTGAATATTGAAGAATTTTTTCTGTAGGCTTGCCATCCTAGTTTGATACGTCAGAAGATTTCCGGTCTTAAGTCCCCTTTCATGTTTACAAGCTGCCCCAGATAGACATACTCATTGACCTGTTGTAATGTGGAGTTTCCCCACATGCAGCTTTCCTGCTGGGGCCCATTTGTTGAGCATTCCTTTGGTTTTAGAAAAGTTCATGGATAGTCCCACTTTTTGACAGGCTGAGACAAGATCTTGTATTAGAGTTTGTAGTTCATCGATGCCGTTGGCCAAAAGTGTAATGTCGTCTGCAAACGTTAAATTGTTTAGCCTTTTCCCATGGATTTTGATTCCTGTACTTTTCCCGTTGATTTTTGACATGGCCATTTGTAATACTGCTGAGAACAGCTTGGGAGAAATGGGGTCGCCTTGCTTTACACCTCTTTGAATGGGAAAATCCGTGGTTGGCCCATTGACGTTCAGGAAGGCTGAAGAGGTTTCGTAGATATGTTGGAGTACTCTTATGTAGGCAGCATCGACGCCGTGTTTGGCTAAGGCTTGCATAACGGCAGCGTTGGTCACTGAGTCAAAAGCCTTTTCAAAGTCCACAAAAACTAGACAGATTGGCATTTGATATTCATTACTTCTGCTAATAACTTCACAAAGGGTGAGTATATGGTCGATTGTTCCAAAACCTACTAAGGCAAATTTTAAATGTAACATTAAAATGATGAGGGTATGGTGCATATGACCACCTAAAACACATGACAGCACCTATAAAGTCACTGTTAGATTGTGTTGTTGTTGTTTGAGTCATCGGTCCATAGATTGGTTTGATGTAGCTCTCCATGCCACCATATCCTGTGCTAACTTTTTCATTTCTACGTACAGTAGAACCTCGATAATTCGAAATCGGTTAATTTAAAATCCCGCCTAATTCGAAGAAGCTCTCGTTCCTGGAAACATGAGATACAGTTTTGCATGTTATTTCAATTGTTTAATTCGAAATACGGATAATTCATAATTCGAAGTACAATGTCAGCCCCGTTACCGAAATTCAGACTTTTAATTCAAAACTGCCTTTACATTTTAAAACAATAGGATGCTACAGAGTAAATTCAATTCGAAATTTATCCGCTCCGTGTCATAATAGAACGCGCGTTCTGGAACGTGGAGGGGTAGCTTTCCGCACTTACACTCACTTCGGTGGGTCTACAGTGCGCTTCATGATTGCTAAGTTGAATGAAATCGGAATTCTTTTGTATTCAACCTTTTAAGGAACGCCGTAATATCACACAACAGGCAGTGTGCGGGAAAACAGAATTCGCGAACACTGGCGATGCCGACAGTTGACGAAAAACGTGGCTCATACAATAAATTCGTAGGCACCGAACAATATTGTCATTGCCGGTGAAACTGCATTGCTTTATTTTAATGCGAGCCCAAATGGTCTTACGGTTTTAAAGGATAAATTGCCAGCCGGGAAATCGTACACAGGTGAGGAAAGGAAATGGGAAAGTTCGATAAGCCACAATGTTTTATGGGCTTCGGGTGCTTTCCATGCCAGTACAAAGCATCTAAAAATGCAAACAGTACAGAAATCCAAAAAATAATGCATTTGCACAGGGGAACCGGCATAATTTATCCTCGTCTTTGAATTGTGCGATTTTTTTTTTCTTTCGTTGTGTGAGGTTATGTTTGTCAGTGACCCAAGCCAATGAATTCAGCGACAGTTAAAACAAACCCTAAAGAACACTTCCTTTCTTTTCACGAACCATGAAAAATCTAAGCTTTTAAATATGAACCCGGGTTATCCTACATCTAAAGCCCTCCCGGAGATCTATAAGGTCAACATCCCTATCTGCCCTATTATTAAATATAGTCCTAGTCCTCTGTATAAAGCCTCTCAATTTGTCCAAAGTTTCTTGGCTAAACACTACCATTTTCTCGCCAATAAGTCTATTAAAAACACCATTGAACTAATTGACAAACTAAAGGCCTTCGACTTGCAACCTAACCACTCCCTTCGTTCTTTTGACATAGTCAACGTGTATTCAAGCATACAAACAGCAAAGCTTTTCTCCATTATTGAAAGCAACTTAAAGAAATACAGTCCTTTTAGCAAACTTGAAATACATGACTCCATCTCCATCCTGAAATTAGTCGTCAATAATAACTTTTTCACTTTTGACAAAACTATTTATCAACAAGACGGATTAGCAGTGGGATCACCCGCCTCTGGTATCTTAGCGGAGATTTATTTAGATTATCTGGAACACTCTAATATCAACAACTTTCCTAACATTCTTCTATGGGCCAGATACGTGGATGACACATTTGTAATTACGAGCGAAGAAATTAAGAACGCGGCTTCTACCCTTCACGATCTTAACAGCATTGATCCCCACATTAAATTTACACATGAGTCTGAAACAAACAGGTCAATCAAATTTTTAGATTTGACTATTAATAGACACCCTTCCTCTTTATCTTACAAAATCTTCAGAAAACCCACACAAACTGCAACTGCCATTCGTCAAGACTCCTCACATCCCCAAGCACACAAACGTGTTACCTTTAATAGTTTAGTCCACCGTGCCTTCACAATACCCATGTCAAAGAAAGACTTAAACAATGAACTCAATACTATTCGTGCAATCGCCAAATTTAACGGTTACAATAAGCCCTTTTTAGAACAGATTATCAGCAAGTTCAGACAGCGACCTAAGACCACTGTTACTAAAGAAAAAACAGGAATTCTGAAATTCTGCACAATTCCCCAACAATTAACATATCCAACAATCCAGAATCTACAGATTCAAATGCAATGACTGCAATTCCTCATACGTTGGGCAAACAGGACGCAGTTTCACGATTAGATAATCAGAGCACGTCAACGCTATAAGATATAATAGGTGTTCAGCAATAGGTCAACATATCTCTGACTCCAACCACAAGTTTACCGACATTGGACATGATTTAGAGATCCTTCAAATGGCCAATAAAGGGCCTCTCAAGAATATAATTGAAAATTGTTCTATCCATTTCCATCAATACTTTAATCCTAACTTCAACTTAAAAGAAATTTCTGAGAAGCCTGATATCCTTTTCGATTTCTTAATTAACTTGTTTAAAATTATCAGATTCCCAAACACTAGCGGTATCTTTCAAGCCATGTGCAATACGCATCCTTGTCACTTACCCCCACTACCTCATCCCTCTGCCCCACCATAGCCCTAATCCCCAGCTTTAGCTCCTCATCTTTCCCCTTCCTCTCCGCTACTTGGCCTCCATTATTGCTTTCTTCATTAGCCCAGCTCCTCTCCTTTCAACATCTGTGCCATCACGCTGCTCAAGGTGAGTTCGCCTCTTTTCTCTTATATTTCTTTTGGCTATGTACATTTATATCACGCCTAATTTGGCTTTCAATCTTTTCGTCAGGTCTCCACGTTTCGATACTGAACTGGGAATCGTGACATTGATTCAAATTATGATCTTCACAAGACCACCTTTTTTGCTTCGAAACCACCTGAATTAAGCCTGTTAATTACCGCAACTTAAGAGAACAAGGTTTATTCTTCCCACTGATAACATATGTTACCTTATGATCTATGCCCCTCAAGCTGGACTATTCTCTTGTTTATGAAGACTCAACAACTGGGATACCTTCTCAAATTTTTTTTTATATTTTACGGTCAGACGCACCTCATCATTTCAACTGGTTATAATCTAACAGTGACTTTATAAGATGGTCATATGCACCATACCCTCATCATTTTAACGTTACATTTAAAATTTGCCTTTGTAGGTGCATTCAAGTGTTGTGTATAGATACACCTTATATTATACGAACCTCAAGCTGGACTATTTTCTCGTGTATCATACCTTAACAATTGTTTTACCTTCTCTGATTTGCTTTCATTGTTTTAACTTGTTACAATTTAACTTTTAACATTAGTCCTTGTATTTGCTGTCATGTGTTTTATATTTCAACTAGTCATAGTTTAACATTTGTCTTGTAGGTGCTATCATGTGTCATATATTGCTATTTGATAAGGTGTATTTTGCTCAATTGATTTGTTGGCTGATGATGATGCGCAATGAGCGTCGAAACTAGTGCCAATCTTCTTTAAACGTTATGTGATATATATTCACTTCAATAAACATTCATTGTATGGAAAAGGTGGACCTTTAACATTTTCATTTCACTGTAATCCCAGTTCAATGCAGAACAAAATGAAGTTTCTAACTTTCAGTTGCCCAGATAGCACAAAATAACATATGTACTACTAACCATTTGTATTTCTTCCGACTTTGCTACCATTTTTGAGAATTATTTATTTATTTATTTATTATTTGTTTGTTTGTTTGTTTGTTTGTTTGTTTGTTTGTTTGTTTGTTTGACTTTAGCAGTGGGGAAGTGAGGGCTTGTGGCCCTCTCTTACACTTAACCATGTAAACTACAGGATAATGTATAAATAAAAGTAATGTACTATTCTATTATAAAATCAAAGATAGCTGAGCTAAAAATTGAAGCTTTGGAGAACATTATTTAATGAAAAAAGAAAGAAAGTTCAACAAATAAAATAAAATATAAAGAAATACAGAACATGAAAAAGGAAGAGTAAAGGTCATAATGAAAATGTAAGGTATGGCAATAAAGAGTGATGTGTATACATGAGTTAAAAGCTAAGTATTATGTACAAAAACCAAACCAAACCCCATGGCACTACAGCCCTTGAAGGGCCTTGGCCTACCAAGCGACCGCTGCTCAGCCAGAACGCCTGCAGATTACGAGGTGTCGTGTGGTCAGCACGACAAATCCTCTCGGTCGTTATTCTTGGCTTTCTAGACCGGAGTATTATGTACATTTACTCTATAATAATAACAAGATCCACAGAAGCAAGACACTCAAAAACATAGACACCAGACTACAGACAAACCATGGAATGAGTGATTTCAGACGAGATCCAAGAGAATGAAGAAGTACTGGGCTGAGAGAAAATCCATTGTATGATTGACTAAAGTGGCCACAACAACCTAATATTACTTAAAAGAAGCAGCTGTACAGTAAAATGCCTGTCATACGTCACCAATCAGCGGTATTCAACAGGTAATCTCTGCATGCAGTTTTAAATTTTGTTGTTGAGTTAGAGTTCCTGACGGCAGCGAATTCGAAAGTCGTGACCCAGCCACAGTGGAGAATGCCAGACCGAAATTCATAGGATTGCCGTCTAGTGCCGTTAACATCGAGTTACTTCCTGGTGCCAAAACGTTCACAGGCTTAACCAAGCAAGTGATCTTTGAAATGAGGATATATTTGTGACATATTAGGTAAACTTATTATGTATATTAGGTAAAATTTTGCATCCCCATGTGGGGTTGCACTTATACAGAAGTTACTGTCCCGACGCTCGACCATACTCACCTTTTCCTTTGCTGGGACACGTTATATGCCGATGATTATGAGAGACCTGTTAGGTTGTTCATACAATAGTACGATCCCCGATTTCACGTGAAGAATTATTTGTAAATGGTGATCTTCCAAATTTAGGTTAGGAAATTGTCATATAAAATGTTCTTATAAAGTAGTGAAAATCATGAAAATTTGGTAAATTAGGATGTAATAGAATAATATTATAAGAAGAATTTTTTAGTTAGGTAATATTGAATATGTATATAATTATGTTTGCATAACTTTTAATAGGATAGAGTGGCTGCGGCCGTAATAGCAATGAATGACATCTTGATCCTACGCAAACTTTCGGTTAAAGTCGCTATGAAATTGTTCCATGCAAAAATATCTCCGATAATGATGTATGGACTAGAACTGATATGGGAACATCTCACTAAAGGAAATATTCAAGACATTGAAAGTGTAAAAGCAATCTACATGAAAAAGGTATTATATTTGTCCAAATTCACTCCAAGACTATGTTACGAGCTGACAAGAGAACTCTTCTATACAGAAGAACTACGTCACAAACTGATATTGCCGTCTACAGATGCATTCAACCAGTTATAAACAGAGCTGCAAACTAAGAAGGGAGATATATGGGAAACATTTTACGCCACAGAGGCTATGACCAGTACGGATTGGATGAAGGCAAACTATGAACTCAGGCACATAGTGACTCGATTAGCAACACACGGTTTTCATCATCGTGTGTGTACTAACAAAACTTTTCACACCCCAAGAAAGGAATGTATATGTGTACTGTGCGAGAAGTCTTGCGACTTACATCGTGGTTTACATAAAATCAGCTTCATGGTCCGTATCGCACTTCAATAGATTCACAATTAAGTATTTATTTATTTTCCACCTAGTCGATACAATGATTGCTTAAGGCAATTTTTAATGGTCAAAAGTGGTACATGTTTCATATATTATCAACATCTTCAGCCACATAACACTGTTTAGATGAAAAATATATAAAATTGACAAAGTAATGCTTTAGAGGAAGTGACAATCTTATGTTAATTTTAAGGTCACTTCCTCTAAAGCATTACTTTGTCAATTTTATATATTTTTCATCTAAACAGTGTTATGTGGCTGAAGATGTTGATAATATACGAAACATGTACCACTTTTGACCATTAAAAATTGCCTTAAGCAATCATTGTATCGACTAGGTGGAAAATAAATAAATACTTAATTGTGAATTTACATCGTGGTGACGTGTACTAAAAGACAGATCGGACTAACCAAATTCTGTTTGATGTAATTAGTCATGTAAACATATTTTAATGGCCATTGGCAGCAGTAAAATCTTTATTATAACTTTTAATATGGGAAAGAGAACCTAGCAGTGATGATTGTGCACCATGGGAAATCAATGACTATATCGTTGAAGACAGTTGACGTCGGTCCAAACTGTTGCAACAGGTGGATGAACGTGCGAGATCGCTTTTTGCTCTGTACTTGGTACGAAATCACTGTAACTATACACTTTGTCTACATAATCATTACATGTGATAAAATTCACTTTTGGGTCCGTATTGAGAATATTTGTATTAAATAACACTTGTATGTTTTATTATTCATCCACCTATTCAACACAATACAAATTTAAAAATTAGGACATTGTCCTTATCAAAATTGTTAACATGAAATTAATATATTAGATGGTACAATAGTAGGCATCATCAGCCATACTTTTCACCTTAGGATAGATCAGGTACCTGATTGGAAATTACCCACGAGTGCTGTTAAAACTATGTTGTTTAAAATGTGTTGGAGATTGTTAACAACTATTACAATATAAAATGTAGTATGCTGTTAATTGACAATATTTGTGATAATATTGGAGTCTAAAACATGATAATTATTTGAGGATTATGACATATGAAAAGATATTACAATAAAAATTAAATTTTTTTTACACATGTAATATCAAAGCCAACCAGTCGAACGTTAAAATGAATAAGTATTTGAATCTTAGAATAAGATCGGTGATGAACGAGATTCAGAGAAAAGTTCACCAAACCATTGGAGGTAAGAAAATGAAAGTTATTTTGTTCGTGGATGATATATGCTTGTGGGGAGACTCTAAAGGAGACCTTCAAGGACAAATAAACTCCTGGACAGAAGCTGCTAAAGAATATGGACTCATCTTCAGCCAAGAGAAAAGCGAGGTTATGGTCATGAAGGGATATGGACAACCAATGGGACACATTGTGTCTTTACATTGTTTAATTTCTTCGATACATTTGTGTTTGATTTGCTTTAGGCTGATGATGACCTACTGTTAGGTCAAAACTAGTCCCTAAACATATATGCAATTTAAAACATTGTACAATTTGTATTGTAAAGGTGGACCTGAATAACATATTATTTAAGTACTATTGTATGCACTAGCCATGTTTCTTGGTAGGTGTGTTAGGTACCAACTGATGAGCCCAACCTAGCACACTGAGGCAAAACGCTGGCAATCAGGAATGAGTTAGCTGGAAAATTTATAATGTCCAATAATGGACCATTTATATTGGAATTATAAATTTACTCATTCGGGAAAAATATTTCAGATTCGCTGTGGGAATCAACATCTACAATCAAAAACTCTCTCAAATTAAAATTTTCTTGTGGAAATACAGGTTATGAAGAATTCTTAGAGCAAAATTATCCACTTCCTTGCCTAAGGAAAGTTCAGAGTACTGTATTCCCTTTTAGCCTTGCATTCTGTAGGGTGTTATGAAGTTCCACAAAATAAAGTCTGATCTCTTTAGCAGTGAAGAAAAACAGTGTGTTCTGTTAATGGATCAAATGTCCATTACACCACGGAATGAACATGGCAATTACCTGGTCACAATGGGCAAGTTATACATGTTAAGTGGATTATCAATTGGATAGAAACAGACAATTGCGTACTTTTTCACTGGAGACGGTACAGATGGCGCTGTGTAGGAAAATATTACTGTATTTCAGACATTATAATGAAAGCCCAAGAAATAGGTCTTAATATTATGGTAGTTGTGTCAGATGTGCACCTGCAGGATGTCACAGGGTTCCATCCTTGTGATTATGTCATACCAGAACCAGCTCTCCTTTTCACGAATATTAAAGGCATAACGAAGTGATCCACAATCAATTTGTGAAGAATTTTCCATATCCTCTGTTCAATTGCAATTTATAAATTTCATTGTTGTTCAGTATCGATTTTGAATATTCAGAATATATAGAGATTTGAGGATTTCCACCCAATCACTACAATTTTTAATCACTCCTAGTGATTAATTATATTTTTTGCAGTACATGTTTCATCTCCTTGCTTCATACAGTTCAAATTAAAATAATCGTAACAGAAATTGACTGTGATCTAGAACAGTTACAACTTTTAAAGCTAGAATTGAACTAATGAGTATGCACTGAATAGATTAATCTGAGTCATATAATGAGTGTAGCGCCCTAAAAGTAGAAGAAACATCTACTGTTTCTTCAAGTTAAAATAAACACACTTTAAAATCTTCTCTTTAAAGTAAAATTCATGCTTCTTTTGATTAATATTAAATACACTGTTCATAAGTTTCCACTATTAATCTCTGATTGAAGCAGAGAGAATTCCTCAAGGTAGAAAAGAACGACGTAATGAAGTATTATGGTAACAAAAGTTGTGAAATTCATGTTTGCGGTGTTCAATAAAGATCTGGAAGAAAAAGAAAACAAACCATGGTTGGAATGAACCAAAACGGAATTTTAACATGTAAGTTGGTGAGAAAGACGGAACACTCACCCTTTTGTGGTTTTATACAGCCAACTCCTCTCAGGTGATGTGGCCGCTGTAGCCTGTCTATGTGTTACGCTTTGTGCAGGGGCTTGACGGAGGGAGACTTATTAAATTCCTAATATTTCTAGAAAAAACAAATAATGGATTTCTATTTTCAATTTTAATTTGAGGATGACCTTGCATTTGATTTCCCCCCCCCCCCATGAACTGCCTGTTATTTCTGGCAAAATTATGAATAAAGTTTAGTGAAGATCCGTCTTGAGTACTCAACTTATCTTCAACTTATTTTTGCATTGCGCTACTCCATTGTAAATACATTTTTCATTGTGGAACTCTGTAATTGGGCTTTTTTGGTTTCCCAAGTAAATAAACAAACGGTGGACCATGCTGTGAATGAGTTCCATGGAATAGTGTGAAGTAATTGGGAGGGCTTTTTGTAGATGTGGTAGCTTACAAAGCTAGAGTGTCTGGTAATGGTCAGAGCTTTATGAGATTCCTATCCTAAGGTGAATTTAATGTGTGGGTTAAGTGTGTTTAACTTGGAGAGGGTGGTGGTTGTATCATTGGTATTCTCATCTAAAATAACAAAAATATATCATCGACATGTCTGGCCCAAAAGTAAATATTGTTGATAATTTTTGTGAACGCTTAATTGTTCAAGTAAATTTCCACCCTTCTTGTAAGTATATTGTATTAAGTAATTATTTTGCAAGACAAGTTTTCAGATGGATATGAACACTCAGTTCACTGTATTAATGACATCACAAGTTTCATTCATTTAGAAATTTCATGATCCGTATTGAAGTGGGATTACAATAATTGAAATTAATAAGGGTCCTCCTATTCAGTACAAAGACATTCATAAATGTGAACTGATCACACGTCATGCACAACAGGTACTAGTTTTGGCACTTAACTCGTGCCATCAAATCAGGCAAACACAAACACACTGTAACACCTGTATAGATGAATATGGTACATGATGATATTGCACTTTAGTATAAAATACTTTTAAAAATGATAATGACTCCATTGTTAGATGCACATGGTGGTTAGTCCAGCTTGTATATGTCTTTAGTTCTTTAATCTTGTTGAAAATACACTGCAGAGTTTTAATGTCATGTGAAGTTGACACTTTGTTTGATCTGTGGTTTGGTTCTGAAGGAATAAACGTTCACGTGATGCACTTCGTTAGACCCAACGAATTAATTCTCACTTCAATATGGGGTTTTGGAACCTGGAAAAAAAATTAAAAGCCAAAGTAGGCAAAAGATAGGAAGGAAAGAATAAAAAGAAATGTCTGGAAATGATGAGAAACGACTAGAAACAAACTCAGCTTGAGCAGTCTGTTTGATCAGCAGACGGAGCTGGACTATTGGATGCGATCATAAGGCGAAGGGGTGGAGAGCAGAGGAGAGGGGAGGGGTAGAGGCAGAGCGACTGTCGGGGAGCTAGCATGGAGCAGAAGGATGTGGTAGTGCGGGTAAATGATGTGGATAAACAGTATAATACGTATAGTTTGAAAGATCAAGTTTTTTTGTCAGTCTAATATTTTTTAACCATTTAATTAAGAGATCAAAAAGAATATTAGATCTCTCGGAAATATTGATCGCAATTAATAAAATAATTTTCGACAATGTTCATGTTTTGCACTTTGTTATTTGAGGTATCTAAAAGTCATGTTCAATATCAGTGAACTTATGATTAGTCGTGAATGTGTTGGTCTATAGCAGAAAACTTATTATATCCTACTGCGTTGACGTGCTCTGAATATCTTTTTGTGAAGATGCGTCCTGTTTGGCCCATGTAACAGGCGCTACTCATCTACAGATTCCAGATTTAGAAAATCTGTTACAGGTATTGACAGATGCTGAATTATGTATAATCTCTGAAGTCCTGTTAATAGTTCTGATGAAAAATTTTACGTTATGTTTTCGAAAGAGATTGGTGATTTGATGGACATCGTTATTGAATGTAAAAGTGGATGAAATGGTAGATTTAGGTTTTCCTTTTGTGAGAGTGATCTTAAGCCGTGTCTGAATTTATTGATTATCTGTTATATAGCCTAAGTGATCTGTTGAAACCATTGAATTTTGCAATTGTCCTTATATTGTTGAGTTCATTATTGAGGTCTTTCTTAGTCATACGTATTGTGAATGCATGATAAACCATGCTATTATACGCTGCATGTTTGTGTGTTTGAGGGCGTATGGAATCCTGACGAATAGTATTGGCAGTTTGTGTCTGTTTTCTGAAGATTCTATATGATAGAGCAAAAGGGTTTCTGAGAATAGTTAAATCTAGGAAATTAATTACTTTATTATTTTTGAACTCAAGCGTAAATTTGACGTGAGGGGTCGATGTTGGTTAGTTCCTGCAGGGTACGGGTCGCATTCTTGATGTCTTCATTCATTATAATTAACGTGTCATCAACGTACCTGGCCAAAAAAGGATATTTGGAAAAGTGTTGTTATATATTTTTTTGCACATTCCAGAAAGTCTAACTAAATGTCCACTAGAATTCCCGAAGCTTGTGATCCCATGACCAGTCCATTTTGTTGATAGATGGTTTCATCAAACATAAAGAAATTATTATTGACCAGTTTCAGAAGAGAAATGAAATCTTGTATTTCTGATTTGCTGACAGAACTCTGTTTGTTTAAGCTATTTTCAATAATGGAGGAGAGGGTTTTTTTTCTACTTTTGTTTTTACGTCGCACTGACACAGATAGGTCTTACGGCGACGATGGGATAGGAATGGGCTGGGAGTGGGAAGGAAGTGGCTGTGGCCTTAATTAAGGTACAGCCCCAGCATTTGCCTGGTGTGAAAATGGGAAACCACGGAAAACCATTTTCAGGGCTGCCGAGGAGGAGAGTTTAGTTGTAGGTATGCTTGGATTTACTATGTCAGCGGAATGAAGAGTATGGTTGGGTTTTACATTAAATTACTTAATTTTTGGATTAGTTCGGTGGTGTTTTTGATGGATTTTTTAGATAGAAATTGATAGTTTTTATGAGGGAACACATACATGTGTTACACTCGGATCTGGTTGTAATTGGTTAGGAATGTTCGTGGGATGTTGTAGAATGCTAAGGTAGGGACGCTGCTTCGCTCCTCCCTACCTCTCCGCCACACCCCGATACTCCCATGGCACTTCTAATTTTACAACTATTTATGTGCTCAATTTTGGCGTTTAAACTTGCGCTGGGCACATGCAGTTTGCACCTTAGCATTCTACTGCCTCCCACAAATATTCCTACCAAATTTCAACCGAATCCGAGTGTAACACATGTATGTGTTCCTTCGTTAGTAAAAAAACGTTGAACATATTGTGAAACTTCGTATAGAGGGCTGGATTTGTAGATAATAATGGGCCGGATAGGAATGTTAGCTTTATGTATTTTTGGAAGGGCTTTAATATGGGTAAACCTGGGTTCATGTTTAGGAGTTTAGATTTTTTTGGACATGAACCCTGGTTTACCCACAGTTAAAGCCCTTCCAAAAATACATAAAGCTAACATTCCTATCCGGCCCATCATTATCTACAAATCCAGCCCTCTTTATAAAGTTTCACAATTTGTTCAACGTTTAAAATTCTCTCTAAAAAATTCCATCAAAAACACGTCTGAACTAATCGAAAAAATGAAGTCAGTTAATGTACAACCCAACCATACTCTTCATTATTTCGACATAGTAAATATGTATCCAAGCATACCTACAACTAAACTCTCCTCCATTATTAAAAATAACTTAAACAGAGTTCTCTCAGCAAATTAGAAACACAATATAATTTCTCTTCTGAAACGGGTCATTAATAATAATTTCTTTATGTTTGATAAAAACATCTATCAACAAAATGACTGACCATGTGATTCACCCGCTTCAGGTATTCTAGCGGACATTTGCTTAGACTTTCTGGAATATGCAAAAATAAATTTATTTAATCATATGTTTATTTTATACAATATGTATATACAAGGCAGAATCAAGCTTTAAAGTCCATCCTTCTCAGCCATTCTGTTAAACTGGGTGTGAGAGTGAACAAATCGTCAGGAGTGCTATGGTAAGAATGAAGAGGACAGCATTGGACAAGGTGCTTAATCATCTGTTCTTCCAGGTTACAATCACACATTGGTAAACAGATCCAACCCCACTTGTACCTGAAATAATTGCAACAACCATGTCCAGTCCTTAACCTGTTGATACAGCACCAGAGGTTCCTCGGTAGGTAAAAACCATTTGTCTTCTTTGTGGGATCAAGATGGTGGACACTTGTTCCCAATGTTTTTGTTGACCACTCATGCTTCCAGCTTTTATTTAGCCAGGCTGAGTGGCTCAGATGGTTGAGGCACTGCCTTCTGACCCCAACTTGGCAGGTTCGATCCTGGCTCAGTCTGTTGGTATCTGAAGGTGCTCAAATACGTCAGCCTCGTGTCGGTAGATTTACTGGCACATAAAAGAACTCCTGCAGGACTAAATTCCGGCACCTCAGCATCTCCGAAAACTGTAAAAGTAGTTAGTGAGACGTGAAGCAAATAACATTATTATTATTATTATTATTATTATTATTATTATTATTATTATTTCTCTTGTTTCGTTTCGGCCAACTAAGGACCACGTCATTTCAACTGTTTCCCTTGAGCTTTAATGTTGGTCCAATACTCCTTCATTCTTATACGGTGTTGCTCCTTTCGTTCTTCCGTCCATGCCTTTCCAGCTTTCATCTTCGGCTTTGGTAGGAAACTCTGATGTTCTTGGAGTCTTTTCTTAAGTGGGACACACTCCTGGATATCTTCAAATGAGATCCCAATCTACTGCAAATATTTCTGTACCTCACTGAACCATGCCTCCTTTGCCTTTTTCTGTTGGAGGAAAGTGAAAATGCGGTTGGTTAACCTTGTTGAATTCATTCGGGCCATGTCCATAAAAAGTAATCCTCCTTTTTCGCATCACATCAGTTATTTTCTCCACATGCGAGTACAACTCCTGGTTGTGCCGTCTCCTAAACTCGCCGTTGTCTTTGACTGGACCTAAGATTTTTCTCAAAATCTTTCTTTCCTTGGCCTCCAATTTCTCCATCATGCCTTTTTTGTTCATGGCGAGACATTCCGCTGCATATAGAGCCTCTGGCCGGATAACAGTGCAATAGTGTTTGATTTTTGCATTCAGAGATATAGATCTTTTGTTATAGACATTTTTAGTCAGATGGTAAGCCATTTCCATTTTATTCATGCGTGAAGAAAAGGCTTCTTTTTCGGACAAGTTAGGTTCTATCCATTCACCAAGATACTTAAATTATTCAACTCGCTTGTTTTTTCCGTGAGTCCCTTCTAGCTCACTTGGCGCCAGTTTGATGTTTGTAATGAATTTCGTTTTCTCAAAGGAGATTTGGAGGCCCGCCTTTGCAGCTTGTGTTTGAAGCTGGTTGATCTGCTTCGTGGCCACATCCAAGGAATCAGCGAAAACCGCAAGATCATCTGCAAATGCTAGACAGTCAATTGAAAGGTTCTTGTTCTTGTGGCCTAGTCTGACTCCGCTTTCGACTCCTTCATAACTCATTTCTCTGCGCCATTCACGGATCACTTTCTCAAGAACGCAGTTGAACAACAGAGGTGAGAGACCATCTCCTTGCCTAACACCTGTCCATATTTCAAAGGCCTCTGAAATCTCTCCTCTAAACTTCACTCTTGAGATGGTGTTGGTGAGAGTCTGTTGGATGATCACTCTTGTTTTACTGTCCAAGCCAAATTCTTTTAAGATCTGAAGTAGGGTAGTTCTATCAGTTGAATCATAGGCCTTCTTAAAGTCGATGAACGTTACTACAAAATGCTTGCTCCTTAGTTTAAGATATGAAAGGACAGATTTCAGATTCATAATCTGCTCCACACATGACCGTCCTTTCCTGGAACCTCCTTGGTAATTACCCAGCTCTGGATCTAGCTGTTCTTCTGCCATGATTTGAAGAGCTTTCGAGAGAATTTTGTAGGTTATAAGTAGGAGGGGAGGTGCCGCGATAGTTGTTAACATCCGACTTGTTGCCTTTCTTATGAAGTGGGTGGATTAGGGCAGATGTCCAGTCACTTGGAAGTCTTTCAGTGTTCCAGATTTCATGTATGATGTCCGTTAATTTTTCCACTGCATTGTCACTAGCAAACTTCCACAATTCAGCTGTTATAGAATCTTTACCCGGCGCTTTATTATTCTTCAAGGATTGGATAATCTGTCTGACTTCCTCTTTCGTAGGTGGAGCTGAATCTCGGTGAACTGTTGTTTTATCTTCAAATGTGAATCTGGACATTGGGGCCTCGCAGTTAAGAAGGGATTCAAAGTATTTTTCAAGGATCCGGCAGTTTTCCTTGTCGTTATGGGCTAGGTACCCATTGGAACTCTGAACTGTTGGCTCGGTGGGTCGTATTTCCTCAAGTTGCTTTTAAATGTTTTATAAAAGTCGCGTGTATTGTTCTTCTTAAAATCCTGCTCATTTTGAGCCAGCTGGTGTTCATCAAAGGCACGTTTAACGCTGCGGATGGTTTTTGCTGCTCACTTTCTCTCATTCAAAAAGTTTGTCCAGTTGACTTGGTTCTTTAGCGAGTTCCATTTCTGCCAGGCGAACTGTCTTTGCCTTATCGCTGCATCGCATTCACTGTTCCACCAAGCATGCTTCCTGGGCTTAGTAAGCTGAACTGTCTCTTTAGCTGTTTTGACGAGGGCCTCGCGCAGTTGTTCCCAGTTCTCTGCATCCACCGATTGTAGTTTCTGAGTGAATTCATGGTTAGATCCTAGTTTTTCTCTATCAAATCTTTCAATCCTTTTGGCTCGAACTCTCCTTGTGTTTCTCGGTAGCAGTTTGATTTTTATCTTGGATAGATAGTGATCTGAGTCCAGTTTTGCTTGTCTTAGAACTTTAACATTCTGAATTTCTCTTTGAGCCTTCCGCTCGATCGCGACATGATCAATCTGGAATTCACCAAGGTGGTGATTTGGGGATTTCCAGGTCTTCTCTTTCTTGGGCAGGTGTTTAAAAGCAGTAGACTTCATTACGAGGTTAAATGCCTTACACAGCTCTATTAGCCTTTCTCTATTACGATTTGTTCTCTGGTGAGCAGGATAGTTTCCAACGATGTTTCGGAACTTTCTCTCTTTGCCTACCTGGGCATTGAAATCTCCAAGCATGATTATGGTATGTTTGTCTGGAATCTTGGATAAAATCTCCTCAAGTTCTTCCCAGAATCTATCAGTTCCCTCTGGGTCTCTCTTGTTCGCTTAGTTGATCGGCGCATGAACGTTCACAATAGTATACATTTTGTTTGTGCTTCGAAAGGACAGAGTCGAGACTCTGCTATTCACAGAGGTGAAATTTGTTATTGAGTCCAGAATCATTTTGTTGACTACAAATGCTGTGCCAAGGTGGGGGACAGTTTGTATGACACGTTTACCAGGTTTACCCTTGAAGATCCTGTAACCTTCAGTTTCAAAGGCCCGCTCATCTGTAAATCTTGTTTCCTGAATTGCTGCAATCAAAATTTGCTGTTGCGATAGGATATCTGTGAGCTGTTTCAGTTTTCCTACCTTTTAGAGAGAATTGGCATTAAAGGTAGCAAAGAAATTCTTGGCTCTATGTTTGATCTTTCATGGAGTCTCCGATACCTCCAAGCATGTCGGTGCAGGCTCCCCAGAATCCGAAGGCCCGCTAACGTCGTACAAGACGACGGTGGATTGGTTACCACCTGGGGTAGTAGCTTTAGCTGAAATTTCCTCCATGCTTTTTTCACAGTTGAAAAACTGTAGAATGGGGTCGGTGATATTTCGCACCGACCAAGGTACTACCAAGGTTGTGAGCCTTATTATTATTATTATTATTATTATTAGCTTTTATTTAGGTCAAATCCAACTGCAATGAGTTGCCCTGGAGTGACGCTTGCTGGTCTTCTTGATTGCAGTCGCTGCAGTGACGGAAGACAGAATTCTTGGTGCAGTGGAAAAGAGGGTGATGCAAAGATTTTCTTAGCTTCCCTTAGTAGAGCTTGCTTCCGTGATATATAACAAAAATAAATAACAACACTTTTCCAAAATATCCTTATTTGGGCCAGGTACGTTGATGACACGTTAGTTATAATCAATGAAGACATCAAGAATGCGACCCGTACCCTGCAGGAACTAAACAACATCGACCCCCCACATCAAATTAATGCTTGAGTCCGAAAATAATAAATTAATTAATTTCCTAGATTTAACTATTCTCAGAAACTGTTACCTCTACTACAGTGGTAACACCAAACAAGGCACAAACACAGTTAAAAGGGGAAGGTAAGAGTACAATACACAATATAAGAAAACACTACACACTCGGAAAAACAGTAGCTAGCATACGCGGATCTCCAACAAAACAAGTACGTAACTATCAGTAGGGCCAACTAGTGAACGACAAAACGGGAAGATGGAAGGGCTGGGAACCTACCAAAGGTATGGACAAGGCTTAGATAGCGGATTCCGAAATGAATCACCGTGATCCTTAGTTTTAAAAATATTATTTACAAGATAATTCTACAAATACATTCCAAGTTATGAGCTATAAGTTCAGTGATATACATAGGTTATTCGTAGTAGTGTAAATTCAAATTACAAATCAACTGTACATCTAGTTACCAATGCAGTAGTACAATGCAATTTACAGGTTATCCAAAATCTAGCGTACCTAAAGTGATACAGAACTATCAGAGGCAAACCCCAAGGGAAATACTATTAAACTACAATATACATATTTTAGTGAAACAAAACGGGAATGCCTCGGAAACGAACAGGTAAGTCCAGCTGAAAAACTAAGGCGTCATAAGTAACTAATTTAGTGAATCTAGGCGAGGTTAGGGCAGACTCCTGTATGAAAAGCAAATTGGAACATTACGGAAATTTTAGCAGGAACGGAATTCAAGAGTGCTTACCTGAGGAATATGCCATCCTGGAAGCCGGGGGACGTCAACCAGATAGGCTGCTCGCTGTCAGATAAACCGAGACCGACAGAATTCAGGATACAGGATTTGATTCGAACACTGCCTCGCTCACTATATATAGGAATTACTGGCCTTGGAGGCCACCAATCAGCGTGCACGTGTTCCCTATCGCCACCTAGACTCACCAATCACAACCTTACTTTCGATTGCGAACTTTGACTAACATTCTAGAATACGCCTGATCGCAAAATTCGTATTTTTCCAGAATAGACAGAACACACTTTCTAGAAGACATACCAACAAAGTAACACACCCTGTACAAAATTTATGTAACTTTCTGGATCTTTCCACGAACTATAGACAGAATTCTACTATTTACAAATGCCTATGTTACAATATTATACAGTACAGGTTAGGTCATTAAATTATCTTATGCTCTACAAATAACAGTACAGGTTAGGTCATGATAAATAAAACATTATATAGTACTTCGCCAATAAAGTCTTAAAAAAATTACATTCCACTCATGCTACATAGTTCACTTGTAACATCTTCCTCCCCCCGGAAGTTGAGCCCAGCTCGACCAAGAATATAACCTCACTGGGGAGCAAGCGATAGAACGTTTTCACACAGTACCGATAGTAAAGGTACATTACTTTAACACACCTAATTTCTTGAAGTTAATTTGGTCATAACCAACAACACAAACTGTCACATAATTTTCCAAAATAACATAGATCCACCTCTTGAATAAATATCACAAAATCCACATGGATTGTCACATTGCACTTCAAAATGCCTTCTTTCACAGAGGATTAGACAATTTGTAGTCTGTCTACCAAATCATGTACACCATATGTACCCGATGCATTTACTGGACGTATTAAAAATGGCGCCTACGGAAGGTAGAGGCCAGCCAAGGCAAAGAAATGTGTAATAGGGTATCGATACTGATGTATGCTAGAAGGCCATGACTAACTTAAACCTACCACTATGAAGGCGGTGTACAATGGTGTAGAATCTATAGAATTGTTTTTTAAAAAATAAGAAGGATCAAACAGATTATTATAAAAACTGACTTAAAAAACTGACGTGGGAAGGACAAGATATCCCGAACATCGCTCTCAAAAATAAGCAAGATTTGCAATATCTAACGTGAAATTTTAAGCTGAGAGGATGGAAATATTGAACGAAACGAAGAGATAAACGCTGAAATACCGTAAAGAGGGAATAAAATCCAGAAGTTTTGAAAATTCCGTCCAAATACTTAGACGCAAAGTCGTTTGGAAACCAGAAGTGGATTGAGACGTGAGAGCTCGAGGTTGAGCTATATTAAGTGGAAATAATAGCAAGGACAGCCTAAATAAAGAAGCAATCATTATAAAAAATATATTTATACTACGCAGAACCATGATGAATTCATATTTTCCAGAATCGACGCATATTGTCTACTGTGTTCCTGAACAGATGATGGCTTGCTAAATCGGCATAGACCAACCTGGAGGGAGATGTCATCCTGGCTGTTAAAACCACCCGACCCGTGTGGAGGAGGTCACTCTACTTGAGATACCAGTGATGGAGATCCTGCCCAGTTCCCAATCCAAGGCCTGCGACCAGACCGAAGAGCAACTAAGGCCCGAGATATTGAATGGCGAGCTAAGTAATAGTATTAAGTAGTATAATTTCTTATGTAGAGTATTACCAGTATATGCAATAGATCTGAATAGCCTAAGCGTGAGATAATTAAGTGTGCAGTGAATATAAGAAAGTGCAGTGTGAAATATTTAAGACGATATCTCGTGACAGAATGGTAACGTGTTTACTACATTATCTTATCCAAGGATGAAGGAATACGATTTAAAATGTGACATAGTGTAACAGCTGTTTTCAAAGAATCCCGGTTAGTTAGAAAGATCCATGAGTGATGTAATACCAGTCAAACCCAGTTACGTCACAGAGGGATGCATGTTTGAATTGGTTAAGTTAAATTACCATACTCTTTGCTGTGTGAATATATTGAAAGAATAGATACTGAATTTGGGGTTATATGTTGAATTGTATGACAAAATGCGTTTTGAGGAACTAATTCTGCGCTATTGGAGTGATACCTATCGTTGTGATGTTTTATTAATCTGAAATATTATTAGAGCGAATATTTAGTTAGGAGCCGTAATTTAAGTGGCAATCGGACCGAGAAACTTAGTGCGTCATTCAATATTTCATTTTCTTCACTGTAGTCTGCACCAACGAACTCAGATAATTTTCAATGTAACTTAGGTCACTGATATTTGTATTCAGGACACTTTATTCAAATTCAGTTCATTTCCGCGATAACTTGAACAATGTTATGGTTGTATTTTTGATGAGGGTGTATAATTAACACCGTGAGTGATGGAATAATTTATTTATATACCGAATTTTGACCGTGGTTTGAAGACTTTGATATAGTATATACTTAAGTGACCAGATGCAAATTTTAATAGGAAGATGAAACAAAGCAATGATTCATTTCAGGAATACGCGACCCAGAATGTTAAGATATGTAAACTTAGTTTAGGAGTAAGGCAGCGCTGACCTAGAATATTTGATTCAGTAATTAAAATATTTGTTTATTAGGTTGATAATTTGAAGATTATGAGCAATACTTGACATTAACCATTTCTTTCGCGAATCTTGATAGTTTAATAAATGTGTTTCTTGATTAATTTTTATAGAATGGAATGAGTTTTCATTTATAATGGTAGTCAGTAGTTGTACTTAGTGAGTAAGGTTCTCGTTATGCGGATGTGTTTTTCGAAAGGTTGACTGATGTTTATGTTCGCAAAATCCACTACTGAGCGTTGAATTACGTAATTCTGAACCGCGTATGATGCCGTTACTTTCTCTTTGAACACACGTTAAACCAAAACATAGAAAAATTAACCATTTTTCTGGAGGTATGAATACCCTGAGATATGTAACTGACTAGTTGGGAAAATACTGTGGTCACCCTGACCCGTAGGGTGCACATACTTTCTTCGAATGTTAGAAATACCAAAACTTCTCACTTGTTGCTAACACTTTTGCACTACTTTCCCACAACAGTCACAGCACAGCTAGGGCACAGGTTCTTGCTGATGATGCGGCTGCCGACACGGCCGTTTGCCGCCAGCCTCCATTCAATGTCAGTCCAAACCCGACACCTAGGTGAGATGCAGTTCAGTGGTCTCTTGCACCAAATAAGCAGGGGTGAGACACCGTCCAGTCCGCCTGCCACCAATAGGACATTCCCCGCAGGATAGTGGTGCCGGATGTTGACGCCCAAGGCACACAGTGTGCCTCCCAATTTGGCACTTCAGGTTGCTGCCCGAAAAAGCTGGTCACTGCAGCCACTGTAACACACACAAACCGCAGCAGACAGGGGAATACTTTGAGGTAACAGTATGCTGCTGGGTTCAAAATCTCGCGTAGAGTCACCCGATGGGTGGCTTAATAACTATGCAGTAGGGACTCTCCCTCGCACACCAGGGATATTAGGGCACTACCCCGGGGTAAGCACTGCTATCTACAATTCACATGACAAGATTATGGTGGGGGTGAAAAGAAACTACAGGAGGGTGCCCTAAACCTGACGTAAAAGGAAGAAAATTCCAAGTAGTGACCCTAAACTAAAACTTATCTAACTTATAATACTAAATCGATTACACTAGAGGAAACCTAAAATATTCACTTACACAATTACTTACAACTAACTTACAATAAAACTTATTATCTTATAACTAAAACCTTATAAATAACCTCACAATAAAATTATTTTATAACTAAATTCTTACAAATAACTTACAACTAAATCTACAAGGTCACCAATAATGGTATTTACCCTTCCCTACCAGACTTAAGGTACCTTGATCTGGGAGAGATGTACTCTGCTGATCCTTTTCCTTTCGGAATCGCTCACCAATAATGTCACCGGGGTGAGGAACTTTAAGATGGTGCAGGGACCTCGAAATCTGGGGGCCAACTTACTGATAACATGGTCCGCAGCACTACTGACGGGATGTGTTCTAATAAATACCTGGTCACCCACAGAGAGATCGTGCGGTCTTCGCCCGTGGTTGTAATTACACTGGACCTTAGCGTAATAAAACTTCAAGTTCTTTCGTGCACGGTGTCAATTAGCTCGGATCTTTTCTGGGCTGGCATCATCGGGCAGAAGATCATTAATTGACCATAGGTTAGATAGAGTAGAATTTGGAGTAAAAGCCAACATCAACGAAGCAGGGGTTTGCTTGTGGCTTTCATGGACAGCAGTGTTAAATGCAAATGACAACCAATTCAATGAGGAATCCCACTTGGAGTGGTCTGAGGAGTGATAAGCGATTAGGGCAGATCGCAGGTTACGATTCACTCTCTCAGCATAATTGGGCTTCGGGTAATACGGGGTAGTGGTTACATGAGCAATGGATAGATCAAAACAGAAATTCCGGAACTGGGCAGAAGTAAAGGCTCTTGCGTTATCACTTACCAAGAACTGACAGGGTCCAAGCGATGCGAATATCTGTTTCAAGCATGAGATGGTGGTGTTGACGTTAGCCATCCGAGTGGGGAACAGCCACGTAAAACGCGAAAAGGCGTCAACACACACGAGTATGAAACGATGACCATTCCGAGATCTCGGGAAAGGACCAATATAGCCTATGAACAGTCTTTCCATGGGCGAGAAGCTTGCTCAGAAGACAAGAGACCTAGACAAGTATTCGGGGCAGGTTGACTGATGTTGCAAATCTTACAGGACTTGACAAGGGTACGGATCTCACTATCCATGGATTTCCAAATAAAGTGGTTACGGATTTTTTCTCTTGTTTTGAAATCGCCCAGATGACCGCCCACTGGGGATTCATGAAAGTATTTGAAGAGAGCCGAAACCAGGTTAGTTGGGACTACAATTTTGGGGTCTCAGCGACCACGAGCAGGACAACACAAGACATCATTCTTAAGAATATAGGGCTTAACATGCTCGCCGGATTTAATCCTGTCGACAATGGCTTTTAACTCAGGATCATCCTCTTGATGTTTGGCAATATCCTTGAAAAGGAAGGGAGAGTCAGTGAGAACTACATTGACAAAAGCTGATACTTGTTCGGGAGATGAGTCTACTGGCTCGGATTGAGGGTCAGAGCTGTCTGGATGGAACATTCTACTGAGGCCATCAGCCACAACGTTTTCCGTGCCACGAATGTGGCGCGCTTCAAATTGGAAGGCTGAGATGCACACTGCCCATCGTGCTAGACGACTGGTCTTTCGCGGCTTGGCCAGTACCCAACTCAACGCCTGATTGTCAGTTTCCAGATCGAAAGGGAGATGTTCCAGGTACATTCTGAAGCGTTCTAAGGAGAAGACAACAGCCAGGGCTTCCAACTCATAAATGGAATAATTGCGCTCAGCAGAATTCAGGGCACGGGAAGCATAAGAAATAGGACGACGCCCTTCTTGAAATTCCTGTAGAAGAACTCCGGATATGCCTGAGGAAGAGGCGTCAGTCTGAAGAATGAAGCGTTTAGAAAATTCTGGCATATCCAGTACAGGAGCGTTATATAAGGCCGATTTCAAGTCCATGAAGGCTTCACGTTGGGCATCACCCCACACAAATTTGGCATCCTTTCTTCTCAAATCGTTCAATGGAGCTGCACGTTCAGCAAAATTAGGAATGAATTTGCGAAAGAAATTCACCATGCCAATGAATCTGGCTACAGCCTTGACGTCCTTTGGAGGGGGAAATTCTGGATGGCAGCAATACGAGACTGATCGATTGAAACACCCCTCCCCGACACGATATGTCCTAAGAAGGACATCTGGGGTTGTGTGAAGGAAACCTTGGATGCCTTGAGGGTTAGACCTGCTTTACGCAGTCTTTCCAGCACTTCGTTGAGATGGAGTAGGCGTTCCTCGAAGGTTTCGCTAAAAATTACGAGATCGTCAAGGTAATTATACACGAACTTGAACTTAATGTCCGATAAGACATAATCTAGTAACCGTGTAAGGACGGCCGCTCCAGTTGCTAGGCCAAAAGGGACGCGTTCGAATTCATATAGGTTCCAATGGGTTGCAAATGCAGTGAGATGCTTGGATTCTTTGGCAAGGGGTATCTGGTAATAAGCCTGATTTAAATCGAAAGTGGTGAAAATTTTTGCATTGGCAAACCAAGAAAAACAAGAGTGCAACCCAGGAAGCGGGACAGCTTGGAGGACTACCTTACGGTTCAACATCCGATAGTCCACTACAGGCCGATAACCACCTTGTGGTTTAGGGACCAGAAACATGGGAGAAGAATAGGCTGACTTGGACGGGCGTATCAGTCTGTCAGCGAGTATTTGATCAATGATAGCCTTCAGGGCTTTCATTTTGGGAGGTGACAACCGGTACGGAGGGGAGCGAACAGGTATGTTATCTGTAACCTCAATTTTGTATTCCAATACATTGGTGACGCCTAACCTGTCGGTGAAGACATCAGGGAACTTATCGCAGAGTTTCCTAAGTTGATTGGCCTGCTCTTCGGGTAAGTGATTAAAGTCAAAAGCCTTGGGTTCATCAGAATCTTCGGGAACAGCGTTAACATGGCAAGGCAGAATAGGGGAGCGATCACACAGCTCATATGTTCTTGCACAAAATTTAAAATGGAATCTGTTGAACTGGAGGTCCAAAATCATGCCTGTTTTTACAATAAAATTTGCACCCAATATGAATTGGCAGGACAAATCTTTTGCCACTAGCACTGGCATTTTCCAGGTAAAATCACGGACTCTAATCTTGACCTCTAGGGACCCTACAATATTCAATGAATTGGAATTAGCAGTATGGCAGGTTAAGGACACTGGTTGTAATGTAGGTAGCTTGCAAACAGTTTTCATAGAATCATACCAGGTCTCACTCATCAAGGTCACACTACTCCCAGAGTCTAGCAACGCACAGACAGGTTCATTATTTACCTCTGCATAAATATGGTAGTTTACAAGAAGGTATGGCAGAAATCCTACAAGATTGTAAGAAATGAAGACCCGAGTCAGACTGGGAGCAATCATTAGCCTCAGCATTAAGTCAATTAACCAAGGTACAGTCATGATCGACAAGACAAGAAGCCATGCTTTGGGATTTGTCATCAGAACCGGCGGTTAGTCTTCTAGCACTACTATGGTCTGGGGGTCCAGAGCCAGAAGTGTTATGTGGGCACTGCCTAGATAAATGCCTAGTTGATCCACAGTTACGGCAAGAAGTATTGGTGGAAGAGGCTCCACCCATCGCAGGTTGCCTATTGCCTAATGTCCCGGCCTTGGGACAGTCCCGCTTGAGATGAGCCGCGGAGCCACAATTGAAACATGAACGGGGATTACGCAAGTTGGAAGCAGGTGACGGGGTGGTTTTAGAATCCTGAGTTGGGGGTACGGTTATAGGAGGTGGGGCTGATGCCAGGCCTAGCTGGTCATCATATCGAATGCCTTCAGCGGACACTGTAATTGCTTCCAACTGGGCGAACGTTGCAGGTAGGGGTGAAAGAGCCAGATATGATCTATAGTTCAGGGCAAGACCTTCAACTATGTTGGCAACCATCTGAGCCTCTGAATAGTGGAGCTGGAAAATCTCAGCTTGGAGCTTAATGTCTTGAACATACTCAGATAGTGACTCATTAAAATGTTGTACTCTAAAATAGTGCTTCTGCACTAATGCAGACAAGGCATGAGCAGGAATGAAATACTCAAGAACATGGGCATGAAATTGATCTACTGACCATCTTTCAGTAATGGCCCTGACAATGTGCTCAGAAAGAGCTCCAGAGACATGTGGGTATAGAATTTGAAATACGTTGTCGTTACTGAGATTGTACACTATTGCCTGATCCTTGAATTCGGTTAGAAAGCGAAGGAAGGAAATAACTTCATCAACGGAGTTAACTGAAAATTTCGAGATACCTTTAAACACAGTGGTGAGGCAGATTGGAGAAAATCTGGGGGAAGACAGGTGTAGGCTGTGCTTGGGAAGGCTTAGAATAGTCCAGAGGGTTTAGCAAGGCCTCGTGCCTTTTTTTCGGGTGCCCTTGTGAAAAGGACGGAGTACAGGATAGGTTAGGATTAATGTTATCCTGCAATGTTACGGGCGCAGACAACCCAATTTGAGAAAAATTCTCACTAATCTGAGAGACCATTTGAGCATTAACCAGTTGTGTAGAGGTTATGCAACTCGATACGAGTGGTGCTAGGACAGGTGGGTGGTTTTGCACCATTGAATCAGAACCGGGTTGATTAGGAATAGAAGGTAAACACTGAGCTTCAACAGAAATAGCAGGAATCATAGGAAAACTTGTACGGTTACCAACATGCAAAGTAGATGTATCATTAGAATGACTTACAGTTGTCCTAGGTCCAGACAACGAAACAGAAGATCCCAGGGCAGCATTAGTCACCTCAGACTCCCGAATATGCCTAACACCAACACTAGGTGTCAGATCGCCCACTTGAGCAGCAATAGATGCCTCACCACAATTAACACTGTCGCTCATTGCCGATGGGATCGACACTTGAATTTGAGAAACGGTGTTAATTAACTTATTGCCTTCAAACAAACCACTGATTCTGTTGAAAATTGTGTAAAACTGTTCTAGTAAGGTTTGACATTTCTGCCGCTCAACTTCCGGCGATTCAATAGACAACAAATCCTTAATCCTATCCAAATAATGTAATAACTGCCCCTTAACCCGCGCTAATTGGCCATGCGAGGGTTTAGAATCACTAAAGGACACGAGAATGGCGTTAAATTCATGTAACCTATCTTCAGTCACGGCCAAAGACTCACGCAACTCGTCTGTAGTTAACTCAGGTATGGTTATAGGTGGGTCAAGGGACTGCTTCAACAGGCTGGTGTCATCTCTGACATTCCCTGTCGAATTAATTTTGCGAATTTTTAACTCGTAAATCAGTTCTGCCTTTCTTAAATGGAAAGGATTAGGAACAGCGCGAGCCATCCTGACAGGTAGAAGCAAGACTTCAAGCGATATACGAACCACAACTTTTACGGAGTTTTAGGTTAGGTATGATCACGGTTCACTTTTCTTCTTCCGCAATCTAGCGCTTGCCTCTGCTACCAAAATGTTACCTCTACTATGTTGGTAACACCAAACAAGGCACAAACACAGTTAAAAGGGGAAGGTAAGAGTACAATACACAATATAAGAAAACACTACACACTCGGAAAAACAGTAGCTAGCATACGCGGATATCCAACAAAACAAGTACGTAACTATCAGTAGGGCCAACTAGTGAACGACAAAACGGGAAGATGGAAGGGCTGGGAACCTACCAAAGGCTTGGACATGGCTTAGATAGCGGATTCCGAAATGAATCACCGTGATCCTTAGTTTAAAAAATATTATTTACAAGATAATACTACAAATACATTCCAAGTTATGAGCTATAAGTTCAGTGATATACATAGGTTATTCGTAGTAGTGTTAATTCAAATTACAAATCAACAGTACATCTAGTTACCAATGCAGTAGTACAATGCAATTTACAGGTTATCCAAAATCTAGCGTACCTAAAGTGATACAGAACTATCAGAAGCAAACCCCAAGGGAAATACTATTAAACTACAATATACGGTGGCGCTTCCGCAAGCGGGCCGGCATTGGTCATCATTAGCAAAGATTGAAAAGGAACGTTTTACAATACCTGGAGTGCCTGAGAGGAGAGATCCTTCCTCTACGCTTGCTATAATCCCACCATCCCACCCCGAAAACTATTCTTTCTTTTATAGGAAAACAGAAAGTAATACAGCATGAAGGAAGAAATTGCCACCATTATCTTTACTCCCATTGGCCAGCTCCGATCAGCTGTGAAGAAGCCTATGTAACTTTTTCCCCGCTAGAGGTCGCATGGTCGGTCGCCACAGGGACACCACACCGCGCAAAATATAAACACTCGATCGTCAAGAAAAAAATGTAATTTAGTAGCTGTAACCTATCATTTTAAATCCAGGCCAAGCTCTGTCATGAGAACAATACATATTTTAGTGAAACAAAACGGGAATGCCTCGGAAACGAACAGGTAAGTCCAGCTGAAAAACTAAGGCGTCATAAGTAACTAATTTGGTGAATCTCTCATTTAATAATAATAATAACTCCCAGTTTCCACTCCGAAACACAAGAAAAGTACTGTATTAAATGAAGAAAACAGCCCCGCGCCCACAAGTACTGCACGCTCGTACCACCAATTGCATACCCCGTTGGAGCACGCCTCACTATTATCAAGTAACACTCCACTCCCTAGCACACAAAACGTCCCCTAGTCTAACTGCCTTACCACTATGTCTCAAGGGTTGCAGCCCAACCGGCGAAGTATACTCCACAGAAAGTCGCTACTATCACGGCAAATTCGCTGCTAGTCCAACTGCCTTACACTTACGTATCAAGGGTTGCAGCTCCACAGGCGAAACAAACTACACTAAAATCGCCGAAAAGTGACACTAGACCATAAATAATACATATATGTTATGCTAGAATCACCAAAACAAACACACGTAGCACTAGCAGTGGTAACTTATGTTTAAACTACTTACCATAAACCCACCTAATAAATATAGCAAAATAAAGCCGAACGCAATAACTTGCACCAAGCAACACCCCCCCATAGGTATGGGACATAGGACCGCATAGGTCGGAGGTCCCACCTTACAAAACCCCTGGCGCCGCCCTACGGGCGGCGCTAGAGGACAGCAAACGAGTTCGGATTCGGAGGCGAGGTTAGGGCAGACTCTTGTATGAAAAGCAAATCGGAACATTACGGAAATTTTAGCAGGAACGGAATTCAATAGTGCTTACCCGAGGAGTGTGCCATCCTGGAAGCCGGGGGACGTCAACCAGATAGGCCGCTCGCAGTCAGATAAACCGAGACCGACAGAATTCAGGATACAGGATTTGATTCGAACACTGCCTACTTATGTCTAGCGCCTGACAATGTGCAGCCACTCGGAGTAACTCGGCTAAGTTCGGTCCGTCACCTATGAAATACAATACGGCTGGCAGGTAAGCAGCTGATGGTAGTCGGCAACACGGCCGACTGGATCCCTCGCTGCGCCCTAGAGCGACGCATCAAGTCGGCCGTGTCGGCAAGCTAATTGTTCGACAATCACCCACCACGTTTGCACCCACATTGCCCTACTTCCTCAACTTTCAAATGCGCACAGCTCGTAGAAATTAAGTATTTGAATCTTAAATCCCAGCATAGCTCACACCGATATTTACTAAGCTTAATTTCTACGCTACCTTCTTAAATTTGAAAAGTACAGTAGGTAAATTAATAAAAAGTTACCACATTAACGCTGCGTATGTTTCATAGATTTCTCTGAAGTTTTAAAATCTTCCAGTTGAGAGGTTTCTATTGAATTTTATAAATCGCACGCACTTCTGTAAATAATTTGTGACAATGTTAATTAAAAATGTCTTTAAAAGTATTTCTAAAAAGAACTATGGATGCCCATCATTACAAGTGCCACATTATATTTCTCTCGTGAATTTGTCATTCATGAGACTGGAACAGTTTAGTAATTCATTTCGAGGAAGGTAAGGCAAAGCTGCAATAAGAAAATCAGAGACATTTGTCAGAAGCGACACAAAAGATGACTAGAGTCATAACAAAGAAATACTGACCATCCATTATCGGATGGATGTATTATTTCATGCTTCAAAAGTGCCACGTCCCCCACATAATGTTTCAAACATTGAAATATTAACCTGGTAATTATCGGTTACTATTCGAAGAACTTGAAAACCACCGAGAGAGTTGGCCGTGCGGTTAAGGGCGCGCAGCAGTGAGCTTGTATTCGGGAGATAGTGGTTAGAACCCCACTCTTGGCAGCCCTGAAGGTGGTTTTCCGTGCTTTCCCACTTTCATACCAAGCAAATGTTGGGGCTGTACCTTAATTAAGTGCACGACCGCTTCCTTCCCACTTCTAGACATTTTCTATCCCATCGTCACCATTAGACCTATCTGTGTCGGTACGAAGTAAAGTAAGTCGTAAAAGCTTGAAAACCATGTTCTTTGACTGCTTCAATGGCATCTAATGTAAATTATGCCACCTGCTTTCCAGTTAGCGAATAAGTGAAATATGACGAAACTGGGAGACTATTCTATAAAATGTTGGAAATCCTTTGAAATCCTTTGAACAGCAGTTTGTTAGCCAGCTCGACTTCAACGCCCAGTGCATCTCTGTCGACATCTCTCACGCCGAAACATGTCTCAAGCTTCTATCATATTGTAGTAATATTTGAATACTGGTGTCCCATTGCTATCGGAAAGTTCAATATTACAAAGTCCATAACAAATATACTAGTTAGTAATTGTAATGAGGGTATTGCCTAATATATGGACACTGATATTCCATTACTATCTTAATGTGCGCCAGGAGAACATAGCCGACAGATGTCACCCCAGCATGGCCGAGTATAATCGACAGATCTCATCCGAGCACGGCCGAGTATAGCCGACAGATCTCACCCGAGCCGTTGCCTACGCCCGAGCTCAGCCGAGTGGCTTCACATTGTCAGGCGCTAGACACAAGTACACTGCCTCGCTCACTATATATAGGAATTACTGGCCTTGGAGGCAACCAATCAGCGTGCACGTGTTCCCTATCGCCACCTAGACTCACCAATCACAACCTTACTTTCGATCGCGAACTTTGACTAACATTCTAGAATACGCCTGATCGCAAAATTCGTATTTTTCCAGAATAGACAGAACACACTTTCTAGAAGACATACCAACAAAGTAATACACCCTGTACAAAATTTATGTAACTTTCTGGATCTTTCCACGAACTATAGACAGAATTCTACTATTTACAAATGCCTATGTTACAACATTATACAGTACAGGTTAGGTCATTAAATTATCTTATGCTCTACAAATAACAGTACAGGTTAGGTCATGATAAATAAAACATTATATAGTACTTCGCCAATAAAGTCTTAAAAAAATTACATTCCACTCATGCTACATAGTTCACTTGTAACAGAAACCCTTTTGCTCTATCATGTAGAATCTTCAGAAAACAGACACAAACTGCCAATACTATTCGTCAAGATTCCATACACCCTCAAACACACAAACGCGCAGCATATAATAGCATGTTTCATCATGCATTCACAATACCTATGACTAAGAAAGACCTCAATAATGAACTCAACAATATAAGGGCAATTGCCAAATTGAACGGTTAGAACAGGTCACTTATAGAACAGATAATAACTTCAGACACCGGCTTAAGACCACTCTCCCAAATAAAAATCAAAGACTACCATTTTATAGGCCCACCTATGGGATCTCCTGCGTCTGGAATATTAGCAGAAATTTATATAGACTACCTAGAACACACTTCAATCAAT
Organism: Anabrus simplex; assembly: GCF_040414725.1. NCBI lineage: Eukaryota > Metazoa > Arthropoda > Insecta > Orthoptera > Tettigoniidae > Anabrus > Anabrus simplex. The sequence continues at coordinate 165,786,207 of NC_090273.1, forward strand.
AAAATAGATAATATATATTTTTGGTGCAGTTTTGTTGACGACATCTTCGTAATCATAGATATTAGATCCACTGATGCAGATACTATACTGGACAAACTTAACACGTTAGACCCCCAAATTAAATTCACTAAAGAAACCGAAAATAACTATATCTTTAATTACTTAGAATTGACAATAACCAGACATGACAACTACTTATTGTACAAAATCTACAGGAAACCCACAAACACACACCTTAAATACCATAAAAAATGATTCCATTCGTCCTAACACACACAAAAGAGCAACCTATTATAGCATGATATACAGAGCTTTTAATATTCCAATGACAATGGAAGATCCAAATAATGAATTAAAATTAAACCACGCCATAGCCAAAGATAACGGATATAGCAAAGAAATGGTCAACAAAATCATTCACAAAATAAAATCCCGATGTAAAACCAAATTAACTAAAACAGCCAAACCCAACAATTCACCTTCAACAATACCCATATATATATATATACTATAACTAATATTTTCACGAAGCACAACCTGAAAATAGCATTCAAAACCACACACAACAGCACCAACACCATACACAACACCAAAACAGTCAACAATAAATACAACCAATCAGGTGTTTACCGTATCAAATGCAACAACTGTGACACAAGTTATATTGCAATTAAATAATGTTCCACCTTTTCAATACATTTACAATGTTGTTATCTGATGTTTACAACATTATTTATTACAAATGACAGGACGTGTTTCGGTGTACAATTTTTAACACCATCATCAGCTGCATGAAAAGTGTATAGAAACTTGGCGGTCAAAACAATGAACAGCATAGTATCATACTTAACTCATTATATACAGGAAATAGAATGATGTTATAATTAAATTTAACTTCTTATTATGCTAGGTTAAAACTAATTTGTGTAACAAGGAGATTCTTGCATGTCAAAATATAAAATTCTTCATTTGGTATATGAATGGTCTTCGGTTCCTTAAGGGGACCTGGGACACATTGTTTTCGGTAAATCAGTGAAATTGTCGAAATTTGAATTCTGGCATAAATAAATTAAATTAACCTTCCTCTATACAACAAAAGTGGTTTTGTGCCGCTGTGACTATTTTTGACATAGTTACGGCCGTTTTTAAATGGCTCTGCACAGTCATTTGATTATCCACCACGCCCCCTTTCCTCTCTGTATGCTCGGCTATCCGTGTCCCTTCTGTTACCATTAATTCTCTCTTTACAGTAGCATTGAGATGACACTATTTTTGAATATTGGAATATATACTGCCATCTGTTGGCTATGTTATGAACTACTTGAACCTACAATTTAGTCAACATAAAACTTTATATTTTAGAACATGTTTATAATTATATCCATTCTAGTGACATGTCTGACTTTAAAAAATTATATGTGTTTTTAGAAGTAGTATTTTAATATGTTTGAGAGTTGTAATCAAATGCATATAATTAATAAGTTAGTGGACACTCTGACATCAGCCTATACACTTCCTTGAACGAATGAATGAATGAATGAATGAATGAATGAATGAATGAATGCTTACTATTAGGTTTGTTTTGGTCAGTGAAGCTCACAAATTATTATAAACAGGCAATATGTACAAATATTCCCTCAGTAGATAATATGAAATCTGCAATATATGCCACACAATACCATTACTCCTCCACAGATGAAGATCCTAAGCATAAGAAATGCCCCCAAGGATCTGAATCATGTTGCTTCTACAACAAGAGTATTGCAACAGGACAAACCCCTCAAGACCCACAAAAAAATGTCAGTTCAATACACAACTGCAATGCTGTTGAAAATTGTGCCTGTATACCAAAGGCTGGTATCAACAGAACTTCTGTCTAGATGTTGTAGAGGGGCTACTCAAAATTCCAATGAAAGTCTTCATGCATATATATGGAAAAAGTGCCCAAAAGAGGCCTTTGTGTCCTGAAAAAGACTTGGAACAGCTGTTTCTAATGCAGTTGCAGAATACAACATGTGATGTAATGTAACACAAGAAATGAAAATGGCTGTAAGTAATTATAAACTTTCACCAGCATCCACCAAACTAGCCACACAAAGAGATGAAAGAAGAAAATTTGACAGTCAGCAGCCAGTCACACAACAAAAGAAAACAGCCAGGAAAAAACTGAAAATCCTCAAGGTGCACAGGGAGAAAGCCAAGAAGAAGTAGAAGGTATAGTGCTGGTGAATTTTAGGAGATTTGGAAAGGCCATTATGGAAATTTTCAATGGTTTTAGAACTAAAATTCATTTAAGTCAAAACACAATTTTTTGTAACCTGCAGTGTTCCATGTGGGTCAAATCTAAACCTATATTTACCAAAGTTGGTATGTAGCTTCTGTGTGACCTAACAAAGAAATTGTAGGATGGATTTTGCATTCTTCTTCAATATGCTAATTTTATGATGCAAGATGTACAGAAAATTAGTGGAAAATTACATGAAATAAAATTAAAAATTTGAAACAGGAGTTAATTGAGCAACATGAGGTGAATCAAAAATTCCATCCTAGATTTTTTTTATGTTATAAGGAAGAATCATTTCACAAGTTTTCGAACTCTCAGGTAAAAATCCATCCCGCAGGGAACTTTATGAAAGTTGCCTGTTTTGCGAGTGTCATAAACAGAAAGTACATCATATCTCGTAAACTAATGAGGATATTAAGCTGAAATTAAGATATATTCTTTCCATAATAGTCCTGCATATTCCATAACAATTTCATTGTGATTGCTCAAAAATTGTGGAAAATAAGAAAATTTGTCCCAGGTTCCCTTATCATATAATATTATACACTCGTAATAATGGTTTCACATGCAATCCTAAATTAGAGGATCGAAGTTGAATGCAGTCCGTTTGACATTAAGATATTAATTTTTTGCATGTGTTATTTTGTTGAATTAAAAGTTCGTTGCATATAAAACCACTTATCGTACAAAATCTACAGGAAACCCACACACACACACCTTAAATACCATAAAAAATGTTTCCATTCATCCTAACACACACAAAAGAGCAGCCTATTATAGCATCAATTTTCTCGCTTTGCTTTTAACTTAAGGTTTCATCATTACAGGTGCCTATTGAACTGAAATCGTAGCCCGCTTAACAACTATAGGGCAAATTAATATCACAGTTCAACCACTACATACACAGCATCAAAAATACTACGTTTTTACTCAACAAAAATAAGAAGACGGCTCAGCTCTAATAATTTTGATATGCAACGAACTTTTAATTCAACAAAATAACACATACAAAAAATTAATATCTTAATGTCAAACGGACTGCATTCAACTTCAATCCTCTAATTTAGGATCGCATGTGAAACCAATATTACGAATGTATAATATTATAGACATTAAGGAATCGAAGACCATTCATATACCAAATGAAGAATTTTATATTTTGACATGCAAGAATCTCCTTGTTACACAAATTAGTTTTAACCTAGCATAATAAGAAGTTAAATTTAATTATAACATCATTCTATTGCCTGTATATAAGGAGTTAAGTATGAGAATATGCTGTTCATTGTTTTGACCACCAAGTTTCTATGCACTTTTCATGCAGCTGATGATGGTGTTAAAAATTGTACACCGAAACATGTCCTGTAATTTGTAATAAATAATGTTGTAAACATCAGATAACAACATTGTAAATGTATTGAAAAGGTGGAACCTACTATAAGCTTATTTAATTGTGATCTCGGTTCAATACGGATAAAAACATGAAATTCCTTATGCTTAACAAGTTATATTGGACGCACAGGCAGAAACTTCGCCATCTGCTACAATGAACATATAAATGCAGTAAAACAACCATTTCTCATCAATAGGCCAACATATAAAAGAATCTAAGCATAATTACACAGGCATCAATAATGATATGACGATATTAAACATAAACTCTAAGGACCTCCTGCTCAACATAACCGAAGGTTTCTATATTTCTCTGGACCAATACGCTAATCCCAATCATAACATTAACGATATCACAGAGAAAACCGGCATCATCTTTGATAAAGCCATTCCTTCATTAAAAAATGACTATCTCAAAATAGTAAACAAACAGAATATAGCACGCCCTAATAAACCGATGAATTACAAGCCTAACCCCACCCCTACCTCCACACTAGCCACTCCTCGTACCCCTCCACCTACATCCGTCCCCGTAGCTAACATAAGCCCCAGATGCACTCGTAGTAGAACACAGCTACACAACCTCCACAACAACAATAGTAAGTACTCTCTTCATTTCCATACACACACCGGGCATTCCTTCGTATGCACACTATACTTACTTTAGCTTATCTTCACAGATAATAACTACAGCATGGATACAGACGAGAGAGGTGTCACTACCGACAGCTCCTAATCAAATTTTAAACTCAAGTCTTTCAGTCTGTCATAAAACTTACTGAAGTACATCAACGGTTGAATTACATAGTACTCAAAAATTTCATGACAAGGGTTTTCACCACGATTAAATACGACATATATCAGCCATAGAATAGTCTCGAAGATCACTTCATGCAACTAAATTAACATAGATACAGAAGTACAAGAACTATAAAGAAGATTGAAGAAGGAACTCCACACAGCATGAACTCTGAAATTTTAACAAGTGTTTTAACATATATATATATATATATATACACACCATATTTTTAGTGTGTTTAACTTATTAAGTGTTTCATACTGTGCATTATGTATTTTAATATGTTTAATGTACTCAATATGTCCAATGTACACTCAATAGGTTTTAGTTTACTGTAGCCATTACCACTTTGAAGGTGCTCAAATACGACAGCCCCGTGTCGGTAGATTTACTGGCACGTAAAAGAACTCCTGTGGGACTAAATTCCTGCACCTCGGCATCTCCGAAGACCTTAAAAAGTAGTTAGTGGGACGTAAATTGAATAACATTATTATTACCACTTTGATCCCAGATATTTTAACCCCACATAGACAAAACACTACTACAATATATTTTATTTTATTTTCATCTCCATTAGACATCCGGATGATCTAATATAATAACATCTTTGTGATATTGTCTAATGGCTGTAATATAATTATGTAATAGCTGATGATGGCCATGGAGGGCCGAAACCGGTACTAATGTAAATCCATTTACAATAAATAAGTATTGATAGGTGGAACACATTTCTTGTCTGTACAGTAAGACTACAATTTCATCTACTTTTACATTCAATAACGATGTCCATCAAATCACCAATCTCTTTCGAAAACATAACGTTAAAATTTTCTTCAGAACTAATAACAGGACTTCGGAATCGTACACAATTCAGCATCTGTCAATACCTGTAACAGATTTTCTAAATCCGGAATCTGTAGATGAGTAGCGCCTCTTACATGGGGGCCAAACAGGACGGATCTTTACAAAAAGATATTCAGAGCACGTAAACGCAGTAGGATATAATAAGTTTTCTGCTATAGGCCAACACATTCACAACCCGAATCATACGTTCACTGATATTGAACATGACTTTGAGATACTTCAAATAACAAACAAAGTGCAAAACATGAACATTGTCGAAAATTATTTTATTAATTGGGATCAATATTTCCGAGAGATCTAATATTCTTTTTGATCTCTTAATTAAATGGTTAAAAAATATTAGACTGCCAAAAACAACTCGATCTTTCAAACCATACGTAATATACTGTATATCCACATCATTTACCCCCACTACCACATCCTTCTGTTCTACCCTAGCTCCCCGACAGTCGCTCTGCCTCTACCCCTCCCCTCTCCTCTGCTCTCCACCCCTTCGCCTTATGATCGCATCCAATAGCTCCGTCTGCTGATCAAACAGACTGCTCAAGCTGAGTTTGTTTCTAGTCGTTTCTCATCATTTCTAGACATTTCTTTTTATTCTTTCCTTCCTATCTTTATTTCTACACATTTCTTTTTATTGTTTCCTTCCTATCTTTTGCCTAATTTGGCTTTAAATTTCTTCTCAAGGTTCCAAAACCCCATATTGAAGTGATAATTAATTCTTTGGGTCTAACCAAGTCCATCACATGAATGTTTATTCCTTCAGAACCAGACCACAGATCAAACAAAGGGTCAACTTCACATGATATTAAAACTCTGCAGCGTATTTTCAACAAGATTAAAGAATGAAAAACATATACAAGCTGGACTAACCACCATGTGCATCAAACAATAGAGTCATTATCATTTTTGAAAGGATTTTATACTAAAGTGCAATATCTTCATGTACCATATTCATCTATACAGGTGTTACAGAGTGTTTTGAATTGTTTTAAAGTTAATGAACGTAGGTTTTCGGGGCTCATTGTATTAACATCAAGAAATAAATGAACTGGATTAAAGCCACTATATATATATATAATTAGTAACCTCTATGGAGAGGATATGTACTTGAAGGGGAATGCCTCGAAAACAACAGGCAAGCTCAGCTGAAAAGCTAAGGCATCAGAAATAACTGAGTGGCGAGTCTGGGTGAGGCCAGGGCAAACTCCTAAATGAAAAAGCAAGCGAACATTAAATGTAATTTAAGGTGGAACAGAAATCAAGAGTGCTTACCCCAAATGGCCCATCCCGGTAGCGAGGCGTCAACTTTGTTTAAGGTGACTACGACTTTGTAACTCTTTTTTTCCTTTCCTGTAATGCTTTAAATTAACCTTCATTCGAGTCACCCCAGTAGCTTGGGATTATCCTCTGCATCATCCGGCCGAGAGCCCAATTAGGGTTTTATATGTAACGTTCTAGGAGTGCAAGGGTATGCCTCCATTCATTTTGTGTTCGGGCCTTTAATTTAACCTGTTCTTCTTTCCGCGAAGGCCCAGTAGTTTGGGTAATAGATACCCATGTGTAAAGGTAATTTCAGTTGTAAATTGTGCCTAGAGAGGTTAAAGATTTTAAGATTTTTGATGAAATGTTGCCTTGAGTAGGCTGTAAGAAATTTGTTAATGTTGGAGAGCATGTAAGCTCATTCCTAAGTTTACTCTAAGATTGAGAGGTGCCTTTGGAAGGCCATACTTGTAATCCTTGGAGCAAAATGCTCTTAAATTGGGATATTCCTGTCCTTGTCTAAACATTGAGATTTTGTAAATTTTGTAAACTGGATCTTGTAGCTCAAAACTTGTAAATCTGGGGCTTGAAGCTCGAAATTGTTAAATTTCCTATTCTGGGGTTCTCTATTTTAATCTCCAAATTCGTCATTGTTATTTCACTAAGTGAAAGGTTGTTAAGTTTGTTTATTGAAAAGAAATATAACCTTTATTTAAAGTTTAATTCAATTTTGATATCATAGATAGACCCATTCTACCCAGCACCTTCTTTCACCTCGGCGTTCCACAGATACTATTTTTATTATTTATAAATTTCATTTTCCGTATTGACAGACTCAAAGTATAGATAAGAAATGTGTTTTTCCACCATTCAATACACAATTTATTTTAATAGATTAAGCTAGTACCGGTTTCGGCTCTTTAACGGCCATCATCAGCTAGTACATGTTTTGTTTTAGCCATTAGACAATACACAAGTTGTTATTGTATTAGGCATCCGGATGTCTAATGGGGGATGGAATAATAGCATATAATTAAAATATCAGTGGTCAGGTTAAAAAGTTATAAATAGAGCATGAGTATGTAAAACATATTAAAAACACACAGGTCACAATATATAACATTTAAAAGGTTTCAACACATTAAAATTGTACGTATAGGTAGACACTTGTTAAAATTTTCAATTTATGTTATATGGATTCCATTCTTTTGTCCTCTGTGCAGATCCTTCTAAGTAATGTTGATTTTAGCTGTGTAGGGTAATCTTTGAGGACATTTTGAAACTAGTGTACGTCTTATTGATGTGGGCCTTTGTCATGATGAAATTTTGTTATGTTATATATCCCAACTTGTGATATACTATGGCAAGTTTCAATACAGCAAACAGCAGGTCTCGAGCATGTATTTAGAAGTAGTCGGTGGTAACACTTCTCTCGTCTATGTTTGTTCTTGTAGTCTGTAAAGATAAAGTGATATAAGTATGCCGGTAGTGTATGCATGAAGGAATGCCTAGTGTGTGTATGGAAAGAGTACTTACTATAGTTGTTGTGGAAGTCTTGTGCTGATGTGTTTGAAGGCTTGTTGTGTTCTACTGCGAGTGCGTAGAACAGCTCATATTAGCTGTGGAGGGGAATGTAGGTGGAGGGGAAGAAGGAGTGGCCGTTGGAGAAGTAGGGGCGGGGTCAGGCTTGTGATTCGTTGGTTTGTTAGAGCGTGTGTTTACTATTTTGAGATAATCATTCTTTAATATCGGAATGGCTTTGTCAAAAATAATGCTGGTTTTTTTCATTAATATCATTAATGTTATGATTGGGGTTGGCGTATTGGTCTAAAGAAATGTAGAAATCTTCGGTTATGTTGAGCAGGGGGCCCTTGGAGTTTATATTTAGTATCGTCATGTCGTTATTGATGTTTGTGAAACTATGCTTGGATTCTTCTACATGTTGGCCTATTGATGAGAAATGGTTATGTTTTACTGCATTTATATGTTCATTGTAGCGGATGGTGAAGTTTCTGCCTGTACGTCCTATGTAACTTATGTCACAGTTGTTACATTTGATACGGTAGATACCTGATTGGTTGTATTTATTGTTATTATTGACTGTTTTAGTGTTATGTATAATGTTGGTACTATTGTGTGTGGTTTTGAATACTGTTTTTATGTTGTACTTCTTGAAAATATTAGTTATAGTATATATGTGGGTGTTGTTGAAGGTAAATAGAGCATAGTCTTTTTTGGGTTTGGCTGTTTTTGCTAATTTAGTTTTAGGTTGTGATTTTATTTTGTGAATGATTTTGTTGACCATTTCTTTGCTGTATCCGTTGTGTTTAGCTATGTCGTGGATTAACTTCAATTCATTATTTTGGTCTTCTGTTGTCATTGGGATGTTAAAGGCTCTATAAATCATACTATAGTAGGCTGCTCTTTTATGTGTATTGGGATGAATGGAGTCATTTTTTATGGTATTTGAGGTATGTGTGGGTTTCCTGTAGATCTTGTAAGATAAGTGGTTGTCGTGTCTGGTTATTGTTAAGTCTAGGTAATTTAGTGCACGGTTATTTTCGGTTTCTTTGGTGAATTTAATTTGGGGATCTAGAGTGTTAAGCTTATCTAGTATAGTTTGTGCGTCAGTGGATCTATTATCTAAAACTACGAAGACATCGTCAACAAATCTGCACCAAAAATGTATATTCTCTATTTCTTTGATTGACGTGTATTCTAGGTTATCTATGTATATTTCTGCTAATATTCCGGAGGCAGGAGACCCCATAGGTAGGCCTTGTTGCTGATAAATGGTATCGTGAAATCTGAAATAGTTATTGTTTATGGCGAATTCCACAGATACACCGGAACAATGGACAAAACTAATTACGTATCTAAAACTTAAGAATTATTTAACAATAGCATGTTTACAATAATCAGTAAAGATCCTGCAAAGAAAATACGGTGACAATTAAAACAAACATTAAAGAATATATCGTTTCTTTTTACGGATGAAGAAAAATCTAAACTCTTAAAAATGAACCCAGGTTTACCTACAATTAAAGCTGTCCCAAAAATACTTAAAGCTAACAATCCTATCCAGCCCACTATTAACTACAAACCCTCTATATAAAGTTTCACAATTTGTTCTATGTTTTCTAACTAAGAACTATCAATTTCTCTCTAAAAATCCATCAAAAACAGCACCGAACTAATCAAAGAATCAAGTCATCTAATGTATAACCCAACCCTACTCTTCATTCCTTCGACATAGTAAATATGTAGCCAAGCATACCTACAACTAAACTCTCCTCCGTTATTGAATAGAGTTCTCTCAGCAAATTAGAAATACAAGATTTCATTTCTCTTCTGAAACTGGTCAATAATAATTTCTTTATGTTTGATGAAACCATCTATCAACAAAATGGACTGGTCATGGGATCACAAGCTTCGGGAATTCTAGCGGACATTTAGTTAGACTTTCTGGAATGTGCAAAAAAAGAAAAAAAAAACACTTTTCCAAATATCCTTATTTGGGCCAGGTACATTGGAGACACGTTAGTTACAATCAATGAGGACATCAAGAATGCGACCCGTACCCTGCAGGAACTAAACAACATTGACCCCTCACGTCAAATTTACGCTTGAGTTCAAAAATAATAAAGTAATTAATTTCCTAGATTTAACTATTCTCAGAAACCCTTTTGCTCTATCATATAGAATCTTCAGAAAACAGACACAAACTGCAAATACTATTCGTCAGGATTCCATACGCCCTCAAACACACAAACATGCAGCGTATAATAGCATGGTTTATCATGCATTCACAATACGTATGACTAAGAAAGACCTCAATAATGAACTCAACAATATAAGGACAATTGCAAAATTCAATGGTTTCAACAGATCACTTAGGCTATATAACAGATAATCAATAAATTCAGACACGGCTTAAGATCACTCTCACAAAAGGAAAACCTAAATCTACCATTTCATCCACTTTTACATTCAATAACGATGTCCATCAAATCACCAATCTCTTTCGAAAACATAACGTAAAATTTTTCATCAGAACTATTAACAGGACTTCAGAGATTATACATAATTCAGCATCTGTCAATACCTGTAACAGATTTTCTAAATCTGGAATCTGTAGATGAGTAGCGCCTGTTACATGGGCCAAACAGGACGCATCTTCACAAAAAGATATTCAGAGCACGTCAACGCAGTAGGATATAATAAGTTTTCTGCTATAGACCAACACATTCACGACTCTAATCATAAGTTCACTGATATTGAACATGACTTTTAGATACCTCAAATAACAAACAAAGTGCAAAACATGAACATTGTCGAAAATTATTTTATTAATTGCGATCAATATTTCCGAGTGATCTAATATTCTTTTTGATCTCTTAATTAAATGGTTAAAAAATATTAGACTGACAAAAAAAACTTGATCTTTCAAACTATACGTATTATACTGTTTATCCACATCATTTACCCGCACTACCACATCCTTCTGCTCCATGCTAGCTCCCCGACAGTCGCTCTGCCTCTACCCCTCCCCTCTCCTCTGCTCTCCACCCCTTCTCCTTATGATCGCATCCAATAGTCCAGCTCCGTCTGCTGATCAAACAGACTGCTCAAGCTGAGTTTGTTTCTAGTCGTTTCTCATCATTTCTAGACATTTCTTTTTATTCTTTCCTTCCTATCTTTTGCCTACTTTGGCTTTTAATTTTTTTCCCCAGGTTCCAAAACCCCATATTGAAGTGAGAATTAATTCGTTGGGTCTAACGAAGTGCATCACGTGAACGTTTATTCCTTCAGAACCAAACCACAGATCAAACAAAGTGTCAACTTCACATGACATTAAAACTCTGCAGTGTATTTTCAACAAGATTAAAGAACTAAAGACATATACAAGCTGGACTAACCACCATGTGCATCCAACAATGGAGTCATTATCAGTTTTAAAAGTATTTTATACTATCATCATGTACCATATTCATCTATACAGGTGTTACAGTGTGTTTGTGTTTGCCTGATTTGATGGCACGAGTTAAGTGCCAAAACTAGTACCTGTTGTGCATGACGTGTGATCAGTTCACATTTATGAATGTCTTTGTACTGAATAGGAGGACCCTTATTAATTTGTTGTACTTGTTGACTGTATCAAAGAAATGGACAGAATAGCTCGCTTGGGTATTGACATCTTTAACTTTATCAAGTAATTCTGTAGTATTGTGTTAGATTTTTTAGCTAAGAAATGGTAATTTCTTTGAAGAAATCTTTGAATTAATCAAGATACTTTATATACAAGGGTAGGTCTGAAATTAATAATTGGTCTCATGGGATAAACACCACGTGTCAAGTACCCGTATAATCTCGAGTACCACCTGCACTGTTTTTTGAAAATATCGCTTCCAAAATTGGGTGCGGGTCTTATTTAAAATTTTGGGAAATTTATCTTTCTGAATGCGCGTAAATCGGGCATCACCACCAGCGTGGCTTGGCAACAATGCTCTCTCCGCTCTCAGTATACGCTGCTTCGGTCTCAAAGTATCAACATGAATTCCACAAAGCATTTGCGATCTTTTACTGCGTACTGCCGGTAGGAAATACGATATTGACAGTCATGTGTTCGCGATTGGAAAAAGAAGAAAAATGTGCTATGAACATGTAGTGGTGATCGTAGAGCTTTTCGCGGACTGAGTGTACAATTTCCAGAAATTGAATTTTTTTTTTTATAATTATGTGACAGAAAGGCGGAATTGGGATAAGGTGTGTCGGCTAAAGGGATTAGAGATCACAAAGGAACTGTCAACGGAAGGGTTTAAGGCAAGCCGAGGATGGGTTTGTAATTTTTATAAAATAAATGGGTTGAGTGTACAAAGGCGTACCTCAGTTTTACAGCTTCTTCCTGGTGCCTACGATGAGAAGTTATCGTCATTTCAGCATCACATAATTTGGTTGCGGAAGGAAAATGCATGTTTTCTTTTCCAAATTGGCAATGCAGATCAGACGCCAGTCTACTTTGAAATGCCATTGGACGGGACTGTGAATGTTAAGGGTGCAAAAAGTGTTACCATTAGAACGGGTGGTAAAGAAAAACAACTTTGTATGGTAATGTTGTGTATTCTCGCCGACGGAACCAATTTGCTGCCGTGCATTGTTCTCAAGCGGAAGAAGCTTCCTAAAAATCTACCTGCTTGTTTTATCGTCAGATCTCAGAAGTCTGGCTGGATGGACAGTTCGCTTGTGAAGACTGACTAAAGTGTCTGGTAATGTCGCCCTGGTGAATTATTGGGACAAAAGAGCTTGCTTGTTCTCGACAGTTACCGCAGCCACACAACAGAAGCTGTGAAGAAACATGTAAAGGATGGGAAAACCGACCTAGCAGTCATTCCGGGCGGGATGACGTCTTTGTCTGCATGAAGCGTCCATCTAAAGCAGCTCTATACAGAATGGATGGTCTTTCCCAATGGCCATTGTAACTGTCTCTGTATTCAATGAATCGTGCATGGTCAGTGGAGATGACAAGTTCCCTTATAGGTCTAGTTTTAAAGGGGCAAAGTTTTCTGTACAAGGGAGTAAAAAATGTGGTCCATTGATAAATCACTGGTTGATCAACTTTGATTACATGGAAAGGGTAGGGCTTATTTCTGGCAGGCTTAAAATGATCCACCCAGTCTTCTGGCGTTTCAGGTGCAAATTTCTGATTATGTTTCTATCGCACTCTAAGTACTAGTGCCCACAAATTGGTAATACTATTTTCACAGATTTAAGGCATTTGGCATGATGTACTACAAATTGGAGAAATCTGAAAACAGTCCAGCTCTTGTTCTGTCCACATGCAGAAGATTGTGAAGTGTTTCATCTCATCACCAAGTTCACAAAATATAAAATGATGTAACATAGAACACACTTCATCTGATACTTTATGTGCAACTGTCTCTGGGTATGTATAGAATACAGAGTGTCCACTAGACATAACATGTATATTGAAGGAGAACAGTGACAGCTGTCTATGGTAATACGCGTCATTAGTGGGTAAATTAAGTATGCACAAATTCTTTTGGAAATCCATCGCTATTGCTTCACCATCAAAATTTTTCTTGGAAGTGAGCCTTGCAAGTTACGTGTATAAAAGTGTTCAGCTTCTTTAAGATGCAATTTGTTTTGAATGCCTAAGTGAGCTTCAATTTCCTTACGCTCTGCACAATCTTTGTTAAGTGATTCTATTTTTGACATTCTAATTTTAACCTCAGCTGCATAAGTATCGCATGTACTGCGAGGATATCCAAAACTTATGTTAAATTTGTTACAGAATATTTTCCGGTAGGTTTCACATGACTCAGTGCTGCCGCATGCCAATGTGATATTCATCAATTGTACATTTATTCTGAAACTTGTTATTATATTTCCGTGTCTTTCCCTTTACTTGGTTGGACATTGTCTTGAACTATTCTCCCTGCCGGGCTGAGTGGCTCAGACGGTTGAGGCGCTGGCCTTCTGGCCCCAACTTGGCAGGTTCGATCCTGGCTCAGTCCGGTGGTATTTGAAGGGGCTCAAATACGTCAGGCTCGTGTCGGTAGATTTACTGGCACGTATAAAGAACTCCTGTGGGACAAAATTCCAGCACTTCGGCGTCTCTGAAGACCGTAAAAGAGTAGTTAGTGGGGCGTAAAGCAAATAACATTATTGAAAAAACTATTCTTCTGACCATTAATTATATATGGGAAGTGTTAGTTCATTTTTTCCCTTGTACCCTTCATTTATAAAGCAGCTTACATTAGATGGGCATCCTCGTGAGATCTGTGGTTTATTGTGGAATATTTTATCTATTTAAATTCGGAAATGTAACTTCTAAATTGTAAATTATTGTTATTGTTGAGTGATATTTTGTAATGTTCTGGAAATTTTCATGACACGGACTTTTGGAACAGGGTGTGTTTGCCGCTTTCGATTCTAGAAGCAGGTTTTTATTAATTTTGGAAGGTGGAAAGTTCGCAATTAAGGTTAGGTGATGTTCTGGAATATTGTGGTCTGATTGGTTACTCGGTGATCGCACCGGGGCCAGCTTTGCCTTCTTAAGAGAGCAAGGCAATATATCGTGGTCTTTTCTTTTCTCGTCCGTCCAGCGATCATCCCTCCCAGGATGGGCTGCCTTGGGGTTTCATTTCCATGTTAATTTACGTTTAATGTTTGCTTGTATTTTCACATAGGAGTTTACCTCTACTCGCCACTCAATTATTCAGATGCCGTAGCTTTTTAGCTGGGACTGCCTGTTTGATTTTGGAGGCATTCCGCTTTTCTTTTAGTTTTGTAAACTGTGTAATTAGTAGATTAATTTTATTTCCCTCGGGGTTTGCCTCTAGTAACTCCGTGTCACTTGAAGCACGCTAGTTTTTCCTCTGCCGTGCATCAGAAGTGTTTTTGGTGTGGAAGCAAGTTGAACTGGCCTCTGCGTCAAGTTTAAGTAGTTCTGATTGTCTGAAAGCGCATTACCTTTCACTTAATATTGTATTTGTATCATGTGGTTCCTATTAGCCTTAAACGTTGTGTTCTGGAAGTTGCATTATGTTAAGGTATTTTTGGTTAAAAGAAAAGCCCTTGACAATTTACATCTAATTTGTTGTTTTGAGATATCGTACCTGGATTTTTGAATTGATGGATTTTCTTTGTAATGTTTATTTTGGAAAATAATATTGCAGATCAAGGGATCACCATTGATTTTTCTAGAAACCCTTAACTTACGTATCCCAATGGCCCTGGTAGGGTTCCCATGCCTGCTCAACACCCTTTCTTATAGTCGTCACGTTGCCCAACCTGATGTTTATTTGTTTATACTTGATGCAGTTCATCTGATCATTTGTTTTATTCTGAAGATGTTAAAATGCCGTGTAGTTTAAGTTTTCCCTTTTCTTTGCTATGTGTCTTGTAACCACTGGAAACGGGTTACACCTCTCAACACGATCTCAAATTCCAAGCAGCTGTTGCCGCAAACAAACACTCAAATAAAACCCTCTGTTGATTTCAGGCATTGTAGTGAGTGTCATCCAGACAATGTAAAGCGGAGTTGCCAGATTTATGTCATGAGTGATGAGCACTGGTACTGTATGGTACCGCATGTGTGTGTGTTAATGTCTTGTCACTACCAGCTCCTCAGCGGCGGCTTTAAACCTCGCTTCTATAACATTGTATGTTACTGTAAGAAAACAATCGTAGGTACAATATTGAAAATTTCAATATACCGTGAGGATGATTATTAATAGTGCTTGAGGCTATGGTACCAGGTTTGACATTTTCCTGGATGGAGAGGCACATCACACTTTCCACAGATCCAACTGGTTTCACGCCGGATGTTACTTTTCGTGCACACTCTAGTGTGGAAAGTGTCTGATTTCATGCCTGGGAATTTATGATGTACAGTCCGGCTCCATGGCTAAATGGTTAGCATGCTGGTCTTTGGTCACAGGGGTCCCGGGTTCAATTCCCGGCAGGGTCGGGAATTTTTACCTTAATTGGTTAATTTCTCTGGCACAGGGACTGGGTGTATGTATCGTCCTCATCATCATTTCATCCTCATCACGACGCGTAGGTCGCCTACGGGCGTCAAATCAAAAGACCTGCACCTGGCGAGCCGAACATGTCCTCGGACACTCCCGGCACTAAAAGCCATATGCCATTTTTTTTAATGATGTACATACTCCTTTATTTTCCCATCAAGTCGAAATGGTGGATCATTAGCTGGAGTTTGCTTAGAGGCCTGATGAGTCAACTGAAGACTGAGGTGTTCACTGTCTTGAAAGAAGTTTCTACATATTGTCTGCAGAAAAGTTATTTTGGAGTTTGGATTCGATTTTTGGAAAAGCCTGAATGCATTAAAAAATGTGCACTGAAAAATGTAAAAAACTTTTTCCCTCGGCCACTTGAATGTTTTTTGCAAGAATGGATACATTGCCAAATATTGGTCGTCTGTATCCACTCCCTGCATAAACTGTTTATCATCAATGATGCTTACTTGTTTCATTGTTACTTTCCCAAACCTGTTCGGAACTTCAGCCATTTCTGCAGAATGTGCTGTTGTCCCTATCGAAAGTCATTTCCCCTCTTTTCAACTTTGTTTGCCGTTTGCTGAACTCCTTAGGAAGTCCCCTATTCTGCCTTATTGTTTCACATACATCCGTTTCTCGTTCACGCAATTCCTACGCTATTGTAGAAATTGTCCACGTGTACTGTATACCCCCGGCCAAGGTAGTCAAATATAGTGTCTCAGAAGTTCATGCCACTTGTGATAGATCGTCAACTTACACATGTACCCTGCAGGGGATTCACACACCATCCTTACTAAAATCTCATACTTAATTACTTTTCCTGGATTGTAAACTCGGAAACGCAAGAATCCTTCATCAAGGACTATTTTACGATCTGGAGTGTACACGCCTGAAAACTGGTTGCTGAGCCTTTCAAGAGTCTGCCTAATTTCCCCCATAATGACTGCTGTCGCTTAAGTTCAAGAACAACAAAATGTTTTTGAACCGGGTTCGCGCCATGCTTTTCAAAACTTTTTCATCTCATTTACATCAATTGGTCTCCACATCTGAAAAATAGAATATTTAGTGAAGGGACACGGTGATGCATTAATAACTTGTCCCATGTAAAGGTTTGTCTAATGGCACTTGTATTCAAGGTAATCGTCATTTACAAATAAATTGACAAAAGACATAATTTCGTTGCTATTTTCGATTTCAACATTTAGTCCTGCCTGACAAGTGATATTCATCGCAGGCGGTGAATACGACAGGTGCACATCGGTTATTTGAATGTGCTGAAATTCGCTTTGCGTAGAGTCTGTTATATCATCATCAGAATTGTTATCACTATCACTGAAATCAGGGATGAATTCATCACCAGAATCATCGTTCAGTAGTATGTCTTCAATTTCTTTAGCTTGAATACTGCCTTTGTAACTCGTCATCGCGAGACAATAACTCACCTTACTACATACCCTCACAAGAATATCACGAGTCTGTATTTACTTAAAGAAAGCACTGGAATGTACCGGGACTCTTCATGTATATGCCATCCATGGTTTTTAACATAAACTACGATTTTGTACAAATTTAACTCTAAATTCAAAACGACATACTAACATTTCCTTGACTCCATTTCACCATCTGTTTCAGCATCCTCTCCATTCTATCGTAAAGCCTTCCCCCTTAGATTTCCTTCCTGAAGTCCTCATTTCTTGTCTTCTTAAACACTGGTGTGGAGTTTATTCTCCTGTCTTTTTGTCAGTGTCCAGGTCTCCACTGCACATGTTGGTACATCTTAGACACTTCATTGGTGCTTCTTTCCTCCACACCAGGTTTCTTCCACTCTGGTAGAATCCATTTCCCTGTTGAAGCCTTTTACTGATCTCCATGTTCAATCCTGCATCCTTTTGCTTCCAGAGTACTTGAAGCTCTCCACAATTGCAAGCTTTTGTTCCATTTTGCTCATCTAGTGAACGTCATTGTCTTACTCCTTTCCACGCTGATCTTCATTCCAGAGTTTTCAATAATGTCACTCAACATGTCAAGCTGTCCTCGAACTTCCTCTCCTTGTCTCCTTCACAATGTTGTGGTGACAGAGCACACGTCTGGACATTGCTGCTGTTCTCAGAATTCGTCCAATCCCGCTTTCATTCATTTGATAGCAGTTTTCACCTGTTGCATTCTGTCTCCTCACTCTACCTCTATCATCTCGTCTACATCCTTTCTCACATTCAGGAGTGACTTTATCCAGATCATCATCCAAAATATTTTTTATTTATCCAGGACATGAGGTTACTAAAGTATTTGAACATGAATGTACATAAAAATTAACTTCGCAATCAAATACGTAGGCAAGTCTATAAGTATTTGCAATTTCTCTCTAATTGTCTTTAGGTTGGCTCTATGGCGTTGTGTGGTTACCAGCCGCTGTCTATGTCTGTGGTAGGTTTTAGCATTATCAGATTAGTACAGTTTGCGCTGCGCCACTCTCTGTTTGCACCAAGGAAGAACAGCATTCTCTAATCCGTTTTTTGTGGTCTGAGGGTGTACCAGGAGCAGAAATTCACAGAAGACTTTCAGCACAATATAGGGACAGTGTATTGTCACAGCGAAGTGTTTACCAGCAGATTGAAGAGTTCAGAAGGGGTTGCACGAGGAAAGATCCGGGCATCCATCTGCAGCCCTAACTGATGCCAATATTCAACAAGTGACTCTTGATGACATGGCAAACCATATGCACGTTAGCCATGGTTCTCCATATGAAATCATGCACAGCAGAC
The DNA here is from genome assembly GCF_040414725.1 of Anabrus simplex. Classification (NCBI taxonomy): domain Eukaryota; kingdom Metazoa; phylum Arthropoda; class Insecta; order Orthoptera; family Tettigoniidae; genus Anabrus; species Anabrus simplex. The sequence goes on from NC_090273.1 coordinate 165,805,113, forward strand.
TTAACATTCACAAAGTCTGTTCTAGATGGGTTCCAAAACAAGTCATTGAAGAGCAGAAGTGCAGTCGTCCGTCATGCTAACGAACAAGAGAGCAAACGTCAGAGCATGAAATGGAAGCATCCCGGATCTCCAGTCAAAAATAACACCTTCTGCAGGAAAAGTGATGCTCACAGTGTTTTGGGACTCATTATCAGGAGAAGGGAGGAACGTTACGGTGAAACCTGCAATTCGCAACAGATGCAGAGGTCAATTGTCTGATGGAGTTCTTTTGTTGCAGGACAGTGTGCATCCACATGCCGCCACCGACACCGCTCAAACTCTTCAGAGGTGTTGCCGGAGCATCCTGCGTACAGTCCCTATCTCACCCAGTCTGATTACCATCTGTTTGGCCTACTTAAGAATGCTTCAGCTCCAATCAACAGGTGAAGGGAGCGCTGCACAACCAAAAACCTTTTTTGGAGAGGATATCGGAAAGCTTGTGAAACGGTGAACCATGTGCATTGAAAAGCAGGGTGACTCGGTTGAAAAATGATACCAATAAAAAGTGTGTACTCTTGATTGCAGATACTCGTTGACTTGCCCTCGTGACAGTAACATTGTGCCGTGAAGCGCCTTACTCTACCGCTCTGTTCTGCCTCACTTCTATGCACCTCGGTGTGCAGAATCTGAAAACATTTAAATATCCATCTCTGCAATCGGATTTGGGTGAGTGCCCAAAAGTGTTGCCGGATAAAATGAAAATATTTTAGGGAGGATGTTGGTCAGTTTGGTTCTTTATTAAAATACATCAGTCTGAGTGTAAGAATCTGTGTTCATGATGTAGTATTTTGGGGGTTATGTCATGTAATTAAAATATAACCTCAATCAACTTGCATTTCAAAAGGTACCTGCCTTTCTTCATCAGGAGAGAAAAAAAAAAAAAAAAAAAAACACCTATCAATGGTTGCTAAGAGAAAGCAACAAAGAACTTAAAATGGTGCCCTAAAGTGTAATAGAGCCACCATGCTAGGGCAGCAGTAAGGTATAACTTTCTGATGTTTCTCTTGTTTACAATTTGTTTTACGTTCGCACGGACACAGATAGGTCATCATGTGGTGACGATGAGATAGGAAAGGGCTAGGAGTTGGAAGGAAGCGGCTGTGGCCTTAATTAAGGTACAGCCTGATGTGAAAATGAGACACCACAGGAAACTATCTTCAGGGTTGCCGACAGTGGGGTTGGAACCCACAAGTGCACAGCTGCACGCTCCTAAGCGCACGGCCATCTCGCCTGGTCTGGTGGTTCTGATAATATTAAGGATTTTACACACAAAAGCTATATCAATTCAATCTTAGTGAGTCTCTGTTTACAAGAGTACCTGTAACCGTAATCGGGACAATTAGGCATCCACATAATAATAATAATAATAATAATAATAATAATAATAATAATAATAATAATAATAATAATAATAATGCGGTAATAAAATATGAATATAGGAATAGTTGTAAATAATGCAGTGGCGGTCCATTCACATCAGAACACGGAAATGTGACGAATATTTTTCGATGTGCAAACTTACATCAAATACTAGGGAAATGACAACTAAGACAGGAGAGTGGAAACCCTGTGAGGTCTATGGGAACGTATGACGTTATGGGGAGAAAAGACTTACAAGAAACACCCTCTAGCTCAACTATATTAAAATAACAACGAAAAATTACAAAACAGAGTTAAATCGCAAAGCAGCTGATACTTAATGCTTTTGATAAACTGATACAATTACGAATCCAAAAACACAAATACAGTAGAGTCTCGCTCAACCGACCTTCGCATATCCGACACTCCATGTCATCCGACACTGGTAGTCTTAATTTGAAATTTAGGTGGATGCAATTCTGGGACACGGGGTGTGGAGGGTGTGACTGTGGGACAAGCACTGGCAGTCATGCGGTAGGATTGTTCAATGTAGTATTGGTTGGGTGCGGATGTTATAGTTTTCATATCCATACGTAAGAAAGTGATTGTTTCTGTGGAAGACAAGTAGAGTGGGTTAAAGAGACTGGACAAAGGGGAAACTCTCCAAAAATGGCTTCAGATTATGGTGTTGGGCATGTTACAGTGGGAGACTGAAAACATACGAGGGAATAAATTGAAAAGTGGTGCTCTACCAGAGCAACAAGTGATGCACTGAAAATTAGAAAAAAACAATGAAAAATGTGAGTACGAAAAAGTAAGACAAGCACTATTTCTTTGGTTCACTAAAAACCAGGAAAAGGGCTTGTCAATATCTGGCCCCATTCTGCAAGAAATGGCGGTGTATATCCAGAAGGAGTTTAATAAAAGGACCATAATTTTACTGCCAGTGCTGGGTGGCTTGATCGGTGGAAAAAACGGTACGGCATTGGGCAGCTTAATATCTGTGGAGAAAAACTGCCAGCTAAATCCGATGAGGTTGTGAAATTTAAAAGACAATTTCAAGAAATAATTCTTGCTGAAGGATTAACCGGTGATCAGATTTTTAGTTGTGATGAGACTGGGCTGAATTTCAAGATGCTGACATCAAAACTCTTGCAGCCCAAGCCAAGACGTCTGCACCTGGCTACAGGCGAAGTAAGGAAAGAGTACTGCATCTACTGTACAATTGAATTAATAAGTCAACAAATAGAGTCCCGTAAGACATAGTACGTAATACAGTATGGCCTTCCTGTTTGTTTTAGTTCATTTTCAAAGTTATTCCGTATTATCCGACATTTTCGGTGATCCAACGTACTCCAGGTCCCGTTTAAGTCGGATAATCGAGACTCTACTGTAAATGAATTGTTGAATTTTAAAAAAAGGTGAAAGACTTGAAATTATAAACAGTGGGAATCTAGGGCAATCTCAGACACATTAAATTTAAAACCTTAAATATAACATTAAGCAAGGAAATACCGAAAAACCAAATTAATTAAATTAAATTAAACAAAAGCAGAAAACATTGAGATTAACATTGAAATAACACTTACCACGGAAAGGCAGGGGTTCCCGAGGGAAGCCCACGAGCTTGCGCTCGCTAGGGCGGTCGGATGTAAATGACGCCGAGCACACACATGAAAATTCTGAAGCCGGTAGAAAGTCCGGAAATGGCCTGATCACAACCGACCAATGGGAAACAATTTCCACTAGATTCGCTAAATTTTCGCCAATAGAAAATCTTGTTATTCTAACGAATGAAATTGCATGACCATATATGGTCATATTAAGATAGTTAGCAACTTCTCGAGATTTCCTATTGTGACACCTATTTCACCACCCGTAACCGCACGTGCGGTACAGGCTGTTTCGAATTAAATGTTACCAAATTACATCATGATATACAGATCACTTAATCACTCTTGCAATGTTAACAATCCAATCTTGAGGTTTTCTTAAATTACATGTTTACTAGTTACATAATTTTTTAATCAAAATACTTCTTGCATCTTGCCATGTTCATACAGTTCAACATTTCTTGCCTATTGCCTAAAAGAAAAATTATTACACACATATTTCAATACATAAAATAATTCCAGTAGAGTCCAGAGTTCCAACCAAAAATGAAATCCTACAGACACTTTAAATAAAAACTTTAAAATTATATTTCCACTATTGCAGTTCTCGGTCTCACCACATACTTTTTTTCTTTTTTTTGCTAGGGGCTTTACGTCGCACCGACACAGATAGGTCTTATGGCGACACCACCACATACTACAGTACCTATTGATGGTATTATGTCTCTCGTTAATGGCACTTTTACCAAAGACATAGCAAGAGTACTGCATGACCTCCTCCTACATTCTATGGAATGGGGAATATTATGAACAGTCAGATGGTGTGGCTAATTTCTTCATGGAGAAAGGTTTGTCATTGGCACCTTGGAAACCAATGGTCTTTAAGACACAGCGTTTATCGTAAGCCAACATACACCAATAGATATCTCCATGCAGATTCTCACCATCACTGTGCCCAGAAACATGGTATCCTTACAACTACCAGGGTTACGAGGATTTGGGAAGTGTCTGCTCTACAAGAGGAAATTAACACTTGAGAACCACCTTTGAGAACAATGGTTATAGCAGAGCTTTGTTCTCTACGGTTCTGAAACCGACGTCTGTTAAGAAAAAAGATGTAAAAGGATCTGTTTACCTACCTTACATATGTAACACGACGGATCATATTACTAAAATCTTACATATTGAAACAGAAACGCCCGTACTTCAGTTTATCGGAGAGCATGAGAAACGACAAGGCGTGTACGGCCCATGCCAAGAGAGTGAGAGAGAGAGAAGGGTAGTGAAAATTTTTTTTTTATGATTAAGTGGATCCTTCAGTTTATTCAATAGATATGCAAAGAATTATGTCACCTTTTACAGCTGAATCGTGGAGTTGTCCTTGAAGGCGTGGAGGGGACGTTGTCCTGCGGCGGCTGCGTCGTCTTGCGGTTGGCGTCGGCGTTGTCTTCCATCGTTGGTGTTTTCTCTGTATTAGTGTTGATGGTGACTCGAACCTGAGGCGGGAACGGGGAACTGTGGAGCTTCCACATCGGACGTCATGGGACTCTGGTGTAACGCCTCTCTAAGGCGAAGCACACCGAAATAGTTCCCACAGTCAATGATGTTGAACGCACTTTAGCAGCAAGGATAAAGTCAGAGTCACAGTTCCATGAGAATAACATGGAAGGAATTATCGTATTTGGAATAATAAACAAACGAAAACAATCTAGGACCTTCCGAGGTGCAGTGATTAAGCACTTCACAAAGAAAATTAAATTCACCGGGTACAGTCTCTGCACTGTACATCATGAGCACAATATTCACACACTTGTTGAAATAAACGACAGTCCAAGTTCTGTTACGTCGTAATTTTTAGAAGATTATCACTGGCACTTAAGATCATATGTGATTCTGAACAGGTTATGATGGGAATTGACATGGTCCCTCGGAAAGAAATTACGATACCGTATTCCACAAGTTAATACTGTCTTTAAGAGGGAATGTTGGCACAGTTTATTACGAACACAGTTCAACGGATAGACACAGTCTTTAAATGAAATGAAGGTCGGCACAGTTTTATTACGAACACAGTTCAATGGAAAGACACAGTCTTTAAATGAAATGCAGGCTAGCACAGTTTTATTACGAACACAGTTCAATGGATAGACACAGTCTTTAAATGAAATGCAGGCTGGCACAGTTTATGCTAGAAACACTATCGCTGTTTTCACACAGTCTTTAAATGAAATCAAGGTTGGCACAGTTTATGCTAGAAACACTATCGCTGTTTTCACACAGTCTTTAAATGAAATCAAGGTTGGCACAGTTTATGCTAGAAACACAGTCTTTAAATGAAATCAAGGTTGGCACAGTTTATGCTAGAAACATTCATAGTCCACAAACGAAATATAATCGCCCAGTCGTACAGACTGATAAAAACGAAATTACGTTTTTGTTCATGCACAAAGTTCAAGCGCACGGAGAAAGCTTCTAACACTAACGTTTCTGAACTCAAGTATACAGCCGGACCGAGTGGCGAATTATATCGTGACGTGCTTACTTGCACACACACACTGAACTCATGGCTTACTGCCGACTCCCCTCACTCTCTCTGCCTACGGCACACTTCAGCTGCACACTGCCCACACTGCACACTCTCTGCTTTACCCCAGGCTGGCGATTCGCTTATTGCCGAAGGTCGGTGGGGGTGGCTACACATGTGGGCCCCAAGAAAATTTTATATCTTGGCCATCTTTACACCGATTGACATGAAATTTCGGCTAGCAGCGTTCATTATTCCTGCCTGCAAGGTGACGTTATTGAAATATTGAATCACATTTCGTTCATGCTGCAATGCTATGGAACACGAAAGAACCTTCTGCGTGACGTCGCTTGACCTTGGCCGGTGTTCTGGAACAGCGCGAGCTTGCTTGCAGTTCCCACAATGCCTGTGCGCTCGGCGCAAGTTTTAAATGCTTACGGCCGGGTGTTAGCGAGTTCCTCTTAATAAATGAACGAAACGTGAATGCTCGTAGGGCGTTCCCGTTTCAGTATGAACAGTATTTGGAACTTCACCTAACGTTAGGCAACTCCTGCGACCTACTAAGGACATCATAAGTTATGAATTTCATCATGGTCCTTATTGACAATTGATCACTATCAAAGGGTAGGAAGGGTCCACCTATTCAATACTATTCTAAGGACAGTTTGCCTAAATTGCAACAACTGTGTATCTTACTTGTGGCAATGTTTATACTGCACAGACTTCGGGAACGATATGTACTTGCATTAAGGAACATGATGCTGTATCAGCCGTTGCTTTAACGCCTGGTCATGATGTCGTGTTCCAAGGAGTGGAGAATCATCAGGGGGGCGATTGAAATACGTAAACACCCAGATAATTTCAACCACGATACAGGCTACAACTTTATTGAATCCTGGCTACCTACTTCAGAACCATCAGAAAGTGATGCTGTCCTTAACAGGAGGCTAAAATTGCATCCTATTACGTCATAGGGCACCATTTTAAGTTCTTTGTTGCCTTCTCTTAGCAACCTATCTGTGTCGCGTTTTCTCCTGATGAAGAAAGGCAAGGTACCTTTTGAAACGCATATTGGGTGAGTTTATATACTGTAGTTAAACAACATAATCCTAAAAATATTACATCGTGAAGAATCTTTCATTCATATGAATTGACATCGGAGATGTGCTGTATGTTTCAGGATGATCTTCACATTGTCGACTCTCTGGACATCCCTTCAGAGGAGCCCGAGTATATCCAAGATCTTGTGGAGAGCCGGAACTGGGGTCCGTCTGTACTGTTAGTGGACGTGTGAGTAGCACAACATTTTGTTCTTGAGTTGTTGGGGCGATGATACACATTAAGCACCTGGAAGGAATGCACCAATGTCGACTTGCACAGTGAGTTTGTAAATGTTTGTGACAGGCGTAACAGCCACCAGAGTGCATGACAGTGCTTATTAGTAAAGGTGTTAGACAGTGTTTTTTTTTTTTTTTTTTTTTACAGATTTGTTGATTTTAAAACCAAATGTGATGTTTTGTGTTTTTATTATTTTTCTCAGAAGAAATGTTAAAATTCGAGAAGCAATCAGGTTTGTAAAATAAGTGCATTTAAAAAAAATATAAGATTAATAAAATACAAAGTAAAAATCAAGATAGGAGGTAAACCATTAAATGTGGCTGTGGAAGAATTAGAAAACACTTCACCGCTGTGCAGATTCTCGAAACATATTTCAAATGAAAACAAGTTACCTTTGTCAGTTTTATCGGAATACTGCAGTGAAAGTGTCTCACTTACTATGAGACTATACGTATTTCAGAATGCACATCTGAACATGGATACCACACACATTTTAATGCAGCAGTAGCATAGTCTCGGTGTGAATCCCATGACGATCTCTGGAACATTCACTTAATCTTCTTCGCACAGTTGGTTCTTGATGACAGTCAGGAAAATGCTGTGAGCCTCTAAAAACCATTTGAGACTCCATCCATTCTTCTTAAACTGGAGCAGTTTTGTAGGAGATCCTGGCTGGATCCTTGGTCCTTAAAGTCCTGATTTTTTACTACAATTGACTGGGCAATGTACGTAAGCTGTTTCAAGTTCTGGTTGAATATTCCATTGCTTCAACGTCATCTGGCTACATGAATTGGTGGGTACATAGATCCCTCCAAGAAATTACGCAAGTCCATAAAAGAGGCACCAACAACAGAAACATACACTGCTTGTAATTTTATAATTTTTATTGTTGAAATTGATGCTCGTTGGAAAAATTTGACCCCAGAATTTGAATCTTCCAGTGTTTTGAAAAATCCAGATTTCCACATGTATGGTGCAGCCTTAAACCCGGAATTCCATCGTGTACACACAGGCATTGGGAAAGCCAGAATTTCATTCTCTTGTTCTGTGTTTTCATATTTCTCTCTTAGAAATGCAGTGTAGTTGCTTTCTTGCATATTTAACCCATTCGCCTCACATTTGAATACCATAGGAGTTCACTAAGAAATTACATTTAAATACCACTCTACGGCCGTCGTCATCACACTATTATTTAGAAAATCATACAAAACCAACCAGTAAATATTCCTTTCTGAAAATTTGCATGCATGATAATGAAGTAATAAACTTACCAATGAACTAAAATAGCGGCATCTGCTGGGTGTGGTACACCTCAAAACATTCTTCTAAGTGAAGAGCTACGCCACACTTTTTGCACTGCCAGCAACTTTTGCTTCTTTTACCCCGGCTGCAGCACACAACACACCTTCATGTGACTTTTGATTTTTTCTCTGTAGGGGGAATACGCATGGGAAAGTGGGCCCATGATTTAGCTTGTAATCTGGTTGGGGTGGTGCTCGCTGAAGGTCGACCTCGAACCGAGTACTTCGGCAACTGAACAGTCTCTAGTAGCTGCTGTGCAATGCTAGTTCTGAAGTCCGTGTAGCTCGTCTTTCTGTTAGCAACGATCTTGTGATACACAGTGAAGGAATTGAAAATACACATATCTAGGAGGTAAAAGAATATTTTCCTATACCCTTTCACTGTGCGTCACATGACGGGGAACAGAGCTGTAACCTGATCCTGAAGGTCAACACCACCCATTCAAGGCCACAATTGGGCTTTATCACTTCTTCCCTAGGGGCTTGTCCTCTCTTTCGTCTGAGTTTGCCTGTCGCTGTCATGTCAGCTTCACACACAACATACTGTTGGCAGCCCACGTCTCATACTCTCCACGTTTTGGTTTCGTCTTACTGTTATCGCGAGGCATGTCTTTTCGGTTCTGTCTAACAGTTCCAGTTACATTCATCTGCTTGTCGTGTAGCCTTTTGAATAAATCTGGGGAAGAATACCAGTTATCTAAAAACAATATATGCCCTCGGCCTAACAAGGGTTCACACATGTTGAGCACAACGTTTGTACTTGCTGGCAGACTTGGATCCATTACATCATCACCTACATAAATTTTGAAAAAGAGACAGTAGCCAAAACTTGATTCACAAATTTTGTAAATTTTTATTCCAAACCTAGAACGTTTAGACCTATTACACTGGACATATGAAAGGCGGCCTCTGAATTTCATTAGACTTTCATCTAGAGCAATGTCTTATAAAGGTAAATATAATTCTGAAAATTTGGGGCAGAAATGTTGTATTATAGGCCTAATCTTTCTTAGTTTGTCACTACTATCGACTTGTTCATCATCAACAAAATGTAAAAATCGTGAAATTATAATAAATCTTCCCCTGCTCATGTTTTTACGAAAAATAGGAGTGTTTATACACCTGTCTTTACTCCAGTATAACTGTATTCTTGACTTTCGCACTTGTGACATTAGTATAACCAACGCAAAATATTCCCTAATTTCATCGGGTGTAGCCTCAAACCATTGTCATCATCCTTCAACTTTTTTGTCAGGATTGCTCAAGTGTTTTGCTGCATATGAATTTATCTCGACAGATATTTTTTCAAACAAAGGGTTCATGTATTCACAAAAAACTGAGAGTTCAGATAGTGGCTGTGTATCAAACTTTTTCAATAAGTTTTCACTAACCCCACTGTATTCACTAAACTTATGTACAACAGGTTTATTGTCACTTTTTGTCCAGTTCCAGTCAGTCAAGTTAGCCTGTGCCGAGGTACAAGCTTGTTTCGAAAGACTCGGCACACTGTCGTTATTTGCATCACTTTCCGTGTCATCAGAACTATTATACGCATCGCTAGTACTCAAACTAAGGATTTCAGGGTCTATTTCGTCGTCACAAACGTAACTGCCTTCAATATCACTCTCTAAAACACTATCTATTAACTTCCATATTCCTTCTTCATCAACACCAGCACATCTGCTTGACGCCATGATGGCAACTGACAAGAGCAAAATAATATGAAAAAAGATTCTCTTATCTCTTGTTCTGGAAGTGTGGAAGAACCTGGTGAAAGGGAAAAAACCGAATCCACATGTGTAAACTTCAGCTCAGAATGCGTACAAGTGGCGTCTGTGGGTTAGTGACTGAACTATATGGAATGATGTACAGCTGTGCGTCGCCGCGAGCAGAGCTCGTCATTTGATTCATATGCCACGAATAACTATGACGAGCTAGGGTCGTCATATGATGCAATTGGGTTAAGAAGGTATTTTTTGTTTAAACACGTTCAATTCAGTCAGCTCGTTTTCAGTTATACAGCTGACAAGGTTGACTGTACGGACATCACCCAGTTCTAAATTGAAACAAGAAATAAAATATTCATGAAGTATATTTTTGGGAATGAATATTGAATTTTCACGACCGCATTGTAATCGAAACAGACTTTCAACATATTAGGTCGTGTTACGTACATGTAGTACGTGTTGAAGAGATGTTAAGTACAGAACAAAAATGGGCAACCGACGCGAAATCGGGAGGTTGTGGGTTCGGATCTCACTGGAGTCCGGCTGGCCATTTTTGTTCTGTACTTAACATCTCTTCAACACATACTACATGTACGTAACACGACCTAATATGTTGAAAGTCTGTTTCGATTATATTTTTGGGCTTATGCTGTGTAATTAATTATAAACAAACTCTATGCGTTTTAAAAGGAACCTTGCCTTTCTTCATCAGGAGACAACAGAGAAATGAAATGACACATTCAAGGTTGCTAGTAGAAAGCAACAATGAACTTAAAATGGTGCCCTAAGATGTAAGAAGGACGCCATTTTTGCTCCATGCTAGGGACAGCAATGGCATCAGTGAAGCATCATTCTCCAATGGTTCTGATAATAGGTAGCCATAATTCACTGAGATTGTAGCCTGTGTCGCGGTTGAAATTATCTGGGTGTTTATAATGTCCAATAACGGACCATTTATATTGGTATTATAAATTTACTCATTCGGAACAAATATTTCAGGTTCCCTATGGGAATCAACATCTATATCATCTGATGGCCAAGCAGGCATCAATTTTTGATAATGAGACAAAGTCTCTCAAAGTGCATTGGCACTGCCAGTGGCTACAATTAGCGTATGCAGTGGCCTCCATGGTATGCACTAGCCAGCGTCTTGGTAGGTGTGCTAGGTACCAACTGATGAGCCCAGCCTAGCACATGGGGGCGAAATGCTGGCAACCAGGAATGAGTTAGCTGGAAAATTTATAATGTCCAATAACGGACCATTTATATTGGTATTATAAATTTACTCATTCGGAACAAATATTTCTAATTTTTAGATTCCCTGCTTTTAGTGAAAGACATATCCTTTACTTATTGTTTTCTTATGCATTGTTTTATATTTTCATTTAATCGGCGGATGATGATCCAGAATAGTAGTTGAAACGAGTACCGCTTTTAATCAAATAAGAATGTAAAGTTCACCGACTTCTTCAATCAGTCCTTGAAGAGTACATAGCCAGATGGGTGCTCATTTCAGATGATGGTTACCGTCCTCTTTTCACTGATCATGGGAGGATCTGGTTTGCTCCACTTCCACGAACATATTAAGCCAAGTACGGATACGTTAGCAGGATTGTCTAGTTTCTCTCATGAACGCAGTAGTTGTGAATCCGTCACGCGACTAGCATTTCCACTGTAGCCACTCTAACTTCAAGATGCAAACTTTCTTGGCATTTTGAATGCTTCTCCGATTTACTTTGTTGGTCTAAAGTAACTTTCCTGCGATAATGTAACCGACAGTCACAATATTTGCACATAAGAATGCCAGAGGAAATTATAAATCCTTCATTCTTATATTCTTTAACGAATCCACACACATGCACATGAGATGCTGTCAGTCGGTACAATTAATTTTATTCACATATATTCACAAATTAACACACACATAACCTTAATCACAGTATCAAAACACTTCACTTTGAGAATATCAACAAAGCCGCCATTATTAAAAACAACTGCCAACATTTCAATATGAAGGTTACAACTTTGAAACACAGTTGAAAACAGATGACTGCGTATTTCAATATGGAGACTGCAAATATTGCATGTCAGCTCAGGATATATACTTGCTACACCATAACTCTACTAAACAACAACTAACTTTTACCGTCAAGATCATCCCCTTATATATGTGTCTGGCCAGGCTTCTAGAAAGTTTCTTCAAAAATCACAGTATCAAAACACTTCACTTTGAGAATATCAACAAAGCCGCCATTATTAAAAACAACTGCCAACATTTCAATATGAAGGTTACAAATTTGAAACACAGTTGAAAACAGATGACTGTGTATTTCAATATGGAGACTGCAAATATTGCATGTCAGCTCAGGATATATACTTGCTACACCATAACTCTACTAAACAACAACTAACTTTTACCGTCAAGATCATCCCCTTAGATATGTGTCTGGCCAGGCTTCTAGAAAGTTTCTTCAAAAATCAAATCAAAATCTCTTTATTTGCAAATGAGGTGTCTACCTCGGTGGCAAATGGTACACTAAAATACATTATTGTCAAGCACTAAATATTATATTAACAAGAGAAGAAAATTTTCCTATAATACAATATTATACAATTTAGGCTAACAATTTTTTCTATTAAACACACAGCTCAACCTTAATAAATTTATTTTCTTTAGAAAATTGTACTTATAATATCTCCTGTACTACTTACAAATATAGTCAACTGATATACAATATGTGGAATTACTTCAAATGATACTATACAACTGGTATAAGATTAAACTTTACATTGCATTTATTTACTTATTTATATATATATATTTTTTATTTTTTTTACCCATTCTGGAACCTAAGTAGCATAACGACCTGCTGCGTCTTAACCAGAGCCCCTTTTGCCACCACTTTTCAGAGTTCCTGAAGGGCCTTCACAGCTACCATAGCGGTCCCAGGGCCCTGGAAGTCCCCACTGTACTTCACCCCTACAGGCAGTCCCCTACTTGGGCTGTCCAAACTCCTTAGACCAGGGGATGGAATTAATTTATTCACACACATTTTTTTATTTACAATAACCTGCACCAGGTAGCAGGTAGGGACCCTCTTCGGAGGCAGCCCTACCCAGGGAGTGGCGCCCCTGCCTATGTGAGTCCCAGAGCACACTGACCCGGTGTGTAACATCTGGTATGGGTCCCAGCTCAGGGTTACGAGTGAAGATCTCAACGGCATCTATGGCGGAGAAGGTGGACTTCGGTACGGCGGAGATGGCGGAAGGGGCATACCCGTAGCGTCTGTACTCCAGAGGAGCGGCTACGAAAGGTGTCTGTCTCCATGTTAGGGGCGGCCTAATTTTGAACCTGGCAGTAGGTATAAAATGCCTTTGGGTGCGGCGAGCCCATCGTAATCTCACCGCTCACCACCCTCTAGGACCCCGGTACCACCTAGGGGTGATGAGGTGAATAACCTTACCCACCAGTGTGAGAGAAATAGAGAGAGGAAGAGAGAGAGAGAGAGAGAGAGAGAGAGATAGATAGAGACCCTGGCGAGAAGGTTGTTAGCGTGCCCGCCCCAAAATGGGAGTAATAGCGAACACGAGGAAGGGTGATGGGCACAAGAAGAACAACAACAAGTACAGTCACAAAATAAAAAACAAGAACCATAGAAAACTTACCGGAAACAGCGGAGGAAGACGACTAAAAGGCCGTGGAAGAAAAAGCACAAGAAAAACGGTGGCAGTGCTCCACCGAACGTGGCGAATGAAAACCGACACTTCAATTAAGTTGAAAAAATTTAATGGAAGGGCAAAAGGGTGGTAACAAACCAAGTCATTAAGTTGATAAAACCTAAGTTTATTTTAAAACGTAAGGCCAAAATGTAAATAAAATAAACGTAAGGTTGAAAAATGGAAAGGGAAGTTAACAATAAATTAAATAAATAAGAATATACCCAGGTAGGGTTTAAAAGAAAATTAATTCATTACTAATTGACAATTAATGGAAAATAAATACTCTTTAACAGATAATAAAAGGGGAACTTTATGAAAACAACAAAGAAAGGAAAGGGGTGACCTCCGTACCAAATAAAATGTGATCAGAAAACAACGGAAAACCAATAGACTCTCTTACATAAGTACAACTTGAAAAAAAAAATGTGATCGATCACGGATAGTTATTTAATAAAAAACTAAGTTAACAATTATTCAATAAACTGGATCTTCAACGCGGTCGCTTCTCATAATTACCAAATTTGAAAACGTTCAGTTTACACCAAGGACAGTTTACAAGGTAAACAGAATTTTACGTAAAAATACCTCCTCACGCGGGGCAAGGAAATGGTAACACAATATTAAAGGAGGAGAAAATAAATAAATTAATTTAAACAGTAAACGATACACTCAACCCCGAAATATATAAATCACGATCCACACAGGCACAACACGCCAGACAACGCTTAATCCGACAACAATCCCACACGAACCGTTGCCAAGGTAACCACCAAAACAAAAGCAACGCCACCCAAAACACGGAGGAAACCAGGCAAGAGAAAAATTTTAATTCACCCAAAACCCCAGAAGGGGGAGGGGAGAAGAAAACATACCAAACGAATTAGAAAACAAACACAGGAAAGCAAACAGAAAGCAGAAGAAGGAAGGCTCGGTACCTTGGAGACTGTACCTTGGTTTACAAAGAAGGTTACAATATAAAGTGCCAAAAATAATTATTTAAATTTTAAATTAATAATTCCAATTTAGTTCACGGTGAAACTTCCACCTTACTGTGATTAGTTGCCGAAACTGTTTTTCGGATTTTCGATACCACCCACACAAATAGGTATTAATTTAACAACGAAGTCCAAATATTTATTATTATTATTATTATTATTTTTCCAGAAATTTTCGAAAATATCAAAATCCTCTTCAGGACGACGTTTAAAGTGTGTCAAACACTGGTACATACCTTTGGTGATGAAGAAAAGAAAGGAATTTTAACCTGACATTGTTGACGAAGAAATACAGTCACACCACTGGCATCCAGACCTCGTTGAGAAGTATCCAGACGAACAATAAAACCAAAACAAGATCAGAAGGAATGGCAGGAGGTCTCCAATTAGTTCATCTGGGGCAAATCCCCGTTATCGTGGAGATTTCGGTGGTTTCCAGGTACTCCACGACTCCATGACGCCGGACACAAAACCACACGAGCTCGACAACATGGCTGATCAAAGCGAACTGAGCCTCGCGTCGGCAAGCAAGCGAGGAGGAGGCCAGTTTTGCCTGGTAGTAGGACTGCGCATGCGCAACCAAACAGAGCTAGGAGAACGGCGCGCAGCTTACATTAGCTTAAACTGTTAGTCAAGTAGTCACTTGGCACAGATATTCTAGGGCGCAAAGGCCAGTTTCAAAATGGTTATAAGGGGGGAGGCTCACATTATTTAATACTGTCTCAGTAACAATAGCCTATATGGACAAAGCAGATATGTTGCCTCGGAAAAGGTTAGGGCGTCCCCTGCTTAAAGCGACGCGCAGCTCTTCAGGTGCTGGGGGAACTGTGAAAAATGGGCAACCAGCACCAAACTACATCAAAATTGCAACAGTTAATGTACTGACACCGACGGGAAAGACAGAAGAACTGATTGACTTCATGATAGAAAAAGATATAGCCATACTTGGACTGTGTGAGACCAGGAAGAGGGGTACAGGGGAGATCCCTCTGAGAGAAGGATACAGGCTGTATTACAGCGGAGGACCTGAAGCAAAAAATGGAGTGGCCATCATACTTAGAAGAGAAATCCAAGAATATCTGGAATATACAAAGTACGTCAGCGATAGGATGATGATGATGAGACTCCAGTTTGAAAATGGCGTGAAAGATTTATTTCAGTTGTATGCCCCACAAACTGGTTGCATAGATGAACATCTAGAGGACTTCTTAGAGGAAGTGGAGAGACAGATAGAAGATAAGGAAGATCTAAATGCACAAGTTGGAATGGAAAGACAAGGAAAAGAAGATGTTGTAGGGCCCTTTGGATATGGAAATGTAAATCCAGAAGGCGAGTTGTTGGTGGATTTTTGCATGAGGAATCAAATGATTGTTGGAAACACCTGGTTTAGGATGAAGAACAGTCAGAAGATTACAAGATATGGTTGGGGAGACAGACAAACAAAGACCATGATTGATTATATAATCATAGAGAAAGAACACCGGAAGAACCTTGTAGATGTAACAGCCATGCCTGAAGAAGCCTTTGGTGGAGATCATAGAGTTGTGATAGGAAAATTGAAAGTTAGAAAGATTGAAAAACCCCAATTAAGAAGAGAGAAAAGAATTAAAGTATGGAAGTTGAAGGAGAAAAGCATACAAGAAGAATTTCATAGGGAAATAATACCCTTGGTACTCAGGACAGAGGTGGGGAATGTTGAAGAGGAATGGAAAAGATTTAAGGAAGCACTGGTTGGATGTGCAGAAAAGGTGTGTGGTAGAACATCAGGAAATGTGAAAGACAAAGAAACACACTGGTGGAATGATAGAGTAAAGATTAAAGTGAAGGAAAAGAAAATGGCATGGAAAGCATGGAAAACATCTAAGACTGAAGAAAGTAGAAGAAAATATGTGGAGGCAAAGAATTTGGCCAAGAAAGTTGTGGAGGAAGAAAAGAGGAAAAGCTGGGCCTTATTCACACAGAAATTGAGAGATGATACGCAGGGCAGCAAGAAATTACTGTATGGTATCTTAAGAAACAAAAAGAGAGATCAAGTAAACACCAGATTTGTGAAGGATGAATGTGGCATAATTTTAACAAAGCCAGAAGAAATAAGAAATAGATGGAGAGAGTATTTTAAGAAGCTGCTGAACATAAGAACGGATGACAGTCATTCAATGGACGACCAGGAAAGGCAATTAGTTGACGAAGAAATGGATAAAGAAATTACAATGAATGAAAATGAAATGGCAGTAAGAAAGATGAAGAATGGAAAAACTGCTGGAATAGATGAAATTGCAGTGGAGATGATAAAGGCAGCTGGAGCTGTAGGCCTGCAGTGGACATATCGGGTTCTCAGGAATGTCTGGGAGAATAAGGAGGTCCCTGAGGATTGGCAAAAAGGAATAATCATCCCAATCTTCAAGAAAGGTGATAAGAAAGTTTTGAAGAACTGGGGGAATTACTCTAATATCCCACGTTGCTAAGATAATGGAAAGGATACTGGAAAGTAGAATAAGGTTGAGGGTTGAGAAGCAGATACAGGAAAATCAGTTTGGTTTCAGAAGTGGAGGGTCAACAATAGAGCCCATTTTCATTATGAGACAACTAATGGAAAAGCATTGGGAGTACGGGAATGATATGGTGATGACATTCATTGATATTGAAAAGGCATATGACAGTGTCCCTAGGACGAAAGTTTGGGACAGTCTGGTGCAAAAAGGAATTGGACAGGGATTAATAAAAATGATCATGGCATTGTATAAGGAATGTTGTAGTTGCGTGCAAACACAAGTTGGCAGGACAAGTTGGTTCAAAATAATTAGTGGACTGAGACAGGGAAGTGTTCTATCACCAATCCTGTTTATAATAGTAATGGATGACATCATGAGAACAGCAAAAGCAGCATATGGAGGAAGAGAAATGAACATGATGTTATTTGCAGATGATATTGTGATTTGGGGAGTAGACGACAGGAAGGTTCAAGAACAGTTGAATGTGGTGAATGGGAAGTTTGAAGAATGTGGATTGAAAATAAGTGTAGAAAAGAGTAAAACTCTTGTTATGACTAGAGGGGAGAAAGAAGGGAAAGGTCAGATTAGACTTGCAGACAAGCCCCTGGAAGTAGTGGAAACGTTTAAATACCTGCGGAGTGAATTAATGGAGAATGCTCGACTGGATGCTGAGATTAGTAAAAGGATTCAAGCTGGAAGTTGTTTCTATCATAGTGTAAGAAATATGTTATAGGACAAAGATGTGCCAATGGAAGCAAAGGATACTACGTACAAGATGTATTACGTACCCATAACAACTTACGGAGCAGAAACTTGGACAATGACAAAGAAGGATGAGAGTCGAATACAGGCAGCCGAAATGAAATTCTTGAGGAGTATGATACAGAAGAGTAGAAGAGAGAAAATAAGGAATGAGAAAATCCGGGAAGAAATTGGAGTGGAAAAAATGAATGATAGAATAGAGAAGAGCCGACTAAGATGGTTTGGGCACATAAAGCGAATGAGCGACGAAAGAATGCCAAAAAAGGTGATGGAAATGCAAATCCAAGGAAGGAGAGGCCGTGGACGACCACGATTGAGATGGAAGGATACCATCCAACGCAGCATTATAGAAAGAAACCTGGACTGGGACACAGTGTTGGAGGAGGAGTGGTGGAAAGACCGAAGCAAGTGGAGAGGAACCATATTTGCCCCTACCCGGCTACAGCTGGATAAAGGGAAATGATGATGATGAATAACCTGCACTGGTCGAATGCCCTCTAACATTTCATTTATTTTCCCTTGTTGCTGTTTATTCTCTTCTTGAATATCTGTACAGATTTTGGAAAAGGATCAAACACTACCCCTGGTAAACTTTTCCACTCCTTCACACCCTTCCCAATGAATGAAAATTTACCCCAATTGCTTCTGCTAAAATTCCTTCTAATTTTATATTTGTGGTCTGTCCTGCCGATACAATTATTTTCCAACTGAAGCCTCTCACGGTTATCTGCCCATGCTTCTTCTCTTATATAGGCTCTATATAATCCTCTAAGTCTAGTTTTCTCCCTTATCTTACTTAAAGTTTCCCACCCAAGTTCCTTTATTATTTCTGATACACTACTCTTTCTCCTGAAATCCCCAGTTACAAATCTTGCTGCTTTCCTCTGCACACTATCTATTTCTTTTATTAAGTATTCTTGGTGAGGATCCCAAACACTGTTTGCATATTCCAATAATGGACAAACCATACTTAAGTAACTTTTTTCTTTTAATTCTTTATTGCATCCTTTAAGTAGCCTCATTATGAGATGAAACGATCTGTATGCTTTCCCAACAATGTCATCAACATGACCCTTCCAGTGCAAATTACTTTCAAATCTCACACCTAAGTATTTGTACTTGCCATCTTTTGGGATAACTACCTCATCCAAAGTATATTCAAATTCAGTTTTAAAGCTCCTGTTTGTAAATATTAGAACAGTTGATTTGCCTCCATTAACCTTCATATTATTTTCTTCAACCCATTGTTGGATACTTTCAAGGTCCCTTTGTAATTTTGAACAATCCTCAATGTTATTTATTTCCCTATAAACAATTATGTCATCTGCATACAATCTTATTTTTTGATGTTATATTGTTCCCTAAATCATTTGCGTATATTAAGAAAAGTAACAGACCGATTATACTACCCTGTGCAATTCCCTTCCAAACTTTCTCTTCCTGCAATACATTATTTCCTACTTTGACTTTCTGAACCCTTGAATTTAGAAATGTTTTTATCCAACGTGTAACCCTTACGTCCAATCCTATTCCCTCCAATTTCTTTAATAATATTCCATGTTCCACTCTATCAAAGGCTTTGGAAAGATCTATGGCTATGCAATCTAACTGACCTCCTGAATCCAATTGATCTGATATGTCCTGCTGAATTCCCACCAGTTGTGCCTCACAAGAAAATTTCTTTCTAAATCCATACTGGCTCCTCATGAAACAATTTTTATCATCACATATCCCTCTGATGTACTTTGCTGTTAAACTCTCCAGTATTTTACAAACTATACTGGTCAGGCTGATTGGTCTGTAGTTCTCCGGTTTCCTTTTATTACCCTTTCCTTTATAAATTGGTATTATTATAGATTCCTTCCATTCCTTTGGTATTACACTATTATTTATGACATAGTCAAAGAGAAATTTTAAATAAGGCACTATGTACCACCCCATTGTCTTTAACACCTCCCCAGTAATTTGGTCACTTCCGCTGCTTTTCTTTGCTGAAGCAATTGGATTTCTCTGAAAATATCATCATTTGTGAATGAGAAGCTTCTTGTTTCCCTCTGTGTCTCTTCTTCTCTATCTTCTGTTTCAGTTTCCAACTCCTGACAATCATCTACTGAATCTCTGAATTCCCTACTAAATAGGTTTGCTTTTTCAGTATCTGTTAAATAGTGTTCACCCTCTTCTCCCACCATTGTAGGAATTTGGATTCCTTACAAAATATATCTTCGTGAAAATTCTAGAGTGCGTAATGCACAGTTCATAATGGATGGAATATTCTCAATCCTTCTCGTCTCCTATTACCATTCTGGAAGTTGCAGTGTGTATGGATTACAAATTATATATACAGGTAGGAATAATTTACAGTATTAATTTGCAGGTGAACTGAAACAGTGCCTGTTTCATGACATAACCTCAAAAACAACGCTGTCATATCGCATGTCATTAACACTTCAATAATTCGAGCTCGATATGTATATTAGTTACCCAAGGGTGAGAGAATATTCATCTCCCCTATAACTTGAAACAGTTTCCACACTTTGTCACACTCGTCGACTGTTGGACGTAGGTTGTATCTTCTTTCTTCCTCGATGTCACTCGATGGGCTCTTCTCCTCTTGACCAGAACGTGCCATATCAGGTGTCGGGGTTGCCTCGGTGCCAGCCTCTTCCTCGGTTATAATCGATGTGCTCTCCTCACGATGGTGCTGTGTCATTAGTAGCCTCTCCTCCTGGCTTACTCCGTATGCGCAGCGGTTGGGTGACTCGCAGCAACTCTGATGCGTGGACCTTGACAGTGGGTTTGTCTTCAGTAAGTAGACCCCGTGGCCCAGCCGTTTATCTACCTCGATGAGACCAACCCACTTAGGTGTGAGACCTGCCTGAAACCCTCCAATGTTATTAGTGACTGGGTGGTTATGTCGCAGTACTTGTTGGCCTGGTAGGAAGATCTGGGTCTCTTCGACATCTTGAGTCTTGGCCTTGTAAACGTACGGAAGTACGAGCCCCAAATTTTAGGTTAAGAAATTTCGTAAAATAATTTGTAATGTTAAAGTCATGAAAATCATGTAATTTTGTTTATTTAGAATGTAAAAACGTAATATTATAAGAAGAATGTGGTTAGGGAATATTGCATATGTGCATCATTATCTTTTGTATAAATTTCCGTTTGGGTAAGAGTCTGTAAATATGGCCTAGCCGTAAGGATTGTGCAACCGGGAAAACAGCTACTATATCGGGAAGGACGGTTGAAGTCAGTTGAATGTGTTGCAACTAAGTGGCTTGGAAACACGGGGTACGGCCAGAAGATTGGAGTGGATCAATGTGGATGTACGTGAGTGGACGTTCGATGTCACATCAGACGCACGATAGCCAATACGAGGGCTTTGTTTTAAGCGAGGTTGGGTTGACTGAGTGACGCGTGAAGAAGTGCCTGTGAGAGCGTTGCTACCAGTAAACTTTTCAGGACGCTATAACCACATGTAGCAAGCCTATATAAGTATGTACGCGTTTGCGGCAATTCATTCTGACGCTGATTCTGTTTCTGGTTGTGTTTGTGTTCTTGATTCTGTGTGTTTCTCACTTGGACCGGCGCGCGGGAGCTACTTTGCGCAGATTCCTAGGCGATGCTGTATTGTTCTTAAGTATATTTTACCTACGGAGTGAGCGCGCTAAGTATCACCGATGCTACGAGTTTCTGGTGGCCGTTATGTAAAAGACGCTACTAAGTGTTTATTTGTAATTCCAATCTGTATAATAATTAGACTAAAATTCTTCTACGAGATAATGTACAGTGGATGAAGTGATGCGTACCGAATCTACATTCGATAATGGATGTGTGGTTGTGCACAGAGCTAATTCTTGGTAAAGGAAATCGTCGGCCGAGTACCGTATGCAGTTTCAGTTGGAGAAACGTGAGGCGTCACACTAACCTGTGCGGCAGTCGGGAAGGACTCAAGACGTCGATGAAGTGTGTAAATAAGGTTAGGGATGCTCTTCGTAAAGAAGGTTGCATCCGTACGTAGAGAAAGTCATCGTATTTTTTCTTTACCAGATACAATTTCTTTTCTCTAACAGTAGTGAGTGTAGTGGGACTCTTACCTGGAGGTATGATTTTGTTGGTGGTAGTAGTGTGCATATTTGCCTGTGTGAACGGCAAACGAGTAGGTCTCGTCATGTATTATTTTGTTGTTGGTAGTAGTGTGTATATTTGCCTTTGTAAACGACAAACGAGTAGGTTGAAATAATAACATTAAGTTATTTATTAGACCAGCTAATCAATACAAAATCGTCTTGGATGATTTACATAAATTTGTTAGCAAATAGTGGGACATGTTTCGCCTTCCCTGAAGGCATCATCAGCCATAGTCTTAACCTTAAATTAAAAATAAGCGTCTAAATAACATGTAGTGATGAAATGAATTTTAAAATCTTGAAGAGATTTGAAGTAAAATAACATTAAAAATAACAATGATGATTTGAAAATACAATGTGATGAGATACAATAGTGGAAGTATTAACAAAATTAACATTAGAAGGCTGCTAAAATAAGTACAATGGATAAAACAACAGATTGTTATACAACAAGTAGTAAGATTGCATAAAAGTAAAGTTGATAGTCATGGTGGTTATAATTAGACGATGGCGATAAATCTTATATAATCAAAGTAAAGAGGAGAGAATAAAAGTCAAAGTTAGTCGAGAGATCCGAAGTTCATCATGATCTTGAAGATAAAAGACGAAAGTCAGATGCATATGGTGAAGTTGTAGAACATGTTGAGGATATGAAGTTGGTGAATAGAAGTTGAAGAACAGTTTCAAATAGGATCACTATGGACCATCTCAAAATTTGAAGTGATGTTCAAATGTTGTAAATTGTGAGTTTGTAGATATTGTAGTTGAAAAAGCATATACAAGTGGAATCTGAAAATGGAAGCAAGAAACGTAGAGTTAATTGTGTGAAAAGATATTTGAAAAATATTGAAGTAGAATCGTATGCACTTACCATTTGACGGTGACAAAGATAGCTTGTAATATTATGAGTTAGAAGTATTTGCAACAGTAGACTTCTTGCTACGTGTAATGGTAAGTGCATACGATTCTACTTCAATATTTTTCAAATATCTTTTCACACAATTAACTCTACGTTTCTTGCTTCCATTTACAGATTCCACTTGTATATGCTTTTTCAACTACAATATCTACAAACTCACAATTTACAACATTTGAACATCACTTCAAATTTTGAGATGGTCCATAGTGATCCTATTTGAAACTGTTCTTCAACTTCTATTCACCAACTTCATATCCTCAACATGTTCTACAACTTCACCATATGCATCTGACTTTCGTCTTTTATCTTCAAGATCATGATGAACTTCGGATCTCTCGACTAACTTTGACTTTTATTCTCTCCTCTTTACTTTGATTATATAAGATTTATCGCCATCGTCTAATTATAACCGCCATGACTATCAACTTTACTTTTATGCAATCTTACTACTTGTTGTATAACAATCTGTTGTTTTATCCATTGTACTTATTTTAGCAGCCTTCTAATGTTAATTTTGTTAATACTTCCACTATTGTATCTCATCACATTGTATTTTCAAACCATCATTGTTATTTTTAATGTTATTTTACTTCAAATCTCTTCAAGATTTTAAAATTCATTTCATCACTACATGTTATTTAGACGCTTATTTTTAATTTAAGGTTAAGACTATGGTTGATGATGCCTTCAGGGAAGGCGAAACATGTCCCACTATTAGCTAACAAATTTATGTAAATCATCCAAGACGATTTTGTATTGATTAGGTGGTCTAATAAATAACTTAATGTTATTATTTCAATCTAATATCATCAATACGGACCAAAAATGATATTTATTACATGTAAACGAGTAGGTCTCGTCAAGTGTTGATTATTGTGGTATTTAGTATATATTTTTATTTTGGGAGTAAAGTCATTGTATGAAACTTGCAGTAAATCTTTTTATCAGTGGAGTGAGGATGAACCTGGCATGCTACCCACATCTAATTTCAGGGGTAAACAGGTAAGGTTATAAAGTAAGTCTGGAACTTTGTCAGCCTGATGACCATCGCCTTGGGAGAAGGAGTTGCTCATTGCTCTACATAGTTATAAATTCCTGTAATTGTTTTACAGGTGGCGCCCAGTCTTGGTATTTATACTTATTTCACTCACCGTTTATTCATTTCATATTTTCGATAGATTGCAGTAGTTACAGCCTGGGTAAGATGTCTCTTCTCGGCCAAAGCTTGCTTCTGCTTGATGTTCTGCTGTTGCCACTATGCCAGGGAAACAGCTGAATTATCTTGGCCGGGCTGAGTGGCTCAGACAGTTAAGGCGCTGGCTTTCTGACCCCAACTTGGCAGGTTCGATCCTGGCTCAGTCCAGTGGTATTTGAAGGTGCTCAAATACGACAACCTCGTGTCGGTAGGTTTACTGGCACGTAAAAGAACTCCTGCGGAACTAAATTCCGGCACCTCGGCGTCTCCGAAGACCATAAAAGTAGTTAGCGGGACGTAAAGCAAATAACATTATTATTATTAAGAATTATCTTGACCCGAAGTGGATGGTGGATGAATATCCCAATCCCCAGTGCTGTTCAGCTGTCCACCAAGAAACAGCTCTGCTGGGGAATATCCGGTAACACGGTTGATGCATCGTCGCAGGGCAGAGAGTGACTGCGGTATCTGACGGTCCCACAGTCGATGTTCTTCGTCTATCCTTTTCAGCTGATGTAGATGTTGATTCCCATAGGGAACCTAAAATATTTGTCCTGAATGAGTAAATTTATAATACCAATATAATGGTCCGTTATTGGACATTATAAATTTTCCAGCTAACTCATTCTTGGTTGCCTGCGTTTCGCCCTCGTGTGCTAAGTTAGGCTCGTCAGTTGGGACTTAGCACACCACCCAAGACGCAAGGCTAGTGCATACCGTGGAGGCCACTGCATAGGCTATTTGAAGCCACCAGCAATGCCAATGCACTATGAGAGCTATGTCTCATTTCCAAAAATAGATGCCTGCCTGGCCATCAAATGATGTAGATGTAGATTCCCATAGGGAACCTAAAATATTTGTCCTGAACGAGTAAATTTATAATAGCCAATATAATGGTCCGTTATTGGACATTATAAATTTTCCAGCTAACTCATTCTTGGTTGCCTGCGTTTCGCCCTCGTGTGCTAAGTTAGGCTCGTCAGTTGGGACTTAGCATACCACCCAAGACGCAAGGCTAGTGCATACCGTGGAGGCCACTGCATAGGCTATTTGAAGCCACCAGCAGTGCCAATGCACTATGAGAGCTATGTCTCATTTCCAAAAATAGATGCCTGCCTGGCCATCAAATGATGTAGATGTTGATTCCCATAGGGAACCTAAAATATTTGTCCTGAATGAGTAAATTTATAATACCAATTGGTATTAGGTTCCCTATGGGAATCAACATCTACATCATTTGATGGCCAGGCAGGCATCTATTTTTGGAAATGAGACATAGCTCTCTTTAGTGCATTGGCACTGCTGGTGGGTTCAAATAGCCTATGCAGTGGCCTCCACGGTATGCACTAGCCTTGCGTCTTGAGTGGTGTGCTAAGTCCCAACTGACGAGTCTAACATAGCACACGAGGGCGAAACGCAGGCAACCAAGAATGAGTTAGCTGGAAAATGTATAATGTCCAATAACGGACCATTATATTGGTATTATAAATTTACTCCTTCAGGACAAATATTTTAGGTTCCCTATGGGAATCAACATCTACATCATTTGATGGCCAGACAGGCATCTATTTTTGGAAATGAGACATAGCTCTCATAGTGTATTGGCACTGCTGGTGGCTTCAAATAGCCTATGCAGTGGCCTCCACGGAATGCACTAGCCTTGCGTCTTGAGTGGTGTGCTAAGTCCCAACTGACGAGTCTAACATAGCACACGAGGGCGAAACGCAGGCAACCAAGAATGAGTTAGCTGGAAAATTTATAATGTCCAATAACGGACCATTATATTGGTATTATATCCTTTTCAGCTTCTGGTTCCGTCGTTCCGTTAGATTTGCCTTTGGGTTCTAGATAGGGGTGGTCCAGTGCTCTACACCCCGTTCCGTCATCATTTGTTGCCACTTCCTCGACGTGAACTGACTCCCGTTGCCTGACAGAATGCACCATGGATAACCATAGCGGCTGAATACCTCGTCTTGTAGCAGGCTGGTGATGCGTCCCGTCATGGCTTCAGGTATTGGAAGAGGTCAGTGATTACTAGGAGTCCGGTTTTACCCCGTGGTATTCTAGGGTAAGGACCCATCAAGTCCAGGGCTATGACCTCCTATGGGCATTGTAGCCGTCTTCCTCGTTGGCTGGAATCTGCCTTTCTGTTGCTCGCCTTGGTGCACGTGCAGATGTAGCACCCCTTCACATAGTCCAGGATGTCTTTCCGCATGTTGATCTAGAAGAATCTTTGTCGGATAGACTGATATGTCTCGTTGCCTCCTGGATGTCCGGCTTCCGTGTTGTCGTAGAAGTTCTCAACGTTGTCCGTCATCTGCTGTCTGGGGATCACCACTACTGCAGGCATGTCGGAGAGGTGCGACCTGTACGTCAAGAGTCCTCCGTCAACCCGGAAGTTCTTGTAGCACGTCTTGAATTCTCTCGGGACAAGTCGACTATCGGTGTTCTCTCTCTTAATCCACTGCATCATGGTCCTACAGGGCTTGTCTTGTTCCTGCCACTGTTTGATCATTCCCAGATCAAGTTTCTTCGTGATGGTCATAAGGACAGGTTCCTTAGGCTCACTGGTGTTTTTGAGGGAACTCCCTCTCGGCAATGGTGCTCTAAGCTTCAGGTTCCATCGCCCGGTGCCTAGATAAGCTGTCTGCTCCTATGTTCGTCGGTCCTGGGACGTGAGACACATCAAAATCAAATTCTGTGATTAACAGAGCCCATGGCATCAATTTAGATTTTGAGCCAAAGACAGAGTTCAGCCATTTGAGAGCTGCGTTATTGGTGTAGAGTGGGAACTTCCTTCCCTCCAAGTAGCCTCTGAATTTGCCCATGGCCGACACCATGGCTAAGGCTTCCTTCTTGGCAGTGCAGTAGCGTTGTTCGGTGAGAGATAGCTTCCTGCTGGCCGCCATCACTCCTCTCCTGGAATAGCACTGCTCCTAAGCCAGAGTCGCTGGTGTCCATCTGCAGTCACATCTTCCGTTGAGGGTCTGGATGAGTTAGTCCGGGAGCGTTGCATATCGCAGCCTTAATGCCTTGGAATGCTGCCTCTTCCTTGCTGGTCCATCGGAATGGGTAGTTGTTATGGAGTAGGTCGGTGAGTGGTATTGCCTTCTCTTCAAAGTGTGGCACGAAGCTGCTATACCATCCGCACAAGCCAAGGAACTGATGTACTTGTCGCTTGGTCTGCGGGCGTTCAGCTTCTTTGATAGCTCAGTTCTTCTCTGGTTGCCTTTCTAAGCCTTCAGAGTTTAGGACGTGGCTAAGATATTCTATGCGGGACTGGGCGAAATGGCACTTTTCCAGTTGGCAAGCCAGTCCATGAATCTTCAGTCGTTCCAGCACTTTGCTCAGATGTACTAGATGGTCTTGAAAATTCTTGCTGTGAATTAAAATGTCGTTGAGATACACTTGGCAAAAATCTCCAATATATCGTGACAATACCTTGTCCATCAGTCGCATGAAGGTGGCAAGAGCATTCTTCAATCCAAAGGGCATAACTACAAACTGGTACAATCCTCTCGGTGTCATGAAAGCGGTCAGTGGTCTAGAGCTTTCCTTGACCTCAACTTGCCAGTATCCGGAGTTGAGATCGGCATGCTGAAAATCCTAGACCCTCTTACTTGTTTCAGCGAGTCTCTCAGGTCAGGCACGGGGTGGGCATCACTAGCGGTCTCCTCGTTTAACCTACAGAAGTCCACACACGTCGATACTCCCCATTCTTCTTCTTATTCTTCCTCTTCTTCGGTAGGACGACAGGTGAAGCCCAACAGGATGTAGAGGGTTCGATGAGACCTTGCCCTTCCATCTCTTGAATCGTCTGGAGGATGACGAAGTTGCGCTTATCCAGGTTGATTGGATATGGACGTTGCTTGATGGGTGAGGAAGCGCTGCATTCAATGGTGTGCATTACCGTGGTAGTCTGTCCTATTTTATTGGTGATGACTTCCGGAAAGTCCTTTAAGGTGTGTCTCAGCTCCTCTTCTTCTTCACTCGGTCGAAGATGTGTTAACTGGATATCGCCCAGGTTTACGTTAACCTCCATATCCTTGCGAGTCCAGAGATTTCCATCATGCCAGGCGACCCTAAGATGTCTGTCTTTTCCCAAAAAGACTTCATGAGCTGCATAGTCTGGGATCACCTTGTATTCCACCAGAAAGTCATGACCTAATATGATGTCAGGTATCAGGTTCTGAATCACTGCAACATCAATTACAATAGGCATGTCCATGCATTTAGCGGTTAGGTTAGTCTGCTCCCACTACCCTTCCGAGATGGTGAGGCTTCATAGGCAGTAGTAATCTGGTGACAAATGAATGGCTTGCTTGTTGCCAGTCCTTAAGATGATACCTGTCTACTCACTATCTGATCAGTCACTCCCCTACTTGACCAGGCACCTTCCTGTTCCCAGTCCCATCCCCTCGTAATCCAGAATGGGCGGGACATCGTTTGTCCGACATCAAGGCTGGGCACTTGTTCTTCAGGTGTCCTGCTCTTCCACGCTGGTAGCACTCCTAACTGCACTGGGCTCTTCCGTAGCTTTGCTCTTATGTTCCTCCTCCAGCTGGGCGATGATTCTGCGTAGATTGTCAAAGGATCTGGATTGTGATACTTTCACTAGGGGTCGAATCTTGTCATGAAGTAGCTCTGTGATATCCGGTAAGATCTCGTTTTCGCTTCCTTCCGGGTGCAGACGCTTGAAGAGTTGGTACTTCTGCAGGACGAAGGCGCTAGCTCTCATGCCAGTGGGTTGTGCCTCAGTCAGTAGCTTCTTTTTCATGGAGCTCTTCACCCCTTTGGAATTAAACCTTGTGAGGAATTCCCTCTTGAATTCCATCCAGTTTATAGATTTAATCCCTTCAAGTTGTTCCACCAAGTAGCGGCTTGCCCTTTTAATCGCGGTGTGATGAGTTGCACAAAGATGTCCTCTGGTAAATTAGTCCTTCTTAATAGGTTGACTGATCCCTCAACGAAGCTAGTCGGGTTCTCCTCCAGTCGCCTGTGGAATTCCAGAAGGCTCTATAATTACCTTTGGGTCTAGGTGTCCTGTGTTGCCGGTTAGGTTTAAGGAGGTTAGAGGTGTGGCGGTATGTCCTGTTTGAGTCAATCTATTTTCTACTGCGTGAAGGATGCTTTCCGTTATATTCTGCACATCCCCCTTGATGGTCGAAATCCGGTTTTCTATCCTTCCTTCAACAGCCGAAATACAGCTCCGAAGATTTCCCTCGGCGGCAGAGATACGGCTTCCAAAATTTCCCTCGATGTTAGAAATCCTCTCCTCAACCTGTTGTTTTATGCCGGAAATCTGGATTTCCACCCCCTCCGTGAGGTCTAAGATATCCCTTTCCAGCTGGCTTACTCTAGTATCGATGTGGTCAACCTGTCCCAGTTTTGATCTGATGTCCGATATCCGCTGCATTAATCGATCGGTGACATCGCTAATTTGCTATGAAATTTTGTCATTTATGGTTGAAATTTTCGATTCTAGGCCTTGTTCTACATTGTAGACCTGTATGTACACTTATGCTACCTGTCCGGTTAAAGCTTAGTTAGCTTGAGAAATTTCTCCTGAATTTTTGCCTGAAAGTTTGTCATTAAGTTGGAGCACATTTCGGTTATCTTTACCTCATCTTCCGATGTTTCATCAGCATCTTCGTTGACTTTGATGCAAAACTTCCCATAGTTGCGCCTGTAGCGTTTTCATCTTCACGTTTTTCGGAAGATTCCTCTTGCTAAGTTCGTCTTTGAGCTGTTTGCGTGACATATTCTCTAATATGACTTGCATTTTGAACTACTACACTCGTATTCACTTGTAAATTTTTATGTCCTCGTCACGTTCGCAAGTTACGAATCCACACAGACACACACAATATGCTGTCAGTTGGTACAATTAATTTTATTCACATATATTCACAAATTAACACACACATAACTTTAATCACAGTATCAAAACACTTCACTTTGAGAATATCAACAAAGCCGCCATTATTAAAAACAACTGCCAACACTTCAATATGGAAGTTACAACTTTGAAACACAGTTGAAAACAGATGACTGCATATTTCAATATGGAGACTGCAAATATTGCATGTCAGCCTGGGATATATACTTGCTACACCATAACTCTACTAAACAACAACTAACTACAGTCAAGATCGTCCCCTTATATATGTGCCTGGCCAGGCTTCTAGAAAGTTTCATTACAAAATATATCTTTGTGAAAATTCTAGAGTGCGTAATGCACAGTTCATAATGGATGGAATATTCTCAATCCTTCTCGTCACCTATTACCATTGTGGAAGTTACAGTGTATTTCACAATTATGGATTACAAATTATATATACAGGTAAGAATAAATTACAGTATTAATTTGCAGGTATTGACATTAACTGAACTGATATAAATGTTTATATACCGTGCCTGTTTCATTACATAACCTCAAAAACAACGCTATCATATTGCATGTCATAATAATAATAATACTAATACCAAGTGGATGTAACACTTCACAGCTATACATACAATAATAATAATTCGAGCTCGATATTTGCATTAGTTACCCATGGGTAAGAGAATATTTTCAAGTTATACCTGTTATCGCACTTGTCATCTTTAAGTCTGTCCGTGGCAGAAACTGCTACCTTCTGCATTTTAAAACTCATTTTCGTGATGCCCAATAGCAAACACTGTTATCACACGGTTGATTGTAGTCACAAAGTCGTAACCACACGCAAAATGTATTTCTGAATTTTCTCCATATTTACACTGACTGACAGAGCAAATGCAACACCAAGAAGGAGTGGTTCGAAAGGGATGAAAGTTGGGGAAAAAACAGAGACGGCAGGGACAAATAATTGTTGTTTATTTCAAACTGATATGCAGGTTACACAATGCGCACGGCATCGACTCAGTAGGATGTAGGACCACCGCGAGCGGCGATGCATGCAGAAACACGTCGAGGTACAGAGTCAATAAGAGTGCGGATGGTGTCCTGAGGGATGGTTCTCCATTCTCTGTCAACCATTTGCCACAGTTGGTCGTCCGTACGAGGCTGGGGCAGAGTTTGCAAACGGCGTCCAGTGAGATCCCACACGTGTTCGATTGGTGAGAGATCCGGAGAGTACGCTGGCCACGGAAGCATCTGTACACCTCGTAGAGCCTGTTGGGAGATGCGAGCAGTGTGTGGGCGAGCATTATCCTGCTGAAACAGAGCATTGGGCAGCCCCCGGAAGGTACGGGAGTGCCACCGGCCGCAGCACATGCTGCACGTAGCGGTGGGCATTTAACGTGCCTTGAATACGCACTAGAGGTGACGTGGAATCATACGCAATAGCGCCCCAAACCATGATGCCGCGTTGTCTAACGGTAGGGCGCTCCACAGTTACTGCCGGATTTGACCTTTCTCCACGCCGACGCCACACTCGTCTGCGGTGACTATCACTGACAGAACAGAAGCGTGACTCATCGGAGAACACGACGTTCCGCCATTCCCTCATCCAAGTCGCTCTAGCCCGGCACCATGCCAGGCGTGCACGTCTATGCTGTGGAGTCAATGGTAGTCTTCTGAGCGGACGCCGGGAGTGCAACCAATCGACGGGAAATTGTTCTGGTCGATATTGGAACAGCCAGGGTGTCTTGCACATGCTGAAGAATGGTGGTTGACGTGGCGTGCGGGGCTGCCACCGCTTGGCGGCGGATGCGCCGATCCTCGCGTGCTGACGTCACTCGGGCTGCGCCAGGACCCCTCGCACATGCCACATGTCCCTGCGCCAACCATCTTCGCCACAGGCGCTGCACCGTGGACACATCCCTATGGGTATCGGCTGCGATTTGACGAAGCGACCAACCTGCCCTTCTCAGTCCGATGACCATACCCCTCGTAAAGTCGTCTGTCTGCTGGAAATGCCTCCGTTGACGGCGGCCTGGCATTCTTAGCTATACACGTGTCCTGTGGCACACGACAACAAGTTCTACAATGACTGTCGGCTGAGAAATCATGGTACGAAGTGGGCCATTCGCCAACGCCGTGTCCCATTTATCGTTCGCTACGTGCGCAGCACAGCGGCGCATTTCACATCATGAGCATACCTCAGTGACGTCAGTCTACCCTGCAATTGGCATGAAGTTCTGACCACTCCTTCTTGGTGTTGCATTTGCTATGTCAGTCAGTGTATATTATATCGTAACATTTCGTGATTAATACAATCAAAAGCTTTACTTAGATCACATAACACAAAAGAGATCACCTGCTTGTTTTCAAAGGCTGTTAATATCTGATTAACAATTTCAAGAATAGCAGTAGTAGTACATTTACCAAACTGACTGTCGGATAGGAGATTGTAAGTTTCAAAACACACTAGAGTCCCGTTAATCCTAATGTCTGGTTAATCTGAACTGAAATTATCAATTAAAAAAAAATTATCCTGATTGAAATGAAAGAATATATTATTGAATTAAGATTTACTTGCATGTTTTTAGTCATATTTTACTAGAATATCTTAATGTAAACATAATTACACATCATAAACCATCAATCACTGGTCGTTTATCTTTACAAAGTCTGTTAGTTTCTTTTGCTGTAGTGATTGGAACCTGCTGGAAGATGCAGTGTTAAACCAGCGTCTCATAAACATCACATGAGGGGGCGTAGCAGCGGAGCATTGCTCGACGGAGCGTACGGCAAGTTCTAAGGCGGCCGCGGCATCTAAATGCGACACTAGTTGTTCATTGTGGTCTTCTTTGTCGTCTCATAAACTCCAGATTCTTTCTCCACCATAGCTACAGTTTCTTGGTCTGTTAGCTTCCATCCGCTCGCTAATGTCATTTTCATTGGCTTCCTCACACCCAGGAACTTGTTGAACGCGGGACTCGGCCACAATTTTTTCCCACGTTTTCCTCATGAACTGCTCACTGACACATGCATCTGCTGCCCAGTAAACCACATCCTCTAAATTCACGTTCTTCAGTTTTTGAAGAATGGTAAGTGAACTGTCCTTCTCAATCACGTACCTGAGAAGATTCCATTTATACACAAGATTTACATTTTGCAGAACGCCCTGGTCCATTGGCTGTAATATCGACGTAACATTAGGAGGCAAGAAAATTGCTCTTATTTCACTGCTGGGTGCGATGGAGCATTGTCAATTAAGAGCAATGCCCGAGAAGGCAAACCACTTTTTACACTAAAACGTTTTACTGAGGGAACAAACTCTTTTTCAAACCATCCCTTGAAAATTTGTGCATCCATCCATGCCTTTCTTTGATTTCTGTAGTAAACTGGAAGAGTGTTCATGTTACAGTTTTTAAATGCCCTTGGTTTTGCTGATTTGCCGATAACCATTAGGGGCAATTTATTTGTTCCTGCAGCATTACTACACGCTAATACAGTAACACGTTCCTTACTCATCTTAAACCCAAGTGCACGAGACTCCTCTGCAGACGAAGGGCTTTTACCAGGAAGGGCCTTAAAATTTAAACCCGTTTCATCTGCGTTATACACTGATGCTACCAAGTCATTAAATTCTCTGTTGTAATATTCTGCAGCGGCATGATCACCTGATAACTGTTCTCCCATTGTTGTTAACTGACGTATTCCATACCTTTTCTTCCATCTACAGTTAAAATTGAAATAATTGATAAAGAGATTCAACCTATTCAATACAAAAGAATAAGAAATGTAGTGAATTACATTCCTATTTAATAATAAGTAGAAATGGTACCGGTTTCGACCCTAGTCCAGGTCATCATCAGCCGATTAAAATATGAAAAACAATGCATAGGAAAAGGAAATGAAAGATCAAGTACAGTCCGGATCAGTAGAAGAGGCGATATAAAAATGAACGGGGGTAGACACTGTAAAACTCAGAAGTAGTAAAATGCAAGTCACTCAAAAGAAAACAGTGCGCAATTCTCTGAGCGGCAGCAAGGTACACGTAGCGCTAAGCAAAGTCCCACAATGTTTACGAATAGTGGAGAACGGTTAAATGAGCCAGTTTTTAAGCACTGTCAGGCACAAAGTCACATCACAATCAAACACATACGAAGATCCATAATCGTGCAGGAGTTGAAGACGAGTAGATCCATTGAAGCAACTTGCCAGCTCCCGGTGATCAGCGTGACACATTCAACATTAGGCACTGTGGTTTCAAACGCCAAAGTAAAATGGAGAATAGCGTGAAGATCCAGTAATTTTCCTCGGTCGCGGGAAAGTAAGTATATAGATAAATATAATACAATTCAATATAATTGAATAAGTAATTGTGCTCCTCTAGAATACTTAGTACAGTTGACATGAAGAAACAATTGTGAAGAGAAAAAAATATAGTAAAAAGCGCAATACCGGAAACAAATGAAAACGTATATGCACAGTGCGCAATTTTTTTAAACGTAAAAAATTCAGGTCTTGATTGAAGTAGTCTAAATCGGCGCAAGGCAGGAGTTGAGTATGAATGAAAAGAACCGAAATGAAGGTGGAATTGATTTTTTTTAAAAGAAAAGATAGAATAAATTAATAGAGGAAGAGGAATAGTGGAATAAGATAAGAATAAAGGAAATTGAAATTAAATGTTGTTGAGGAAGGATAAGATAGGGAGATAGATGAAGGAGGGGTAGTTTAGGGTGGGTTAGGAGGGTGGGTTATTGGGAGTAAAAAATGCGGGTAGGAACTTTGTAAGGCATGGAAAATAGAATTGGGGTTTTGAAATTTAGAATTTTTGAGAAGAACAATTAGGAAGTCAAAAAGGATATTGGGTTTTTCAGAAATGTCATTTAAATTGAAATTAGGGTTGAAGTATTGATCAAGGTGAATAAAGCAATTTTCAGTAGTGTTTAAGAGGGGGCCTTCGTTTATGATTTTAAGTATTTTCATGTCTTTTTCAATATTGGTGAAACTATGGTTGGAGTCTTGTATGTGTTGTCCTATGGTGGAGAATCTATTGTATTTAATGGCGTTGATATGTTCGGAGTATCTGATGTTGAAGTTGCAGCCAGTTTGTCCGATGTAGGAGGAGTTGCAGTTGTTACGTTTGAATCTGTACACTCCAGATTTAGAAAAAGCATTAGATTTATTTAGTGATTTAGAGTTGTGTAAAATATCCAAATTTCTGTTGTTAGTTCTAAAAGAAATTTTCATGTTGTGTTTTTTTTTTTAAATATTAGTTATTTTATAAGCATCTTGAGTGAAAGAGAAAGTGGAAAATGCAGTTGGTTTTGTTATGTCTTTAGATAAAATGGTTTTAGGACGGTGTTTGAATTTGTTGATGATGCGGTTTATGAAGGAGTTGTTAAAGACATAGAATTTAGCGATGTTACGGATGGTGTTCAATTCATTATTTAAATATTTTTTAGACATAGTGGTGTTAAAGGCACGAAAAATTAAGCTGTTATAAGTAGCACGTTTATGTGCTTGAGGGTGCGAAGAATCTTGTCGTATTGTGGTTGCTGTTTGGGTTGGTTTTCTGAATATTTTGTAAGATAAAGAAGAAGGATGTCTAGTGATAGTTAAGTCTAGAAAGTTAAGAGTTTGGTTGTGTTCAGATTCGAGGGTGAATTTAATGTTAGAGTCTAAGTTGTTGATATGAATAAGTGTAGAGGTTGTGTTGGTTGATTCTTCATTTAAAATTACAGTGTCTACCCCCGTTCATTTTTATATTGCCTCTTCTACTGATCCAGACTGTACTTGATCTTTCATTTCCTTTTCCTATGCATTGTTTTTCATGTTTTAATCGGCTGATGATGACCTGGACTCGGGTCGAAACCGGTACTATTTTTACTTATTACTTATTCTTTTGTATTGAATAGGTTGAATCTCTTTATCAATTATTTCAATTTTAACTGTAATATTCTTCAATACAGAACAATGAAATTTTTAACTTTAAATTTTCTTCCATCTATCGAACCATCCAGTACTGGCAGTGAATGAAACATCTCCATTCAATAATGTATTTAAATGACGTGCCTTTTCTTGAACAAGAGGTCCACTTAACGGAGTACCTTTTTGCCTCTCCTGTGAAAACCATAAATAAAGTGCTTCATCAAGTTTATCGAATTTGGACACTTTTGATGTTTGGCAGATTTTAAGGATGTGTGTTAACGATGCTCTACAAAACTGTTCGATTTTGGACAGTTTCTCTTCCAATCGGAAATCATACCTTTTCCAACACCAAACTCGACAGATAATTTTGATGCACTGTCACCCTTATCCAACCGCTTCAGCACTTGAAGTTTTTCTTTAAGAGTACAAGACCTGTGCTTTCGTTTTCAAGCCTTTTGTACAATTAACTTAGCAACTACAGTAGAGTCTCGTTAATCCGAACTTAACTTAATCGAACTTAATCACAGTATAGCACTGCTAATAAGCTGAGACAAAGCCAGCAGCTAACTGAGGAGGTAGAATCACCCAGAGACCTTCACAACTGTGGCGTGCTGCAGTGCTACCGTTGAAAGAGCAGCAGAACTATTAAATAAACATCACAAGCAGCTCTTTGCATCGCGGCACAATGCAAAAGTTACCGTATTTTAGGAGACAAGTTTTAACCTAGTTTTAGTCGCTCTTAACTACCCTACTGTAATGTTATTAATGTAACTGCTAAAACAGTATGTAATGTACTGTATTGTAGAACTATTTTCCTCAGGCGGTTGAGGCGCTGGCCTTCTGACCCCAACTTGAAAGGTTCGATTCTGGCTCAGTCCGGTGGTATTTGAAGGTGCTCAAATACGTCAGCCTCGTGTATGTAGATTTTCTGGCACGTAAAAGAACTCCTGCGTGAGAAAATGCCAGCACCTAGGCGCTTCCGGAAACAGTAAAAGTAGTTAGCGGGTTGTAAAAACAATAGCATTATTATTAGAAAATATTTTCTGGTTAATCCAAACACACTCTGGTCCCAATTAGTTCAGATTAACGAGACTACTGTAGTTGCTTAGTTAATTGTACAAAAGTGATTCAAATATTTTAGAAATTATTGGAACAATTGACATGCAGTATCCTTAAAATTGTACAGTGCATCTGACATTACCATCTAAACTTCATATTTTTACCTGTGCATATTTCAACACAAGGTACTCCCTAAAGTTTTTAGTGCTTCACTATCAGCAACCTACAGAATTCTTTATAATTCGCAATTTATTTATCTGTGCATTGTTTTACACCTGTTTGTGATCGGCTGATGATGACAACCATATACAACCTCAAGAGCACAATAGCAATAATCCTTACAACATCACACAACTACAAAAAGGAAGGAGCCACCACTCTGGTTTAATGCAATACAACATCACTTAATACGGCAAAGGACATTATGACTCATCTTTTAACGTAAACAACTGGATTTCATATATGGCAAGCTGCAATTTCTACACTTCCGTCCAAGCCTCAACTGAATCCACACAACGTCAATATTTTGCCTTTTAAGATGCAAAGTGTTTCTTACCCTTCGTGTACATACGGCGACAAAATCTTTTAAATCTTTTAAACGAGATATTGGTATTTTAAATGTAACTCATGTTATAATTTAAGCCATTGAGTTTTTAATATAATGCACAGTTGTGGACAACTAGACTTAATGATAGCAGTCAAACTGAAGAATTACGAAATAGTGCAAGCCATAAACTCAAACATTCACAAGCATGAAAGTGTTTTACGCATATGTTGTTTTTATTTTATGAATACTTATAAGTTAGTTCTAAGTTTAGGAATATTCACTTCACGTATGATTCCAATTTGACGAATGCCCTACTCATGAGTACAACCTGACATGTTACAGTCACACAATATTCCTTTTTAGATATGGTAATGTTTGCAATTGTACGATGTGTTATGTGTATATGTATGTCCAGCTGAGGATGACCCGCTAGGGTCGAAACCGGTCCTGTATTTTTAATAATAATAATAATAATAATAATAATACAAACAAGTATTGATTAATGAATATTGAATTTTCACAACCGCATTGTAATTGAAACCGACTTTCAACCTATTAGGTCATGTTACGTACATTTAATACGTGATGAAGAGATGTTAAGTACAGAACAAAAATGGGCAACCAGACACCAGTGGGATCCGAACCCACAACCTCCTGATTTTGTGTTGGTGATTAGGTGGAATTCTTCTCCTCTTTGTATTTGTGATGTCATTATGTATCGGGAGTAGATTTGATTGTGCCAGTGATGAGATGCATTGTAGTGTTCAGCTGGGTATCTATGATGTTTGTGTGGGCACCATTTAGCCAAACAGCAGCACAGTATTCAGTAGTCGAGTACACCAACCCAAAAGCTGAACATCTCAGAGATGCAGCTGTAGATCCCCAAGTTGTTCCACACAGCTTATGAATTATATTGTTGCAAGTTCTTACTTTGACAGAGACGTTCAGGAGATGTTGTTTATAAGACAGTGTTCTATCAATTTCTGGCGGTCCATGTACACATTTAACTCCCTGTTAGCCATTTTATTGTTTAGGTGGAAGCAACAAACTTCAGTTTTGCTGATGTTTGGTTGGAGTCCCCATATTTTAAAGTAGTGTGTCAGTGTCTTGAGATCTTCAGTCAGGATCTCCTGTTTTCTCAACTGTTTTGTCCCTGATAGCAAGTGCCCAGTCATCTGCGTATCCAAATTTCCCTGAAAGTGTCTTCGGCATGTCTGCAATGTATAAACTAAACAGCAAAGGACTGAGAACTGACCCCTGTGGCAGACTGTTGCTCAGTGATCTTTGGCTGCTTACAGCTGTCCTGTTGTACACACGAAATTTTCTTTGACTCAACATGTTCAGGAGTCGTGCAGTTATCCTACATGGGACCACTTTCAGGAACTTGTAGAGTAATCGATCTTTCCAGACTGTGTCATAGGCTGCTGTCAAGTCTATGAATGCTGCTGAAGTCTTGAGGATTTTTTTTGGAAGCCTGCTTCTATGTAGGTTGTAAGAGACATAGTTTGATCTGTCGTACTTCTCTGTGGTCTAAAACCCACCTGTTCAACTGGAATTTTCTTGAGTATCTCGGGACCAATTCTGTTGAGCAGAAGTCTTTCTAGTAGTTTATAATCAACGCTAAGCAAGGCAATAGGGAGGTAGCTCTCCGGTTTTTCACTTGGTTTACCTTTCTTAAGCAAGGCAATAATCTTTGTCTGTCTGAATAGTTTTTATGTCTTGCCTCTTTCACGGATATCAGTGTAGAATTTAGCCAGCCACCCACGAGCCTTTTCTCCACAGTGAGCGAAGAACTTTGGGTGTATACCATCCTCACCAGGGGCTTTACCTGATATAGTGTCACTGATAGCTATGTTTATTTCTTCCACGCTAAATGGTTTGGAGTGTGCCATCGGAGAACCACTTTTCAGGACTTTCAGTTCTTTCTTTAAGATCTTAGTAAGTTTCTTGTTTCTTTTGCTTTTGGAAGTCATGACGAGATGAGAGGTGATCTTGTTTGGATGGATTTCTGACGTCGTCCGTCCAGTTGCTTTTCCGTCTCCAAGCTTCTTTAGGAGAGACCATGCTTGTCGTCTTGATTTAGTGAAGTCTAGAGAGCTAACTTTATCTTCCCATTTTTGCCTCCTGGCTGCATCTAGACTGTGTAGAAGCTGGTCTGCAATTTCATGGTCGCTGATCTCAATAAATTGTTGGTAAAGGTTTTCACTTTCCTCGTTCCATCCAGGGTTGTATTCCCTACGAAACCCTCTAGGGATATGTTTTTTTGCTGCTAACACCATAGCTTCTATGAATCTTTTACAAGCGTCGTGTGTAGGTGGTATCCGACCTAAGCAACAAGTTCTTCTACGAAGCCAGGCCAATCAGCCTTATCGAAATTCTAGCGTGGTCGAGGGCTAGATGTGATCAGAGGGATTTGGATGCCAATTTCGAATAATACAGGCCTGTGCTGGTTATGAGAGAAGTCATTAAGCACTTTTTAAGTAGTTGGTAGAGGTTTGTTTCATTTGTCTCTGGACACAAAGCACAGATCAGGACAGTATCCCCCGTTTCCAGGCTGCTGATTTGAACGTGTCCCGGTCTTTGGGATAAAAGACATGAAAGAGGTTGTTTCTATCCATGAGTGTACATTCAAAACATATGAACATTCATGAGGATCCTTAAAATTAATCTCTCTTGAAAAAGGTGGAATGTTATGATAAAATCAATGCACATTAAAATAACTGAGCCTTCTTAGGAATTCTTAAAATAAATACCTTTGAAAAATGAATGTCATGTTAAAATACTCTGCATAAATTTGGTAATGAGTGCATAAATCGTTTGTTTTATCATAAGCACATGTTAGATTAATTGATAGAAAGGAAAGCGTGCAATTTCATTTGTAAAGATTGTAACGACGACGGTTAATGAACGTACGTCTTATCCAGCCAGAAAAGTCTACTGTGGCAGACCATGCCATGAGGTTTTATACCTCAAGTCATTTGTGATACAATAGATATTGCTAAACACCCTGATCATGGCCGCCCTCCAATCGCTTCCTCCTCAAGTCTGGCAACCCTCAGGCAGTGTCTACGGTGTGATAACTGCCATTGTTCCAGCTCTAAAAGTAATCTTCATAACAAGAGTGTAACTTTCATAGGTTATGATTTTCATTTTTGTGTTGATGTATAACTAATAAAATAGAGTTTGAAAGATGTTCCACCATTCAACAAATTGTAAAATATAATAAAATTATTAATCGAAGACCGGTTTCGACCCCCTTGGAGCCATCATCAGTTCTTGTTGAATATCAAAACAAGGGGAATCTGATAACAATCATCATTAGGGTTGCCTACATACAGCTCGACTGGTTGACATAAGGCATCATCATAAAATTATACACATAATGGTGATTGCCTAAAAACACATCAATGGGTTGCAAAACATTAGTTCTGGTCTAAACTGTCACGGAACACTGGAAACGTATGCACTGGTTGAAAATAAAACACATATAATGATATGAAACAAATGGTGCTTTAAGAATGTTCTTGGACTTCTTGGTCTTGTTTCAATCTATTAAACGAGATGAAATAATATACACATTGAAATGAAATGCACACAAACACATAAACTACTTGGCACTAAAAAGTTCTTGGTTCTGGTTTAAAAAACTGTCGTGTGTTCGTGTGGTCTTGTCTCAATCTGTTGGAAACAAATGCACTAGTTCAAAATATACACATTGACATGAAACACATGGCACTTTAATATGTTCTTGGATTTGGGTTAAAAATCCTGTCGTATGTTTGTATAATTCGGAACAGACTTACCAGTCTTGCCACAATCATCTTGAAGACATGTGAACCTTTGAAACAAAACTTATTGACTAATTATACCACACAATCACATGAAATGTTTGGTAATTTCCGAAAGTTCTTGGATCTGGGGTAAAACACTGCACGTGTGTTTGAAGAACGCGGAATAGACTTGTTGGATTTGTTTCATCTACTTGGATAAATGAATCAGTTGCAATATGTACATTGACTTGAAACATTTGGTATTTTAAGAAAGTGCTTGGATCTGATTTAAAATAATTGCTGTGTGTTTGTGGAACACAGAACATAATTGTCGGTCCTGTTTCAATCAACTTGAATATATGACGATAGTTGAAATGAAATACGTTTGACAATGAACCATTTAAACAATGTACAAATTTCTTGTTCTAGTTTACGTAATCTTGCAGTGCTTTAGAATAGTATGGAATATACTTATTGGTAGATTTAAATTGGCTGAAGAGCTGGGGGAACATCCTTCGTTATGGAACACTTGCTTATAAAGTTGAAACTGTCGTCTACTATTATTGTCGATGTAGAATTGGTGGTGCTATGGCCTTGGCTCCCAAAACATCAACATCAAGAAGAAATTAGATATGAAGCCAGAAAAAGGTTAATGAAACTAATTAACAACCAAAAAAATTAACAAACCTAACAATAGCTCCAACCAACGCCAACAAATTAAGCAATTAACAGAGAAAATAAAATCTAACAGTCTCATAGTTACACAAGCAGACGAAGGAAATACTACCATCATATTATACAAAGAAGACTACATCCAAAAAACCACCAACTTTTTTCAAGAAGGAAATTACAAAACAATTAAAGAAGACCCCTCCCAAAAGAATTCAGAAAAGTCTGAAACTCTTACTTAAGAACACTTCCTTTATTCTCGGTGATCAAGATTCCAGTAAATTATGGACCCCAAACTTCCAACAGCAAGGGCACTCCCCAAAATCCATAAGGAAAACACCCCAGTGAGACCAAGAGTTAATTTCAGACTGAGCTGTACCTACAAACTAGCCCAATTCATCCAAGAATTCCTTAAACACCATGTCCTTCAAGCAAAAACTCCCATTAAAAACACTATAGAATTTTCCAACAATACCAAACACCTCACCATTCACTAGCATCCTTTAGACGAGAACATTTCCTTCATACAAAGTCAGTCTGGGAAATTTACATTTAATAATAATTATTTCGTTTTTAACAGAATAATATATCAACAATATATTGGGCACCACCCA
This sequence comes from Anabrus simplex, assembly GCF_040414725.1. Lineage (NCBI taxonomy): Eukaryota > Metazoa > Arthropoda > Insecta > Orthoptera > Tettigoniidae > Anabrus > Anabrus simplex. The sequence continues at coordinate 165,847,692 of NC_090273.1, forward strand.
CAACATACACACATCAGCAAAATAAAACATTTTTTTTTCTGAACCAGGTTTGTATAGACACCTTATCAATACAATTTTTATTATTTTAAGAATTAACTTACAGGACCGGTTTCGACTTTTAAATAGTCATCATCAGCTGTACATGGATACCTTCACATTTGAGTCAAGTATTAGTTAATATGTCCTTTCTTAAAGGGAGATGCCATAAGGAAGCATTATGCCCAAGTGTCCAAATTGGGCATGTTGAATGTGAAATGGTTATATATTACGATTCAGGTACTTAGGTATAAAGCTATCTCTTTAGGACTAGAATTTGTTTGTAAAACCTAACTTCAGCTTAAATCTAAATTACAAATACATTAAATACATTAAAATATGCAGTACATATTAAAATCCTTTAAAATAATGAATATAAAACATTTCATAGAAATGAATGTATGCGTCTTGCGTGTATCTATGTTCTCGTTTGAGTCCAATGTTATAAACAATTCAGTGCTTGCGTTCATAGGCAATGCTGTAGCTCTCATGGGAAGTCATGTTGTATATTTAAATGTCTCCACTTGTGTGTATGGTGAAAAGCTTCTGTTGTTAACAAAATCCAGTATATAGACGGAGGTAAGTATGTGCAGCTGTGAATGGAATATTATCTTGAAGTATTGGAGGAAGTTGTGGTCTAGGTTGTACGTAAGTATTTCTTGATGCAGAGTGGTGGCTCCTTCCTCGTCTATAACTGTATGCAGATGTATGTTATCTGTGGAAGACGAAAATAAAGTATGAGTAGGGTTATAAGCTGAAGGAATGCCTATATGTGTGTGTTATGTGAATGTGTACTTACTATTGCTGTCGTGGTTGGGTTGCGTTGGATTTGAGTGCTTGGCGTGTACTGTAGCGCGTTCTCTTTAGGTTTGTGCAAATACTTTAATACACCAATACCGGACAGCTGTATCTCAACAGCATTGAGTGGAGTGCGAACAGCGACGGTGGTGACACCTAGCGTGTTGGTGTGAACTGCATACTTGTCTGTGCTACAGCTGAGAGGAAAGCACCACACTCATTGGAAATATTTTTGTTAAAATAATTGAATAATCACAATAATTAAGAATGAAATTTTAAAATATGAAATTCCTCCTTCATAAACCTCCAAACGAGCATTATGTTAGCCGTGCCTTTCGCTATGTCTTAAAAATTATAAAGCAGAATCTGTTTGAGGATCCACCCAGCCTCTGGGGAAATATTTAATAACTACACTCTCCTCTTCTTTCTAACCTTTTCTCAATTACCTAGCGCAGGATTTTGTATGGACTTAGCCTAGTTTTCCGGCCGGATGCCTTTCATAACAGCAATCATATTTGGAGGGATATATACCGTACTCACTAGTGTTTTTGTGGTTGTTTTTTGCATGATGTGATGTATATACTTGAAGATGTGTATGAACACGAACACAAACCCGTAGCCCTCGATCTACAGGAATTAACAGACGCGATTAAAATCTCCGACTTAGCCGGGAATCTTACCAGGGACCTCTGAACCGAAGGTCATTACGCTGACCATTCCGTGGTGGTGATTATTTTAATAATAATAATAATAATAATAATAATAATAATAATAATAATGTTATTTGTTTTACGTCCCACTAACTACTTTTTAGGTCTTCGGAGACGCCGAGGTGCGGGAATTTAGTCCCGCAGGAGTTCTTTTACGTGCCAGTGAATCTACCGACACGGGGCTGTCGTATTTGAGCACCTTCAAATACCACCGGACTGAGCCAGGATCGAACCTACCAAGTTGGGGTTAGAAGGCCAGCGCCTTAACCGTCTGAGCCACTCAGCCCGGCAGGTGATTATTTTAAAAGGAAGTACAACTGGCCAGCCATCCTCTATTAACATTAATCAGAAGGGAAATGGGCCGGCCCCGTGGTGTAGGGGTAGCGTGCCTGCCTCTTACCCGGAGGCCCCGAGTTCGATTCCCGGCCAGACCTGAGGACTGGTTCGAAGTCCACTCAGCCTACGTGATTATAACTGAGGAGCTATCTGACGGTGAGATTGCGGCCCCGGTCTAGAAAGCCAAGAATAACGGCCGAGAGGATTCGTCGTGCTGACCACACGACACCTCGTAATCTGCAGGCCTTTGGGCTGAGCAACGGTCGTTTGGTAGACCAAATCCCATCAAGGGCTGTAGTGCCAAGGGGTTTGGTTTTGGAAGGGAAATGGAAGAAGTCCAACACTCCAAAGAATGAAGGTATCATAAATGGGGGGGGGGGGGGGCACGAAGAGCTAACCAATCAGCCAAAGAGCCAACGGGGACAGATAATCTAACAACATCCATGATTTATTAAGATTTTGGGAAAGAGAAGAAGCTGTAATTAAGAAACAGTAGTTTGGTCCATTATGTTGACTTCTTTCTTCTTCTTCTTCTTCTTCTTCTTCTTCTTCTTCTTCTTCTTCTTCGGTACGGCCGATCTTCTCGAACTCTACAGAGGAACTCAACCTCACGCTGCTATCTCGCTTTTGCTGTTCTTTGAATTTTCTGTTTTACCTCTGAAGACAAAGATACATAACATATAACACATATTGGGGTTACGTGAGTGAACTACGATGTTCCTGACAAAGATGAAGGGTCACAAATTAATGCATGAAGAATTACCATACACATGTATTAAATTAATTGGACTGGTGCTCAAGCCTATGCCAATAATGCACTGAAATAATTTTCTTACGCCGGGCTGAGTGGCTCAGACGGTTGATGCGATGGCCTTCTGATCCAATTTGGCAGGTTCGATTCTGGCTCAGTCCGGTGGTATTTGAAGGTGCTCAAATACGTCAGCCTCGTGTAGGTAGATTTACTGGCATGTAAAATAATTCATGCGGGATTATATTCCGGCACCTCGGCGTCTCCGAAAACCGTAAAAGTACATAGTGGGACGTAAAGAAAATTATTGTTATTTTCTTACAGTAAAAGAAAAGGTGACTGGATTCGAAACTCATGGCTTTGAATTTTCAATTTCAAGACTACCACGATAACCATTACGCTACAGACCCACAAGTTTTCGATTGTGAAATTTATGGCACTGTTTAACAATATGGACCCTCAAGCTTGAGTATACTAGATTTGCATATTTGTTAATATTATTGGTTTTACGTCCTACTAACATTTAAGTAGGGTATTTGATTGAATTTCTTAATATAAGGGGCATAGAATGTAACCTCAACACAGATGCGAGGTCATTACTTTTTGTAATACTTGCGGCCCTTATCATTTCTCACGCCCATTATCTTGCTGGGTAATTTTTTCAGCGCATAACACTTTACTTGGAATATAACTGCAATGTTTATTTAGTGACAAACACTGATACATTATAAACAACACGGCAGTGCGCCAAGAATCATGCAGATGGCAATATGTTTTTGAAGAGTTGGTCATGTAGGTAGCTGCACTATCGGCTTTCTCGCTGAAAACAGTAAGCTGTCCGGTATTATCATATTAAAGTATTTGGTTTGTGTCTGCTGCTGTGAGGGGAATGGATAGAGGGCACAGTGGGTAATTTCTAGCATCCAGCCGGCCAAAAATAATATTTTTCAACCCTTGTCTTTGGTGCGCATTTTCTGTGAGTCATGTTTATAAGACTCTTGGGTACAGTAATTCAGTATTGAAAAGTCGCGCTGTCTGATTATCTAATCTCAGCGAAGGCCTAAAGTGGCTCTCCTGCGTTAGGGCATCATATTCTGGCGAGGCGAGCGCGCAGTAAAGACATCAGAACTAAATATTTCTTTAGCTTGCAATGTGATTATATTAGATGAAGGTATGTATTTTTATACAGTATGCAGCATTTTATGAAAATTACTATATTGTTGTCCGGAATATGCACTTAAAAATTCAGGTACACGGTGTCCAAGCGCTTATCTAATGATACAAATTTGAGCTGACTTTCAAAATGGATTACCTTTGATTTCCGCAATGAAAGTCTTTTGGATGAGTTATCTATACTTTCATGAATAGAAAACCGTGACTTTTTGCTGCGACCAGGCGCGACCATGAGAGTAATTAATTTTTTTCAGAAGCCATGTACTCTGTAACCCGGAGGTCGGTTTTCGAGCTGTTGAGGAACAGCAGGGAATATAAGCGGAACGATGATACTGCGAATGTCATAATTGAACATTTAGGCTTTGAGGATTGTTCAGAGGATATATCCAAGTCAATAAGGACATCTGTCTGTATTTTGTGTGCTAAAATTCGATCACGCTGGACCAAACATAGTAGAAAAAGGGACAAATATCTGAAGTAAAATAAAAGTTGGTTCGAGCAGAGAATGAGCCTTGCAGAAGGACGTGCATCACAACAATGTCAAGATGAGCCTCCCAGTACTATAGCTCATTCCATGTTAAGAAAACAGTATTGCTCTTGTGACAACAGGGTTGCCATATCGAACGGCTCTGCTCAACGCCATCACGGGAAAACGGCGGCACATAAATTTGTGATATTCAGTATGTAAGTTCAAGACAAAAGGCTGATTAAACTAATCTATAAATTACTTTTATGAACTGAAGGGGACGTGGGGTTTACAGGGGCCACTTTTGGTTTGTACAGAATCAGAGGTAAACTGCGGCACATACGAGGTAATAAACCTCAGCACTGAAATATAAGGCCAATTGCGAGAGAAAATAGACAAATAATTGTTATGGACTTGAGGGGCGGGTGATGTATTTAATTGCATTTAATAAATTTATCCAGACAATAAAAGCTAGAAAACAGACGCAATGAATAAATACTGCAGATGACTACAAAAGATCACAGTATTAATGTTAAAGAAATAAATCACACACGTAGGCTTATCGCATAACTCTCAATAAATAAATAAATAAATACTGTAGATGACTTCACTACAGAAGTTCAGGGAGGAAACACGTCTATTGGTTGATATCCGAAGCAAAGTGCTGGCAATACCAATGATGGAAACCGCTAGAAGATTCTTCAGAGAGGCTTCCACTTCTGCAGATATTACTAGAGTAGATATAAATTTAATAAACTATCTACGTGCCATCGTAAAAACTCTTTCGTGTGGGTATGCCATTGATAAAGTAACATTTGGCATGCACGCAAAGGAAACTATACAATTGTACTCACAAAAATACAAATCGTACTGCATGCCTGTAACTTTGCACAAACTCTTGATTCATGGCACTGTATTATACCTATTGGACACCTCTCCAAGGAAGCCACCGAGCTCAATAGCTGCAGTCGCTTAAGTGCGGCCAGTATCCAGTAATCGGGAGATAGTGGGTTCGAGCCCCACTGTCGGCAGCCCTGAAGATGGTTTTCCGTGGTTTCCCATTTTCACACCAGGCAGATGCCGGGGCTGTACCTTAATTAAGGCCACGGCCGCATCCTTCCAATTCCTAGGCCTTTCCTATCCCATCGTCTCCATAAGACCTATCTGTCTCGGTGCGACGTAAAAAAAAAGGAGGAAGCCCAGGAGACCAAAAATAAAGATAATAGGAAAACTCCCAGAAAGACACAAATACTGACCTTTTCCATAGGTTGCTTATATCATCGGACCCTTATATTACCAGCTGAGGGAAATCAAGGAGGAGGTAGTTGATTCCGCTTTCACGAGAAGTAGATAGATAGATAGATAGATAACTCTTTATTGCCACCCTAGTTTGCACCATCGGTTACAGACAATAAAGAGCATAAAATACACATGAACCCGAAAAACCAAACAAAACAATATAAACCAAACAAAACAAAACAATATAAACTAACATCCTATTATATATAATATAAAGCTCTAACTATCTACACTAAAACTATTAACTAAGAACCAAAAAAAAAAACCGCACAAAATAATATAAACCAAACAATACAATTACTATCTACTCTACTTGTTTGGTGGTGTCAATGTCGGCGGAATCCAGCCTAACACTGCACCAACTTGTCTAAAACTATTGAGATGCTTCTGGTATGCGAGGAACTCCTCCGCATGTAAGGGCATCCCCTATCTACTCTCTACAGCTAACTAAACATTAAAAAAAAAACCTCGGCTGCATGCGGCATTCCCTGTGAGGAGAGAGCCATCCCACCCTGGCCGCTTCAGCCACTCCTCCCGGGTTAGATATTACCCCCACCTATAACTCGTACTTCTCTCCTCATCTTACGTGGCGAATCGTAGAGGCGGTTTCCGGTCCATCATACGATCCGTCACGCATTTATCTACTGCTCCGCCTATAATCGTGTCGTCTTACTGCCACCATCTTGATTCACTTGTTATTCTGTGAGCGGACATGTTTCCTCTTTCACCTAGGGATGGGACTGGACCATCCCACCCGTCTGTCTCTTATACCCCTCCCCCCTTCCATCCCCAATCTTCCCCTCTTACTCTTCCTAGCCTCTGTCCATCTCTCTTATAATACTTATTCGCTAACTACTTTCCACTATACCGTATAGTTAATATTTATACACTATATACAAACACACTTGTTGACAATTTCCAGTTCCTTGCTCATCGCTTTTCTCTCTTATTCTTGCGTCTCTTAGACTAAAACTACTTCCTAATTGCATTTTTTTAAATAGTTTAACTTACATATTAAACCACGGAATTGCCACAAAACAAATCTGTCTTTTCCTCACATCACTTATCAATCCTTTCCATCTCTAAACAGTCCAACAGTTCCTCTTCCTCACGACCACTCATTACTTATTAAAATTTTTAAGCCAGAGTTTAAAATTATCTACTATTATGTTATCCAAACACCTTTTCTTGTCCACTAGCCCTATCATTCATATTCTAACACTGTTTACAAATGTATTTGTTGACAATTCTATAGCTCCTACGGGTCTTAGACTAAAACTAAAAAACTACTCTATAATTTTTTTTGAACTTAAATCTTAAACCATCTAATTGCCAACAATCAAACCTGGCTTTCCCTTATTCCTTCTCTTTCTTCCGCTTATTTCCGTTTCTAAACAGTCCAACCGTTCCTCTTACTCACATCCCTCGTTGCTTTATTATTTTTTTTTCTAACATTAACTACCACCTCCGTTCTCTCACACATGCAATCCTCTCCAAATATCTACAAATCTTCTTTTCATCATACAATCAGATTGTACTTCAAACTCCTCTTATTGTCTTCAATTTTTATATAACCTAGCAGTTTCGTCTACCTCCTTCCTCTGTAACCCTCTTTTACCCCTTATTCTCTTAATTTATTTATAAATCTCATTCTAACCATATTTAAATATTTCGAAATATTTGTTCCTCTTCCCCATTCTCTGGCCAGCCAAACCGTCATCTTTTCAATTTTTTCTACTTTTTCTATCTCTTTTTTACTCAACACTTTCTTTTTCAACTCTTCTAACTCCCTACATTCGATGAATATATGTAGGTCCGACCATTTTCCTCCACACAGAATACATCTACCTGCATTTTCTGTACCTATCCAGCCTCTGTTTGTAGGAGTTCCAAAAATCCACCAGTATAGACCTCTCTTGCCCTTCCGGTCCTCCACTTCGATTTTCGGTTTCATGATTTCTAACAATTTATTAAATACTGATAGTGAGGCTCTTTCTCTACATTCCATTATTAAACTCTGTCTCTCTATATCGGCAACTCTCCTTATAACCCTTCTCCATACCCATTCTTTCTTTTCTCTCCACCTCTCATATCCTATATCTCCTAACCCCAGTTTTCGTAATTTATTTTTGCACTTATTTACCCAATACCTCTCGTTCTCCATATTTTTCTGGAACCTATATGTGTCTTGTACTAAATCCCCTCCCTTCCCTTCTTCCAATCTCATCCAATACTTCATCACCCTCTTGGCTATAGTAGTGTCTATCGATTCTTTACATACTAATCTAGCCCCCACATTTGCAGTACAGTTTGGGACTCCCATAATAATCTTACTAAATTTCGCCACCACCTGGTTTAGTTCTTTTCTATTTTCCTCTAATCCCCATATTTCTACCCCATATAACATTTTTCCTTTGACCATTGATTGGAACACCAATCTCTGTATTTTGTACTTTATATCCGGAAATTTATTTTCTAATATCCCCACTACTACCAGTGCTCCCCTCCCTTTATATCTGGCTCTTCTAATCTGATTTTCCCACGTGCCGTTACTACTAATTATAACTCCTAAATACTCCATTTGTTTTTCTGGTCTGATTTCTTGCTGCTCGACTGTCCAGAATTTCTTTTCTTTTTTGGCTTTCCTCTTCCTACATATCATTATCTGCGTCTTCCGTACATTTATCTTGAGTGCCCATCTTCTAGTATATTTCACTACCTCATTTAGTCCTTCCTGCAACCCCTTTGCTGTTAATGCCAAGATCAATAAATCGTCTGCAAATAGCAGCCCCGGTATCTCCCTCTTCCCAATCCAAGGGCATTGCCATCTCTCGCCTCCATGTCTATCCAATATATTATTTATAAACAGTAGAAATAATATGGGTGATAGCTTACAACCCTGCCTCACACCCCTTTTCGCTTCCATACACTTACTCAACCCACCCCCTTTTAGTTTAATCATCACCAATACTTTTTCATATATTCCTTCTATTGCCATCCTCATTTTTACCGATAACCCAACCTCTCTTAATCTAGTAAATAACGCCTCTCTATTCACTGCATCGAAGGCTTTCCCTAAATCTACTGCTGCTACATATAATCTCTTCCCTGCTATTTTCACATACTTCGTAATTAAAGTATCCAAAATCCATATATTATCCACAGTATTTTTCTCTTTACGAAATCCATTTTGATAGTCCGAAATCCTTCCATATTTCTCTGCCCAATTTATAATCCTATTTGCTAAAATTCCTGTATATACCTTCGACAGCGAGTCCAGGAGTGTTATTCCTCTATAGTTGTTTGGATCACTTCGACTTCCTTTGTTCTTATATATAGGACAAAGTACTCCTTTTCTCCACTCGCTAGGGAATTTATTCGTTTCCCATATCTTGTTAAAAAATTTCACCATCACTTTCAACATTACTTCATTTGCTCCTACTTCCTTCCATATCCTGTTAGTAATACCATTTGCCCCACCCGCTGTTTTGGTTTTTACTTTACTTAACACCCTAACTATTTCCTGACTTGTTATCTCCTCATCTAGTAACTGTACTCCTGTTTGTACTTCCTTTACAATATACGTCTTTTCCATACCCCCCTGGCCTTCTCCCCTCCCACCCAAAAGGTCTGCAAAATATCCTATCCACTCATTTTCTGCTATCATTGTTCCTCTCCCTGTCGATCTAGTTCTCTTTATCTTATTTATAGTTTCCCAAACCCTATCAAATCTTTTCTCTTTGCAATACCTGTTTACTCTCTCAGCTTCCGCCTCTTTCCAGCACTTTTTTTTCTCATTTAGTAACTTCTTGTAATCTCTTCTTACTTTACAATAATCCTCTCTTTTCCCTTGTTCCCCTCCTTTCTTGAAGTCCGCTAGAGCTGTCATTACAACCATTCGTTTCCTCTTACACTCTTCATCAAACCACCCCGCGCCTATGTTTCTGTCTATCTCTTCCCTTATTCTCACTTTCTTACCCACCTTCCATACTGGGCGTTCTATTAGTTTTAAAACTTCATCCACATCTCCTCCTTCCAACATCCTTTCACTTTCAACCCTTATACTCTCTTCACTCTCTTTTAACACTGTTCTTAATCTCTCGATCGTGGTATCATTCCAAATGTACTTCCATCTCTCCTTATACCTATCTCTTTTTCCTACCCTTCTCTTCACTCCATCATACTCCCCCCTTAATTTTATCTTGATGGGCATATGTTCTGTTATCACACATTCTGTCACCTCAAAACTTATTATCTTCTTTAGAGCTATTTCCGTGCTAACTCCTATATCTACTACACTCCCGCCCTTCGATGAGATGAATGTCAGCTCACCATTACTATCTCCCTGCATCCATCCATTTAAAATATATAATTTTTCTATAGCACATAACTCTAATAATCTTACCCCATAGCTATTTATATCTTTGTCTTTACTATTTCTTCTGTACTCACTCACTTCCTTATCCTCTCTCCCATAATCGGGTACCCTATTACTCACTCTTGCATTCCAATCCCCTAACAATATCATTCCATCTTCCACAAATAATCCTTTCATTTTGTTTATTTCTTCAATCAGTTCTTCAAAAAATATTTTATTAGCATAAGTTGAGTCTTTAGGATGGTTGTATAATAGAGCCAGGCAAATTGCCTCCTTCGCATCATTTCCCATTTTAATTCTCAGCCATACCACCCCTTCTACCTCATTCTGTATTCTCTCTACTCTCTCTACTAACTCATTTTTTATTAAAACTCGCGAGAAGTGTCCAACTTACTGTCTGAGGCTCCTGTATCCGGTTCTGCCGAAGGGGATAATGAAAGTGACGATAGCGATTCTGATGTGACTACATCTGATGAATAAATTGTTTGGCAAGTACATGTATTCATGTATCTGTTTTTAAACATTCTAAACAGCATGTCCCACTATTAACATCTATTTAATTTCTTAAAGCTATAACGAAAAATGATTAAAATTACAAATATTACTAATTCTATTCCTGACGTAGTAATTTGTTCTTTGTACTTGATTGACCACACACTTAATTATCTCCAATAATAACAGTTACATACTAAGTTTTATGTAAATCGGTCCATTAGTTTCCGAGATACGATTTTTGGCCAGCTAGATTCCTGAAATTACGCACTGTGGAGGGGTAGGGAGAGTTGCTGTTGTGGGGGTAGGGGCGGAGCTGGGCGTGTCGTTCGCCGGTGGTATGGCGCGTGTTATGTTCTGTTGATTATTTTGAGATAGTCATTTTTTAAAGCGGGGATGGCTTTATTGAAAATGGTATTGGTTCTTTCTGTAATTTCATTTATATTGTAATTGGGATTGGCGTTTTGATCTAACAATATGTAAAATTCTTCTGTTATATTGAGCAAGGGGCCTGTAGGATTTATATTTAATATTTTCATGTCATTTGCGATGTTCATGAAGCTGTGTTTATAATCTTTGATGTGCTAGCCTATTGCGGAAATGCAACGCGTGACTGGTTGCAGAAACAGTGACAGCTTCCAACTGAGCGAAAGTTGCCGGTCGCGGTGAAAGAGTGAGATAGGACCTATGGTTCAGGGCAAGACCTTCAACAATGCTGGCAACCATTTGAGACTCAGATTAGTGAAGCATAAAAATCCTAGCATGGAGCTTAATGTCCTGAATATATTCAGATAACGACTCGTTCAAATGCTGCACTCTGAAATAGTGCTTCTGCAATAATGAAGACAAAGCGCGAGGAGGAATGGTAAAATTGAAGCACATATACGTGAAACTGATCTATACACCATCTTTCCGAAATGGCTCTAACGATATGCTCAGAAAGAGCTCCAGATACATGTGGATATAGGATTTGAAACACGTGATCGTTATGAGATTGTACACAATTGCCTGATCCTTAAACTCGATTAAAAACCGAAGGAAAGAAATAGCACACGGGGGCGAAACGCTGGCAAGCAGGAGTGAGTTAGCTGGAGAATTTATGTCCTATAATGCACCATTTATATTGGTATTATAGGAAAGAAATAACCTTGTCAATAGAGTTAGCCGAAAATTTAGAGACTCCCTTAAACACTGTAGTCAACGGGTGAGGTAGGTTGGAGAAAATATAGGGGAAGGCAGGTGTAGGAGGAGCCTGAGAAGGCTTAGGGTGGTCCTGAGGGGTTACAGTGGCATCGTACCCTTGATTCGGGCACCCTTGCAAAAAGGATGCAGTACTGAAATTGAGGTTAGGGCTTCCATTAGCCTGCAATGTTACAGACGCAAATAATCTCATCTGTGAAATGTTCTCTCAAATTTGAGAGACCATCGGAGCATTACCCACTTGTATAAGGGTTATGCAACCTAAAAGAGGGGGATGGTTCTGCACCGCTGCATAAGAACCAGGTTGTGTAACAATAGAGTGCGGACACTGAGGCACGGTAGAATTACCAGTTGCCACAGGCAAATTGGTAAAGATACCGACGTGCGAAGAAGATCCATTACATGAATCACTTGTCAACAAAGCAGAAGATCCATAATCGTGCAGGAGTTGAAGACGAGTAGATCCATTGAAGCAACTTGCCAGCTCCCGGTGATCAGCGCGACACATTCAACATTAGGCACTGTGGTTTCAAACGCCAAAGTAAAATGGAGAATAGCTTGAAGATCCAGTAATTTTCATTATATCGGATTGTGAAGTTTCTACCGGTACGTCCAACATAGCTGGTTTCACAATTGTTACATCTGATACGGTATACTTCTGATTGATTGCATTTGTTGTTACTGTTGATTATCTTGGTATTATGTAAATGTTAGTGCTATTGTGCGTGGTCTTGAATGCTATTTTTAAGTTATGCTTTTTGAAGATGTTAGTTATGGGATAAATGTGTGCGTTGTTGAAAGTAAATAATACGCAAATGACATGAAAATATTAAATTAAAATCCTAAAGGCCCCTTGCTCAATATAACAGAAGAATTTTACATTGTTAGACCAATATGCCAATCCTAATTACAATATAAATGAATTGCAGAAAAAGCCAATACCATTTTCAATAAAGCCATCCCCACTTTAAAAAATGACTATCTGAAAATAATCAACAAACAGAACATAACACGCGCCATACTACCGGCGAACGACACGCCCAGCTCCGTCCCTACCCCCACAACAGTAACTCTCCCTACCCCTCTATCCATTCCCCTCACAGCAGCAGACACAAACCTAAAGAGAACGCGCTACAGTACACGCCAAGCACTCAAATCCAACGCAACCCAACCACGACAGCAATAGTAAGTACACATTCACATAACACACACATACAGGCATTCCTTCAGCTTATAACCCTACTCATACTTTATTTTCGTCTTCCACAGATAACATACATCTGCATACAGTTATAGACGAGGAAGGAGCCACCACTCTGCATCAAGAAATACTTACGTACAACCTAGACCACAACTTCCTCCAATACTTCAAGATAATATTCCATTCACAGCTGCACATACTTACCTCCGTCTATATACTGGATTTTGTTAACAACAGAAGCTTTTCACCATACACACAAGTGGAGACATTTAAATATACAACATGACTTCCCATGAGAGCTACAGCATTGCCTATGAACGCAAGCACTGAATTGTTTATAACATTGGACTCAAACGAGAACATAGATACACGCAAGACGCATACATTCATTTCTATGAAATGTTTTATATTCATTATTTTAAAGGATTTTAATATGTACTGCGTATTTTAATGTGTTTAATGTATTTGTAATTTAGATTTAAGCTGAAGTTAGGTTTTACAAACAAATTCTAGTCCTAAAGAGATAGCTTTATATCTAAGTACCTGAATCGTAATATATAACCATTTCACATTCAACATGCCCAATTTGGACAGGTTTGTCGATGACACCTTCACAATTTTAGATGGAAGACAAACCAACAGCCTAACCATTCTTGAGGAGTTGAACAAACTGAGCCCCCATATACAGTTCACATTGGAAACAGAATCCAACCGTTCTCTATAATTTCTGGACTTAACAGTCAACAGGAGATCAACACTCCCTCACATATGACATTTACAGGAAACCTACACAAACTATCAATACTATAAAACAACACTTAATCCATCCTAGCTCCCACAAAAAACCAGCCTTTTATAGCTTTGTCCACAGAGCTTTTAATATTCCATTATCTTGTTCCAACCTAAAGAAAGAACTAAACACCATCAGGTCAATAGCTCTTTCTAATGGTTACAACAAAAGGTTTATCGAGCAAATTATATTTTTTTGCTAGTTGCTTTACGTCGCACTGACACAGATAGGTCTTGTGGCGACGATGGGACAGGGAAGGGCTGGGAGTGGGAAGGAAGCAGCCGTGGCCTTAAGTAAGGTACAGCCCCAGCATTTGCCTGGTGTGAAAATGGGAAACCACGGAAAACCATCTTCAGGGCTGCCAACAGTGGGGTTATATCTAAAATCCAAAACAAACCTAAATCTACTCTTATTAAAGAAAAGAAACAAAAGGACAGTTTTTCAGTGTTTTCCTTCAACAATGATTCTGTTTACCAAATAACAAACCTGTGTAAAAAACACGGGGTTAATATAGCATTCAAAACAACTAACAACAGTCGTTCTCATTTCCACAATCCAGGGACCGTGAATAAATCGGACAAGTTTGGCAAATCAGGCATTTACAGATACAGTGCCAGTCTTGTTTAGCAAGTTACATTGGACAGACAGGAAGTAGCTTTAACACCAGGTACATCGAACATATTAATGCAGTTAAACATAACAGACATTCAGCCATGGGTCTACACATGCACGTATCCAATCATAAATTTTCCGACATAGACAAGAACCTACAAATAGTTGAAACCATGGAAAGGGACCTATACTGAATATCAAAGAAATGTTTCACATATCGTTAGACCAAAAGTTAATTCTAATCATAATCTGAACGAATCCACCGAAAAAACAAACATTCTTTACGAGGCCATTCATCCTCTCAACATCAAGACATATCTAAACAGGACGGCTTGACAACGAATCACTTCCCCTCTCTCGCACACCCCGTCTACACCTCAACTAACCCAAAGCAAACCACCTCCTTTTCCCCACCTATCCCACCCCCTAGCCAACAATAAGCACCACACACACACACACACACACAAACACAGTTGAACAGATCACAACTCACTCTTCTAATGGCATGATAGCGCGAGCGGGAACAGAGTGAGTATCATACGGTGCAGAACGGTGGCTCAACTGATTAACAAACAACATGTTAAGTGATTGGAAGTTCCAAGTAATCACCGGAAGCAAGATAAGCAAGGAGAGGAAGCTAAACAACGGATTGCCCCAATGATCAGTTCTCTCACCATTATTGTTCAACTTATTGTTCTGACCTTCCTGACACCTCATCCAGAAAATTCTGCTATGCCGACGACTTGGCTCTAGCTGTACAAGATCAGGTAATGGAGACGACTGAAGAGATTCTGACCAAAGACCTGTCTTTACTGGAAGATTACTTCAAAATCTGGAGACTTCAACCCAGTGCGAGTAAAACAGCAGTGTCTTGCTTCCATTTAAATAATCGTTTGGCGAACGTGAAACCGAATGTTAGTTTCAGAGGGAGAATTCTTCATCATAACTGAAACCCAAAATACCTTTGTGTCATCTTGGACCGTACACTATCCTTCAAACAACACCTCCTGAACTTAGCACAAAAGTTGAAGTCTCGAAATAACATCCTTCATAAACTGTGTGGAACTACCTGGGGATCTTCAGCAACCACTTTGCGATCTTCAGCCCTGGGTTTGGTATATTCAAGTGCTGAGTATTGTGCACCTGTTTGGATGAACAAGCATCATACATGCCTTGTTAACACCCAGCTTAATACCACAATGCGTATCATATCTCGCGCAGTCACATCTACTCCAGTTCATTGGCTTCCACTGCTAACTGGTATCATGCCACCTGATCTACGCCGATCTAATGCCCTTATGAAGGAATTCCACAAGATCTCAAGAAATCCTAGTCTACCCGTGAATAGTGACCTGCCACTTCTGAATCTTAACTCTGTGTGATGCTGCTAACATGGATGCTAAGGATTTTTAAATCTCTTGATGAGTGGAAAAGTAGATGGGAAGCAGCAACAGATGCGCACCTTCATACCTTCTTCTCAGGTCCCAGACTTCCAAGTGGATCCCACCTACCACGCAAGATCTGGACTGCCCTGAATAGAATCAGAACAGGACATGGTCGGTGCAGAGCCGCTCTCCATAAGTGGAAAAAGCTACCTAATCCGGACTGTGACTGTGGAGCTCCACACCCGACTATTCATCATATCGTCAGGGAATGTATGATTCGAGCCTATCTTGGTGATGAAGATGAGTTCCTGCTGCTAACTCCAGATGCTGCACGCTGGATTGAAGAACTAGATATTCAGTTGTGAAGCACAAATTACTTTGTTTCTCAGCTCTCTCTCTCTCTCTCTCTCTCTATATATATATATATATATATATATATATATACAGGAGTAGGCTATGTGCCGGCACCGGGTTTCACCCTCTTCCTATCATATATCACATCATTCATTTCATCTCATTAACTCCTCTGATGAGGTTGACGTCAGGAAGGGCATCCGGTCATTGACACGCCCCCTCACACAAGTTATATAAAAATGGTGTCCGGCTAGTGACACCATGGGAAGGCGTATCACAACAAGGAAGCAACAAAATATATATATATATATATATTACTGATTATGTCTGTATAAGCCAAACGCTAAAAAAAACAATTAAACTCGAACACACACAACAGTTTCTCATTTCTTTCTTTTCCTTTTTCCTCAGACACCCACCTTCAATACTCAGTTTCATAAGCCAAGGCCATACCACCACCAATTCTACATCAACAATAATAGTAGACAGTTTCAACTTCATAAGCAAGTGTTCCATAACGAAGGATGTGCCCCCAGCTCTTCAGCCAATTTAAATCTACCAATAAGTATATTCCATACTATAATAAAGCACTGCAAGATTATGTAAACTAGAACAAGTAATTTCTACATTATTTAAATGGTTCATTGTCAAACGTATTTCATTTCAACTATGTCATATATTCAAGTTGATTGAAACAGGACCGACAATTATGTTCCGTGTTCCACAAACACATGGCAATAATTTTAAATCAGTTCGAAGGACATTCTTAAGCCCGCCCAGTGGCCAAAATCGTTAAGGTGCTGAAGTCTAAATGGTCTGACACCCAGGTTAGCCGGTTCAAGTCCAGGTGCTCGATAAAAATTTCGCCATCTGAATGTTGGCCGGCAGGGTATGGGAGGTGGTGGTATACAATTTCTAATCACTAGATTGCGTGCCAAAAGCCTGGAATAAATTCCAAACCAGTACGCAGTGCTCATATGACGTGAGGGCATATGATGCTGTTGATGGTGATTCGTCTGTCAGATGGGGACTTTCAGCCTTGAGCAGACCCCTTGGTGCTATTCGACAGGAGTAGGCTATGTGCCGGCACCGGGTTTCACCCTCTTCCTATCATATATCACATCATTCATTTCATCTCATTAACTCCTCTGATGAGGTTGACGTCAGGAAGGGCATCCGGTCATTGACACGCCCCCTCACACAAGTTATATAAAAATGGTGTCCGGCTAGTGACACCATGGGAAGGCGTATCACAACAAGGAAGCAACAAAATCAAAATGCTACCAAAACACAGAAAAAAATGAAATAAATGTGGAAGAGTTCCTAAGGAACTAAAAGGGGGTGGGATCAACAAGGGAACCAGAACAAGCATCTACAAGAAAAATTTATACACCCTTTTCAAAAAACAACTATACTATAATTAAATCAAAAACAATACAAACTTTGACATCTTTAGCAGCAAATAAATAGGGAAATAAATCAATTTTGTCTAAAGAGAAATTTGGTTATAGTGCTTTTTAAATTAGAAAAAATAATGTATAAATCCTAAGGTGATGTTAATATAAATAAATAAATAAATAAATAATTTAGGTAAATAGTACAAAATTTAAGAAAATATAAATTTTTAAAATGAAATACTAACCCTAGCAACCTAACTAAGAAAGGAGCTCCTTGAATAAACCAAAAATGTACTATATTACATGCTATCTACACTTAAAAATAAATAAATTGTGTAAGCACCATTCTTAATGGAGGGTTCACCGAACGCATAGCAGAAGAAGAAAAGTGCAAAATCACGTCGCATAAAATGAATTCACAAAGACATATCTTGACGAAATATATCAGTCACATAGCATACCCCAGAAATAGAAGCGTATTGCATAGTAAAATTAAACACCATCAGTATTGAACCACAAATAGAAATCATCATTCATATGGCGTACACTTCAAGACAGTAAATACACACGCTCATAAGAGAGCAACAACAATAGAGATCCGTACACAACGGCATCCACACGCGATAAGATAATAATAATAATGCAACAGTTATGTAATGACAGGCAAAGATAAGAGCAGATAATCAACAATGGCAGACCAGACTCGGTTTGAGGTGAGATAAGGATGCTCAATAATGCAAGAATGATGACACGAACGTTATTAAAGCCCTCCATTAACAATGTCCTTACATTCTACAGAAACACTAGACGTAAAATGAATTATACCGAACTTCACTGTCACCAAATAGCCCATAAATATAACTATCTACCTTAAATTACTTTTAATAGACCTAATAATGATAATTATTTTGGAAAATTAGTGTCAACAGATTGTTCGGTGCACAATTCAAACTGTACAGTTACAGGGGAGAAACTAACCCGTATTAAAATAATTAAAATAAATAGAACAAGATGTCACAATAAAATTTAACATCAAAACACTGGCAGAATTTACAAGCACGGGCAGCAATAAATCAGATGAAAACACCAGCATGAAGGGAACGTCACGAGAAGCACACGCACAAATTTAGCAGGAATAAAATAAATAATATGAAAAATAAAATGGGAAATGATCAAAACACACCAAAAGGTCACGGACATCACATTGCACATACAACGGCTCCAAATACAAGTCCCTTGACGAAATGAACGAACATAAATCACGCCTCACAAAAATATGTACACCAAACAACCGAGGCACACACAAAATTCAGAAAAAACAAATCAACGAATAAATAAGTTGCAGTACTTATATATATGAACAACATGAAATTACCAAATAATCCATAATGAACAATGCACCAAGCAACCACATGTCACACACAACAAAATTAATTACTACATTTAACACTACGTCCTTTTCATGAAATTAAAATATAACTACATATTTATATTCACAACTGATCCCTGAAAGGGATTCACCGCACCGCATTATCCGATTCCCGTAGCAACGAAATTCATCTTGCAATATAACGTAGACATTACAAAGCGTCTTACTCCTGTAAGTTCAAATAGCAGACAGTCGTTTACGGAGCGCTCAGCGCAACAGCCAACAGTCCAGTGAGTCAAGCGCTCTCTGTCTATCAGCATTCAAACTCACCACAAGTTCCACTGCGCGCGCATAGATGGCGTTAACGTACACATTTCAGGCAGTTGAATACACTGTAACCAACATAGAAGTATAAAATGTGCCGTGCATCTGGTCCAACAACACATACGAAAAGTCCAAATATATGCAGATATACGAAGACGTACACCGTCAGATTTCAAGTTTATTTATTAATTGTAACGCCTCATCATAAAAACCTGCCACAACAGATTCACCTCACCTCATACCCGACCCCGTAGGGAAACGGGACAAGAGTTGGGCAAACATCCAAGCACTTTCTTAAAATACCAAATGTTTCAAGTCAATGTACATATTGCAACTGATTCATTTATCCAAGTAGATGAAACAGGTCCAACAAGTCTATTCCGCGTTCTTCAAACACACGTGCAGTGTTTTACCCCAGATCCAAGAACTTTCGGAAATTACCAAACGTTTCATGTGATTGTGTGGTATAATTAGTCAATAAGTTTTGTTTCAAAGGTTCACATGTCTTCAAGATGATTGTGGCAAGACTGGTAAGCCTGTTCCGAATTATACAAACATACGACAGGATTTTTAACCCAAATCCAAGAACATATTAAAGTGCCATGTGTTTCATGTCAATGTGTATATTTTGAACTAGTGCATTTGTTTCCAACAGATTGAGACAAGACCACACGAACACACGACAGTTTTTTAAACCAGAACCAAGAACTTTTTAAGTGCCAAGTAGTTTATGTGTTTGTGTGCATTTCATTTCAATGCGTATATTATTTCATCTAGTTTAATAGATTGAAACAAGACCAAGAAGTCCAAGAACATTCTTAAAGCACCATTTGTTTCATATCATTATATGTGTTTTATGTCGATTTGTATATTTTCAACCAGTGCGTATGTTTCCAGTGTTCCATGTTCCAAGAACTCATGACAGTTTAGACCAGAACTAATGTTCTGCAACCCATTGATGTGTTTTTAGGCAATCACAATTATGTGTATAATTTTATGATGATGCCTTATGTCAACCAGTCGAGCTGTATGTAGGCAACCCTAATGATGATTGTTATCAGATTCCCCTTGTTTTGATATTCAACAAGAACTGATGATGGCTCCAAGGGGGTCGAAACCGGTCTTCGATTAATAATTTTATTATATTTTACAATCTGTTGAATGGTGGAACATCTTTCAAACTCTATTATATAAGAGTGAAACTTGTCAGCCTATATACAACAAGATAAAATTGTATCATTTAGTGGTCATGCAAGTCTATATTTTAAGATAAACAACTAATGTGATCCCCACAGCAGAGATGTACTCTCTTTTCCTGAGAACACCACAGCTCCTCCTCATTGCCTTTGTCGTTGAAGTCTCGTTGGTTAGCCATGTGGGATTGTGGCTTGCAATTTTAATGCAGTATGATTTACGACCTGCATTATCCATCGCATCAGAGGGCAAACATTCCAGAGTGTCGGCAATGGCTTCCCGTGCTTCTAGTGGACAGTCGGGCTGAAATTTCAAGTTCTTTCAGTACAGAGATTAGTGTGATGTGCAGTCCATAGAATGAAATACGATTACTACATTCATCCAATTTGTCTCACATTTCTATCAATCCTGTCTTACCACTACACTTCACCTATTCCAAGATACAACGCCATCACTACTCCATTGTTCATACCGTACCCGTAACATGACAATGAGAAGTAATATCTCTAAGATAAAATCCTAAAAGAATTTAATTGTATAAAGTCCACCTGTTCAATACACGTTTGCCAGTTGATAAAGGGTCTGTCTAAAAAGCCCGGAGGTCATCATCAGCTAAAATAACATAAAGAAGAAAGACATATACAAAAAACAGTCGTACATAAAAACTTGAGATAAAGTACAACCAACAAATGCAATGGAAATCTTATGTTTAAAATGTACATAGCTTCAAACTTGAACGAATTTAGTTGTAAGTGTGGGTCCAACCGTTAAATTTCTTCGTTTTCAGAAGCATGACAAATAGAACATTTAACAGTCTTCACAACCAATAGTTGGCCCTCAACATCCTGGATGAAGCTGATGTACAAGATGGTCCCACACATGATCTACTGGGGAGATTTGCTAAATGGCGCTCGGTAATGACGTAGTTTTTTATCCTCTGAGTAAATTAATCGTAAAATGTGACAAAAAGTGCAAAAAATATGGAAGATTAGTGAAAATGGAATGTTGTGATCGATGGTGATTATAAGTGCAGAAATTGCCCTAGAGAGATAAAAACTAATGAACGTGCTCATTGGGTTTGTGACCAGTGTGTTCCGAATGTTGTAGTTGGCGGCGGCATTGACGATGAACCACCGAAAATAAATGATGAGGAATACAAAAGTGCATTAGAAATTATAAACATTCTACAAAAGGATAATGAGGCTCTTAGAGTAGAAAATCAAGAATTAAAAGAAAGACTGCGATCACTAGAACTCGGGACTGACCATTCTTGAGTGATATAGCGGTACCAGTAACAAACTCGAGCACATGGTGTCAATTAGTTCATCGTTGGCCGGGTAAGAGGGAATCTACAGCTGATTTTCTGGATATAAGCATCAGAAATAGGTTTCCTGCCCTAAATAATTTAATTCTGGAAGAAAGTGATCGCGCGCGTGAAACCAAATAATCGCGAACCGCTGCCGTTGACGTACCAAGGTTAAAAATTAGGCCCAGATTTCAGAATCAAGACTCAGCTAGGCCCAAATCAGCAAAGGTAGCTGTGTTTGGTGATAGCCAAGAAAGGGGTATTGCGGGAGTGATAAACGATGAGAATATAGCAGCAACCGGAGAAATATAACTAGGAACTTCTATCAGCAATGTCCTGGAAAACATAGAAGAAGCAAGTAGGAACTTCGGGAGTGGCGATGCAGTGCTTATCATTGGTGATACAAATGACGTAGCTCACGACGACGCCAAGAATATAAGGTCACAATTTAAATATACACTGGGGAAGCTGACTCACTCTAACATCTTGGTAGTGAACGTGCCCCACAGGCATGATTTGAGTAGAGACTCGTGTGTGAACATTGAAATGCACAAAGTTAATAGAGATATTGTTAAAATTTGTAAACATTTCCGTAATACTCAGGTTAATGAATGCACCAGCTTCGAGAGATACTGTTACACAAAACATGACCTCCATCTAAACAATTCAGGTAAACGAAAGATTGCTAATATTGTTCTCGATTTTATTAATCATAAGATATATACTTTGAAAATGAAACTTCCTTAGGTTATAATACCCACCGGGAAAAATGGTAGAAAAAGCCAACTATTCTTCAAGCTGGCTCAGTCAACGAGAAAATGTTATGAATTTTAAGAGGCCATAAAAACCAAAACTAGCATATGTGACCAAATAAGATCGGTCACGGAATCAAACCATTATCAAAGATAGTTTAGTAAGTAGCCAAACTCAGGTATGTTATTCTCCTACTCATAAAATACCAGTACATGAAACATCAGGTCAGAAATCCCCACCAGTAATGAGTGATACAAAAAGTAGTTGCCGAGAGGTAAATGGCATCCAAAAGAAGGATAGCAAGGGTAAATCTCTCAATTTATTGCAAGTGAATATCCAGTGCATTAGAAATAAGTTGTTAGAATTAGAACACTTTTGCCAAACCGAGAAAGTTGATGTGATTTGTGTATCAGAGCATTGGCTTTCTGAAAATCAAGTAGTATATTTTGTGCCCCGTGGATATACTGTTGCAGATATGTTTTGTAGGGGTAAAAACAAAAATGGCGGAGCTGGGATATTAGTTAGTGTGTTTTAAATTGGTAAAGGTTGATTTAAGACAATACTGTGTGGAATTAGAGGTGGAATTTAGTTGTGTGAAGCTGGATGATCAGAATTTGATAATTGTTAGTTTGTATAGATTTCCAAATGCTGATGATTAGGTATTTCTTAAGAATTTTGAATTAGTAATGGAAAACAGTTTGAAGTTTAAGGAGCGAGCTCGATAGCTGCAGTCGCTTAAGTGCGGCCAGTATCCAGTATTCAGGGGATAGTAGGTTCGAACCCCACTATCGGCAGCCCTGAAAATGGTTTTCCGTGGTTTCCTATTTTCACACCGGGGAAGTGCTGGGGCTGTACCTTAATTAAGGCCACGGCTGCTTCCTTCCCACTCCTAGCCCTTCCCTGTCCCATCGTCGCCATAAGACCTATCTGTGTCGGTGCGACGTAAAGCAACTAGCAAAAAAATGAAGTTTAAGCCAAAAGTTGCTGTTTGTGTGGATTTTAACATAAAGATGGCATATTCATATGGACAGATTTCTAGAAATGTACTGAATTTACTAAGAACTCTAAATTTAACTTGCACAAACAAGCTACCTACATGTAATAATGCATGCTTGGATAATATCTTTGTAAATTTTTCGAGAGATTTGTATGAACTTAGACTTGTTGGTGGCAGTTTTGTAAATTTTTCGAAAGATTTGTTGGTGGCAGTTTTGCAGATCATGACCCCTTGCATATATAATTATATCTTAACCAGCCTGACATAATTTACAATGATGAACCTATTCTGATGTGGGTAAAAAGTTAGGGTGATGAATATATTAACTTTTTTTTATTGAAAATCTGAAACAAATTAACAGGGGTTCGTATTTGAATTTCAAATGGGAGAAAATGATATTGAAACTGTATTTCAAAACTTTTTAGGTAAATTGGTTGAATTCTGGCATTTATGTTCACCTCTGGTAAAAATTGGTTGTAATGGTTAACTTAAAAGCAAGAAGTTGTACTGGTATATTGATGAATTGACTCAGTGTAGAGAAAGAATGCTTTTGCTGTATATAATTTATAAAAACTCTTCTCAAGCTTATCTTAATTGTAAAAAGTTATATAAAAGAAAACTTGTCCATGCCAAAATTTTAGCTTGTGAAAAATATGTTGAGAATTCACCCAACAAATGCAACGAGGCATGGGAAAACATCCCTACTTATACTCAAGACACATTTCTCGGTCTTGAAGAACTGAAGTATTATTTCTTTAACTCTGTAAAATAAATCAGAGATAAAATTAAGGCAACAGGTACAGTTGCGAGTGACTTTCTTCATAATCAACCGCCCTGCCGAAACAATTTCCATTGGGTTGAAATCACACCTGATGAAGTAATTAAAGTTAGCTTAAAATTATTGAACTCTGAGAGTATGAATTTTTATTGGTTATCTAATTACATCATCAAAAGGATAATAATTTTGATTTCTGAACCTCTAGCTTTTATTTCTAATAAGTATTTAGAGTTTGGAGTTTTTCCTTATTTCCTTAAAATTTCTAAAATTATTCCATTATTTAAAAGTGGGGACAAACAATTTCTTTAGAACTATCGTGCAGTCTAAATTGTTCCAATAATTTCTAAAATATTTGAATCACTTTTGTACAGTCAAATTAGCAACTATTTTGAAAGAAACTTACAATCTCCTATCCGACGGTCAGTTCAGCTTTAGACAAGGTAAGTGTACTACTACTGTGTTCTTCAAATTGTTAATTAGATATTAACAGCTTTTGAAAACAAGCAGGCCATCTCTTTGTTGTTATGTGATAAAGTAAAGCTTTTGATTGTATTAATCATGAAATTTTTTTGCAAAGCTGAGATGTATGGTGTCGCGTATCCCTCTCTGCATGGAATTAAGTCATACTTAAATAACAGATATCAGTTTGTCTCAATTAAAAATAGGTATTCCACTTTGAATAAAGTTACAACTGGTGTGCCACAAGGCTCTGTCCTCGGTCTATTTTTATTCCTTCTGGCAGTCAATGATTTACCACAAAATGTCACAGCTCATGCTCATATCATATGCGGACAATACAACGTAAATTACAAAACACCAGAGCATCTCAGGTTTGCATCAGATGTCACAGGAAGCTCTTGCAACTGCAATGCATTGGTTTTCATCCAATACATCCAATAGGCTATTGTGCAATCAGGATAAAACTCAATTTCTCACGCTAGGATTATCGAAAGATATTGAAAGTAAGTCAGTCAAAGTTTTGGTTTTTCATATTGATGCCAAATTGAACTGGGAAACACACATTGATCATATTTGTAAAAAATATCACGAGTGGCCTATTTGATATGGAAATTGAGGGATTTAGTTAGCAGTGACTACCTAAGGATGGCATATTTTGGTCTCTTCCAGTCACACATTACTTATGGACCGTTGTTATGGAGGCATTCTTCTTACGTATATAATATTCTTCTAATACAGAAAAAAGGTTGTCCGTACAATATGTAGGGCTGGTGCAATTGACCTTTGTCGATCTCTCTTCATTAAGTTTAAAATACTGACAATTAAAAAATGTGTATATTTATATATCTTTGACATATGTTAAAAACAACATGAATGAATTCAGTAGTAGGGAAAACATTCACCTTCATGATACTCGGGGCAAAGCAGACATTGACATCCAAATTCACAGGCTGTAAAAACTGCTTGCTCACATAAAATCAGTTGTTTAACATTGTTTAATAAATTTCCACACTCTGCACGGTCCACACCTTTTAAATAATTTTAAAAGGAAAATGTATGATTGGTTAATAGAAAATCCATTTTATAATACCTCAGAAATGCATAATGATAGTATTAAGTTTTAATAAAAGGTGTATGTTCATTTAGCCTTAGTAATATTAAGTACTAAATGATTATCAGTTGATGAAGCTTATTTCATTGTATATGGTCAAAGGCAAATAAAGATTCTTAATTCTTGATTCTTGTTAGGTATCACCCCACACACATTTGGCATCCTTTCTTCTCGAAGCATTTAATGGAGCTGCCCGTTCAGCAAAATTGGTGATGTATTTACAGAAAAAATCAACCATGCCAGTTAATCTGGCTACAACCTTGACGTATTTCAGCGTGGAAAAATTTTGGTTGTCGGCAGGACGAGACTGATCAATAGAGACACCCTTCCCTGACACAGTATGGCCTAAGAAAGACATCTGGGGTTGTGCAAAAGAAACCTTGCTAGCCTTAAGGTTTATACCTGCTTTACGCAGTCTTTCAAGGATTTCATTGAAATGGACAAGGTGTTCTTCAAAGGTTTCACTGAAAATTACCAAATCGTCAAGGTAATTATACACAAACTTGAATTTAACGTCTGACAAAACATTATCCAGTACCGAGTAAGGACAGCAGCGTCCGTGGTCAGCACGAATGGAACGCGTTCAAAGAGGTTCCAATCAGTAGTTAAAGCAGTGAGGTGCTTGGATTCCTCGGCAAGAATTATCTGGTAATATGCCTGATTTAAATCAAAGGTGGTAAAAATTTTGGCATTAGCAAACCAAGAAAAAGAAGAGTGCAAATCAGGAAGGGGAACAGATTGGAGGACCACTTTATGGTTCAATATCCGATAGTCAACGACAGGACGATAACCACCTTGCGGTTTAGGGACAAGAATCATGGGAGAAGAATAAGCTGACTTAGAAGGACGTATCACTCCATCAGCGAGCATTTGGTCAGTAATAGCCTTAAGGGCTTTCATTTTGGGAGGTGACAGCCGATACGGAGGAGAGCGAACAGGTATGTTATCCGTGACTACAATTTTGTACTCTAAAACATTGGTGATGCCTAACTTGTCGGTAAAGACATCAGGAAACTTATCGCAACACAACACAACCTTGAGGGTGACAGGAACCACAGGATACAAATACAAATTAAATGAAGGTTAACGCACTTTCTGAGAATCGCACCACATAATGGAAATAGGGGGAAGTCAGAAATATTTAAACATGGCCCAGACGCCAGTTCAACTTGCTTCCACACCAAAAACACTTCTGATGCGGGGCAGAGGAAAAACTAGCGTGCATCAAGTGATACGGAGTTACTAGAGGCAAACCCCAAGGGAAATTAAATTAATCTACAAATTACATGTTTTGCAAAACAAAGGAAAGGGGAATGCCTCGAAAGCAAACAGGTAGGCCCAGCTGAAAATGTAAGCCATCTGAGTAATTGAGTGGCGAGTCTGGGCGAATAGGGGTAAACTCCTATTTGAAAATACAACCGAACATTAAATGTAAATTAAGATGGAAATGAAACCAACAGCGGTTACCCCAAGGTAGCCCATCCTGGGAGGGAGGATTCGCCGACGTGCATCTGATCGCTGGACTGACGAGATAACGAAAGACCACGCACAAAATCTCGCCTCACTCTCATAAGAAGGCAAGTCTGGCCCCGGTGTGATCACCGAGTAACCATTCAGAGCACAGCTGTCTTCCTATCGCCACGCAGATCCACCAGTCAAAACCCTTTCTCACGTCGCGATGTTTTCACAATATTCTAGAACCTCACCTAACTGTAATCGCAAACGTTCCCATCTTCCAAAATTAGTAAGGACATGCTTCTAGAATTGACAGGGGCCGACCCACCCTGTTCCAAAAATCTTCGTCACAATATTTCCAGAACCTTACAGAATATCCCTTAACAATAATAATAATTTACAATCTAGTAGTTAGATTTCCAGGAAATAAAATATTTTACACCATACAGTAAACATTTCGTATTCCAAAGGTCGTATCCAAGATGGTATTTTACGCAACTTAGCAAATGATTCTTTGAAGAGAGAGAGCATCCGTCCTCCAATGAGGATGACCATTTGGATCCGGAATACAGTTTCAATTCAATGGAGTTTAAAAATATCAAGAAATGGAAATTTAATCGTTGAAACTGTTATCTTCTATTTTCCCAGGGTTAGTGGGGGAGAAATGTCAATCACGTTCTCAGGTACAGATGAAGGTGAATGATTTGCAGAGAGTCCCTCAGTATCTGTATTACTATTTTTTCTAACTCGCAGAATGGAACTTTCAAGTTTTGTAGGAAGTTCGATGTCTGACTAGGGAGGGCGCCTTTGCTCCGAATAGCAGGCCTCTGACAATCCACCGATCGATAGGTATTTTATACTTCGATGAAAGGTAAGGCAAGCATGGAACATAAATAGCTTGCTTTTCTAGGTCCACATCCCGAGCCTGATTAAGGTCTCTTTCAAAGCGAATGGTGGGATCTAAGACCATCGCTTTCATGTCCTCTCTGTTGATGGCTACGATGTCCGCCCTCCGATTAGAGTCATCAGTAGAGATGCAGTGAACCTCCTCGTGCACCTCCCATCCACGCTGTCTCAAGCCTCGAGCAATCGACGTTCTTACACGATGGTGGCGATGGTTGCGCATTAGCTCAGTACTCCGGCAGAATCCCAACACATGTCCAAGGGTTTCTGTCTCGTTGCAGCCATTTTGGCGGCAACGGGTTGTGTTGAATGACCTACCGGGAACCGGCCTGACTGCGATGAGGTCGCATGTCATCTTCACTGCATTTATGTATTCGGTGGAGGACAGAGGTGATTTATGAGTCATCCAGGAGTTTGCTTTCGGGCAGTCTGAATATAACACTACTCCTTTTCCTTTATGTGGTAGCTGACACCACGACTGAAAGGATCGATTTCTCATAATTACGCGTAGTTTTCTTCCGTCAATCTTTGGACGGGAGACTTTCCTTTTTCACGTTAAGTCTGTGGAGTGCCATACCTTGTTCTTCAGGTAACTTCCTTACGTATGGTAGGTGAACGTCCTGAAGATGGAGTAAGCGATTACAAATATTGTAATGCTGTATATTTGCTTCCCATTCTGCACAAATTATTCCCATCCCTCTGACCTTTCTTGCACTATACAGCATCGAATTGGGAGTATCATCAGGCATCATCATTATTTCATTTACAGAACTTCTTATAAATTTGTCCTGATCTTTAAGAAAAGTGTTTGATAGTTGTGTCAGAGGGGCACATTGTAGTGGATAGATCAAACCTGGCCAAACAAACTCGTAAATAATCTTGATCTTTTGCTCTGGTTTTAGAAGTATTTTTTACCAGATTTTTTAAGTCGGAAGTTATTGTGCTTATTAGTTTATGTCTGTCAAGAGAAATTTCATTGTTGAAGTCAATTTCTAAATACTTGATTCGTTCATTGTTTGTTTTCATCGATGGGATTATTGATCCTTCGACTGTAATGACGTTTCCTTCAGTTAATTTTCCTTTCTTCAGGATTATAGATTTGCTTTTAAGAGGATGGATACGTAAACCATTTTCTGCAAAGCTGCTTTCAGCCAAATTTAACAAGGTAGTGGCATCATTTTCGGTTTTGCTGAGTATGACTAGGGGCCTGTTCCACGAACGAACTTTGCAACTTTTCAACTTTGCACTTTTCACTTTTCAATTCTTGCAAAGTGCAAGGTCTTTCTGTTCCACCATGAACTAGGCTGTACTTTTCAATTTCTTCGCAAAGTGAAAAGTCTTTGCGAATGAGTGATTCGATCGAGTTTATTCTATGAGCAAAGTGTATAGGCCTAATACTCTATGATTTTAATGCTTTACTTTTCGCGGCGAACTTGGCGGTATAATTGTCGTACCGTTTAAGTTTTTATCGTGGGAAAGAAAGGTTATTACAAGAAGCTGTCTGTGCTGGAAGTTGTCAAGGAGAAACGTGACATCCTTTTTTGACAACTTAAAACATAACCTCTCAAATGATGACACACATCAATGTTAACGAGAGTACCGTCAACACATCCACACACAAAAGGACATTCACCCTTCATTAGAAATCCCGTCGCTATATTAAGTGGATTATCAGGCTAACGTACTGTTAGCAAATATTACATTTACAATAACATCTACGACTTTGGTAACAGTTCTGCAAATAATTGATTTTGATGTCTCATGCATTGCTGTTACACAGTACAGCTGGGTACCATTTACTAAAAAATGTAAACATAAGAATTTGTTCTTTTTTGGAAAGGAATTTACTTCTTTATCTTTCAATAAATTACCGATCATTTCAAGAATATAGTCAGCCTCTTGGGATAATACGAAATCACTCGCGTTGGTGAGGACTTATGATAGAGATTCATAAAAAGTCCAGTGCGCCATACAACATTACAAAAAGTTGTTCAAGAAGGAGATCCTTAAATTGCTGGTCGAAGATATCAATATAGGCTGGCTTATAAAAGATGCTGCTTTCCATTCAAAGATCAACTGAACCGAAGTTCCTAAGATGTTCATAAATTCAGTACGCATGGATGCGAGCATGATGTTAGAAAGTCTCTTCTGTTTTTAGAATCATGAAGTATGAAAATTTTAGTGCATGGAGGCTAATACATAATAGTAAATAAAGATGGTTGGATTTCGCAGTTCAATGCGGACCGTACAGTTGACATTGAATAAATGACAGCTAAGACAGAAAGAGATAAGTTAGGGGGAAAATATACATAAATGAAATATGTCAAATGGGAATTACTTCACGTTGTAACAAGCTGAGCGAGCTGGAAATGAAGCGTGAATGAGGAGTGGAGTGGGTGAGGTTCAAACAAAGTCTTGTGAAGGAGGTTGGCAGAAAGAGAGGAGAGAGGAAGGAAGGTAAGTGAAAAGGGAAGAGGGGGAGGGGGAAGATTATCAAGGCGGGGCTGGGAGATACGATAATACAGAAGATTGTCTAATTAAAGTACTGTAAATAGAATGAAAATTCAGACCTTGACTATTTGATTTATTAATTCTGAAAAAGTGAATGACCAGGTCAAATAGAATATTAGTTTTTTCGGAAATGTCATTAAGATTGTCATTTGGATTAAAATATTGGTCCAAATGTATAAAGCAGTTCTCTGCTATGTTAAGGAGTGGTCCTTTATTCATGGTTTAGGGATATAAACACGTCACGACGTGAGCTTTTGTTAGCATCAAGTGAGGACAGTGATGAAGAATCCAATAATGGAACGTACAAAGACAGGATTAATTTTCATAACCTCACTTCGACGTAATAACGCGAGGATTTCCATATCATGCTTAATGTCAGTAAACTTATGATTGTAATTGTTTGTGTGTGTTGTCCCACTGCAGAAAAGTTTTTGTATTACAGGGCATTGACATGTTCCAAGTATCTTATGTTGAAGCTCCTTCCTGTCTGTCCAACATAAGTAAAATTACAGCTGTTGCATTTTATCCTATATACTCCTGATTTTGAAAAGCAACCAGTCTTATTAATAGAGGTTGAGTTGTGTAAGATGGTTGCCTTTATATTGAAGGTTTAAAATGCTATTTTAACATCATGTTTTTTTAAAAACGTTAGTGACTTTATAAATATTTTCATTGAACGTGAAGATAGGAAATAAATTAACTTTAGGTTTTTCTTTTTTAAGAGTGGTTAAAGGGCGATGTGTGTATTTATTGATAATACTTTCAATGAAATTACTATTGTATCCATTAAGTTTAGCAATCATACGAATATTATTCAATTCTTTTTTAAGATCACTAATATATGCCGCTCGTTTATCGATTTGGGGATGTGAAGGATCTTGATGAACAGTAGAAGCTGTTTGATTAGGTTTTCTGAAAATATTGTATTTTAAGGAGTTTGGTAGTCTAATGATGGTCAAATCTAAAAAATGTATTCTTTGTTCATTTTCAAATTCGAGTGTAAATTTTATGTGTGTATCGATTGTTGAGGTTAAAAAGAGTGGTGGCAGCGTCTGTTGTGCTCTCACCTAAGATTACTAAAGTATTATCCACATATCTAACCCATAAAAGAATATTGTTGTAGTCTTTATTGTTATATCAATCTTAGTATGTTCCAAAATATCTAAATAAATTTCAACTAAGCGAGCTGAGGCCGGCGATCCCATGGCCAAGCCTTCTTGCTGATAGATAATACCGTTGAATGTGAAGTAGTTATTATTTAAAACTAATTTCAGGATAGACATAAAATCTTGTATTTCTAAAGCACTTCCCTTCCTTCCTCTCTCCTCTATTTCTCCCTGCACCTCCTTCACAAGACTTCGTTTGAACTTCAACCACTCCACTCCTCATCCACGCTTCATTTCCAGCTCTGTTCAGCTTGTTACAACATGAAGTAATTCCCATATGGCATATTTCATTTATGTATATTTTCCCCCTAACTTATCTCTTTCTATCTTAGCTGTCATTTATTGAATGTCTACTGTATAGTCCGCATTGAACTCCTAAATTCCACTACCTTCATTTTTTCTTCTTCTTCTTCTTTTATGACCACATAGGATCACTTTAGTCAGTCCGTCGTTCAGGTCTCTTTGAAGGGATTGTTCGGTCTTTGCGATCCTCCCAGTACTTCTTCAGACGCTCCGATCTTCGTGCCCTTTCCTCAGTTGAAAATGTGCGTGTTGTTGGTTTGTTTTGTGTAAGGGTAAAGCGGAGGTTTGTATTCTTGAGTTTTGTATTCAATTTTATCTTATTTGTGGTGTCTTCTGTTGTAAGGCCCATTTCCTTCAGATCCTCTCTTACTTCTCTGATCCATTTACATCCTGTTGTGGTATTTTTTGAGACGAGATTGTGTTGTACTAGTTGTTTCAGAAGTCTCGAGTCCTGCATTCTCATGATATGTCCAAAGAATCCCAGTCTCCTCTTACGCATAGTATCTGTAATGTGTTCTAGCTCTTTGTACACGACTTTGTTAGGTATTAACCGCCACTGTCCATCTTTCTGGTATTTTTTGTTGATGCAGGTTCTTCCAATCCTCCTTTCAATTTTCTGAAGTCTGTCAGTCTTTGATTGTTTATTCGGGTAAAAGAGTGTTTCTGCTGCATATGTAGCTTCCGGTTTTATAACTGTGTTATAGTTATTTACTATAATGTATTAAACCTCCATGCGCAACAATTACCATCCTTCATGATTCTAAAAACAGAAGAGACTTTCTAACAACATGCTTTGCATCCATGCATCCTGAATTTATGAACATCTTAAGAAGATCTTTGAATAGAAAGCAGCATCTTTTATGAGCCAGCCTATATTGATATCTTCGACCAGCAATTTAAGGATCTCTTTCTTGAACAATTTTTTTAAAGTTGTACGGCGCACTGGACTTTTTATGAATCTCTATCATAGAGCTGTTTTTTAACACAGCGCATCTCTCTAATTCTTAATATCTTAAATGATATGTACATTTTTAAGACCTTTGTGTCTTTACATAGTTTAATTTCTTCGATACATTTGTGTTTGATTAGCTTTAGGTTGATGACGACTTAGGGGGCTGTCACACAGGCTCGATCGAACGACTGCGATCAACCGACTAAGAAAACAAACCTACAGAGGGCAGTGGCACCAGTCACACAGCATCGATCGTCAGCGATCAACTACGAGCGATGAAGATCGACTGGTTTGTGAAAACAAACGTGTCCGTTTTTCAGTCGCAGTCGTTCGATGATGGCGGACGCAACATAGTCATCTGTTGATGAAATCGAAACATTAATTTGCTTAGTGTATGAAAACAAAGTGGTGTATAATCCTAGACTCCCTGGATATAGTAATAGGGAGACCGTGAATTTTGTATGGCATTCTATAGCGTCGAGAACTGGGACAAAAACTGGTAAGTAATTATTATATTTTTACGATTATCTTATGAATAGTGTTATCTTAGATTATTTATTGATAAAATATATTATACGGAATAGATTGGTTAAAAAAGTTACACTAGGAGAACTAGTAATTATCATTCTTGTAACTTAATTGAAGAAATGTTTGGAAAACATAAACAGTGCTTTCCTAACCTCCATCTCGTACCTAATGAAATGAATAGGCCTACCATTGTTCGCTTTAATGACAAATAAGTGTAGGCCTATGCCATAAGTAGGCCTACTACATGTATATTTTCTTTGTCACAATATTCTGATTCATTGTTTCAGGAAAAAGTTGTGCCAAAACAAGGCAAATTCTGAAGGCTGGATATCGAACTTGGAGAGATAACATCCTCCCTCTCCTCCCAGGTTCTGCTGTACAGAAAACATAAAATGGGTCTACTTCAATGCTCTCAACTTTCTGGAACTCTTCATTGCTGGAAAAAGGTACAGTTCTGTAATATTTATTTTTAAAAATAGGCCTACAATACAGACCAGTGTTCTAGTTGTGAAAGAGTGAGGGGAAGATTCAGTCTGTAGGCCATAAGTTCCACCCATCTGTTCATTAATTTATCAGATATAAGTGAAAGTAATATAATATAATCCAACCTAACAATCATCTTACTAAAATAATTATTGAAAGTAACAATTTCTTAAGCAGAAGGCCTGTGTCCAGACTAAAATATAGCTCCAATTTAGAAGAATTGCATTAATATGTTGTTCATTTTTTTCAGTTCTGTAACAAACACATCTATGGAAGTGGCACCTGATGTGTGAGAGCCTTTTCACCAAGCTGAAATAGAGGAGGAGGAAGCAGAAATAATTTGTGTTGGAGGGGTCTTACTCCTACAGATCAGAAATTACTGAAGGGACTTATACTTCCAGTCCAGTGGCTTCTGCTTCCACAAACAGCTCTGCCAGCAGTTAAAAATAAAAGAAACAGAAATGTGAAAGTGACAGTGACAGTGATGTGTTAAGTGAATATTTAGAAAAGATACTGAAAACTGAAAAGAAAATGTAATCAGTGTTATTTTTAGTGTCTTTGTGATGACATGGAAAGAATGAGTGTACTAGGTCGAAGGGTTTTCAAAGTTAAAATTCAGGAACTGTTGTATACAGTGTTAGATCAAGAAAGAATCGAATAAAATTTATGTTCTTGAGAAATGTTCTACTTTTTTAATTAAATCAGTTTTTGTTATACTTATCTATCAATATTTATTTGAATCCTCAGTGAGTTATGTGTATTAGCACCTGTTGGGAAAGAACCTTAACTCCATTTTTTAAAATTATTAGCATTATTACAACATCTTAATTTGTATATTTTATGTGGTAGAACATGTATGGTTTACAAGGAAACGAGTATTTTGAAATACATGTAGTAGGTCCCTTCTGTGTGTATAGTAAGCAGTTGTACAGCACAGGTGGTCTGAAACCAGACCGGCGTATTGATAGTTCTGTCCAAGAGCTGACTTCCTTCTTTTGGTACCTATACTGTTGATCACAACTGCAAACTCATTGCATTAGGTATGTACAGCACAGGTGGTCTGAAACCAGACCAGTGTAAAGATATGAGTAGTTTTGTTCAGGAGCTGACTGTCTTCTTACAGAATACTGTTGAGAACAACTGGAAGCTCATTGCATTGGGTTTACTGCATCTATATTCAATATTGCTTACTATACTGCCATCCTGGAAGAATACACATCCTAAATACCTATTTGAAATTATCTACCTGTTCCAATTTTGTATTCTCAACCTGACATTCAGTTCTACTACTCTTCCCTACTGTGATCACTTTAGAATTGAAACGACTAATTTTCATGTCATATTCATTGCATCATTTTTGAAGTTGCAAGATATTAGATTGCACAGTTTCAATAGACCAAGTCGTTTGCATAGGACAAAATTCTTACTAGAGTTATACCTGGCAGAATCCCTCCCTGCCACCTTATACCTTTGTAACTTAGGTAGCCTTTATCTCCTCATTCCAAGTACTCTCCTGCCATTGGTACCTGTCTGCACCAGCAATCGCTACTTTCATGTCTGTTACCATACTTATAATTTATTAATAACATATAGGCCTACAGGAGGCATCAAGGTAGACCGATTATTTTATTTCTTGTGCTGTAGATCCATATAAACAATGAAAAACAAAGATGAAAAATTCATTTGTAACTATTTTGACAGGTGTTTCTACCAAAGTTTTGTAGATTTTAATCTACAACATAAAAAAACTGTATTTTGTGGGATGTGATATTAAGGGGATATGATGGCAGAACATGTACATATTTATAAAAAATATATCCATATGACAGTTACATGCTTGTAATAAAAGGTTGAGTAGATTAATTACCCTGTAAGTCAATCCAAGATCTTAAAAGACCCATACACCCTACTCTGTCAAACATTAATTTATATAATTGGTATTTACAAACAGTTTTGACAGGCAATGTAAGATATAGCAAAATTAAATCATTTACCACCTGAGCAACAGGCCTAAATAACATTTTACTGTAGATGGCAATAGTATTTAGTTGTTAGAAAGGCACACTCTTCACTTCTAAAAATAGAAGGCAAGGTGCTTGTTATTAGCACCTATTATTTTTTGCAGTGTTTGGTTCTCATTTTGGGTTAAATTGAAGGCAAAGTTTTCATTTTCCTTGAACTGATTCATAAGGAAAGAATTTCAGGATGGATAGATAGGCTTGGTAGTGTTCATATCAGTAAAGAAGTTACATATGAACAATACACAGAAAGGCAAAATCAACATTGAGGTAAGAAAGAGAGTCCTACCAGACCTTTGCGGATAAAGTTGTTACTCTGTACCAAGGAGTTTACCGGTAACTTGGATGGAAGTGCAGGATTTATATTAATTGGTTTATTATTGTCAAGTGAGCAATTAGAGCAGCTTGCCAGTGCGAAGTTTTGGGGGACAGTACTTTATGCTTAGTGATGAGGGTAATAAACAAGACCTTGTGTGTAATTTACATGTAGTTGTGACAAGTATCAGTCTATTACACTGCCAACTTATTAGAACAATATTCCAGAAGCTTTTCCTATAGTTATTAAGCTAGTGTAGAGCACTAGCCTCACCTGAACTCCTCAAGAAATGTACACATATGTGAATACACAGAACCCTAAAGAGAATTTACTTTGGAAGAGATGTCCATAGACAACCTTTCTTCACAGCCATTTGGTAAAATTAGCTGCTTTTGAAGCTGCTGTAGTCTTCAATGATATAAATTAAGACCGGATTGTCATTCTTGCAAAGTTTGGATATGGACCTGGATTCTTTGCACAAAACACAGTAGGCCTACAGAAATTCAGCAACATCTTTGTCATGAAAGCAATATGATAGGCCTACTATTCTGAACATGGCACAATAACAAAGAAGAGGAGAGGCAACAAGAGATTTGCAGAGGATCATGAGGGAGAGAAACAGTGTAAGGAACTCCAATACTTTTATCATTTTCACAATATTCAGAGCATATGTGCATTTTTCTTTCTTTCAAAATTATTTACAGGATTGTAATGAAACTTGACACATTATTTCTACATTAGGTAATGTAAATTTTGACTGGAAGCATTTCTTGATATGTCTATTATTTTGGTAGGTGGGATCTCACCAAGTGGTATGGAAAAAAAAAGCTGTTAACCTCCATCTAATAAACACCTCAAAATATCATTTGAAAAGACAGTAATTATGCTCCAAGATCCAGCATCATTAAAACAAATAAGCATAAATGGTATTAGTCTTATATTTGAAGTACAATGAGCCACTGTTGTGAGGCTTTTGTTGGAACTTTCACCCCGTCAAGAATTCTGGCTGTAGTGCTCTATGAATGGCATCACATATAATAGGAACAAATCCACTGATGTATTGTGAGCAATCCTAAATCTGTATGAGTCACCAATGTCCAGAAACCTGTAGGCCTAAATAAATATATTTCCACTGTTCATTGTAGCACCTTCAAATTATGAATTCAAATTGATGTAGGCTACATAACCGTTTTCAGTCCTTTTTTATCAATACTTTATTAGAATCCTACAGAATGCAAAGAAATGTACCTGCCACTAATCCTTTATTTGATATATTTTGCCACGGACATACAGTAGTTCTTTCGGAGGTGAACATCACTTCTGACTTTAAACCTAAAAAAAATCGTTGTGAATATTGAATTTAACGATAGTGTCAGCCTTTCCTCAGAACTTATACCTTTCCTGTAATTTGTTTGCCTGATATTTATTAGTGACTACATTTTTTCCTCTAATTGCTTATACCGTAATTATTGATGAACATTCGGTACTAGTTCCTGAATTTTTCTTCGTCATTCCACAACGAAGGCACACTTTGGTGGAATTCTCCATGGCCCTTTACCTTGTCCACTGCGATCGTCTGGTTCTTTCCTTTCTCCTAATATATTCATAGGTTAGAATCATATTTCCACCCGAATTATCGCTTTCACAACACATTCTTTTTCTCTCGTGAATATGAATACGTCTGTAGCCTGTACGGTACTGGGCGGGAATATCAGCTGTTTCCGTGCAGTCGATCCCTCTCGATCGATGAGCAGTGTGACAAGGTAAATTAATTTAGTCGTTAGTACTGGATGCCAGTTGGTCGCTCTTGATCGTTCGATGCCCTGTGTGACAGCGGGCTTACTGTTAGGTCGAAACTAGTCCCTGAACATATATGTAATTTAAAACATTGTACAATTTGTATTGAAAAGATGGACCTGAATAATATATTATTTAAATACTATTGTAATCACAGTTCAGTATGGACCTATTATAATCGAATTTATTTCTTTTAATTACATGGCCAACCAGGCAAAACGTGAAGCCTATTTGTACTTAGGTTTAAAAGTTAAAATAGCCAAATTGGGCAAAGATATGTGGTTTCTTAAACAATGTATAATTCTCAAAGGTAACCTTCTCCTCACATTGCTAAGACCCAAATTAGAATGAATAAGATTTGTCTAAGGGAAGAAATTAAATTCCTCTACAAGAAACAATCTTTCTTAAATCATAGATTGTATGAGACTCACCTCGTAGCTGCAAATTTACTTTCAAGTGCTCAATCAAATTTTTTTCAATCTCTAGTTGATAATAGACCTTTCACTTTATTAGCTAAGAAACAAAAAAAAACCTAGACAAGAAACTTTGTACAGTCAAGAATTCCGAACGTCGCAACAACCTCTTTAATGATTTTAATGATAATAGAAATTTCACTTGCGGAACGATTCATTTTCTTCCACCGATTATTAATTTATCCAATGTTCCTTCGAATAATGAGGAAAATTCAATTCTAGCCAAAGGTCCTAATCTTAATGTACTTGATACCACTACCACCATGGTATTAGAATCTGAACTAGCCAAGGTGATGTAAGGTTCGAAGTAAAATGAAAAGTTATTAGCATTTTTAACTCAAATAATAACAGCAACCCCACCTACTCTAATATCAATAAAGAATCAGTCACCGAACAGAAATAATACGCGCTCTTACAAAGAAGATTTCTGATAATCTTATTGTCACAAAAGCTGACAAGGGCAGTACAACGGTTATAATGGAAAGAAATGAATACATAGGTAAGACTAAAGAATTATTTTCTGACAGTTCGTTTACTGCAGTTAAAAAGGACCCTACTCAAAAAATTCAACGCCTACTTAAGCAAACCTTTAACTGATCCAGAAAAATCAAAGTTAACTAGTATGAATCCAAGCCTTCCCACTGCTAAAGCCCAGCGTCCCCATTCGCCTGATCAACAATTACCAACCAAGCCCTTTATATAAGACATCTTCAATGAATTCAAAAGTTTCCAAGAAGATATCATTTTTATCCAGAAAATCTGTTAAAAATACTACAGAACTGGTGGAGAATCTAAATAAGTTTAATATACGACCTAATAATTACCTTAACTCATTTGCAATTGTAAATATGTACCCTAGTATTCAAATCTCTAAATTATTCCCTATCATAGAAAGTAATTTAAGTAAATTCAACCAACTAAGTACTTTAGAAATACAGGATTTTATGTCTGTCCTGAAATTAGTTTTAAATAATAACTATTTCACTTTCGATGGTATCATCTATCAGCAAGAAGGTTTGGCCATGGGATCGCCGTCCTCAGCTAGCTTAGCTGAAATTTATTTAGATTTTTCAGAACATACTAACATTGATAACAATAATAACTTCAACTATATTCCTTTTTGGACTAGGTAGTAATCTTAGGTGAGAGCACAACAGATGCTGCCACCACTCTTTTTAGACTCAACAATATTGATACACACATAAAATTTACACTTGAATTTGAAAATGAAGAAAGAATACATTCTTTAGACTTCACCATCATTAGACAACCAAACTCCTTAAAATACAATATTTTCAGAAAACCTACCCAAACAGCTTCTACTGTTCGTCAAGATCCTTCACATCCCCAAATCGATAAACGATTGGCATATAATAGTGATCTTAAAAAAGAATTGAATAATATTCGTATGATTGCTAAACTTAATGGATACAATAGTAATTTCATTGAAAGTATTATCAATACATACATACATCGCCCTTTAACCACACTTAAAAAAAACCCTAAAGTTACTTTATTTCCTACCTTCAATTTCAATGAAAATATTTATAAAGTCACTAAGGTTTTTTAAAAACATGATGTTAAAATAGCATTTTAAACCTTCAATATAAAGGCAACCATCTTTCACAACTCAACCTCTATTAATAAGACTGGTTGCTTTTCAAAATCAGGAGTATATAGGATAAAATGCAACAGCTGTAATTTTACTTATGTTGGACAGACAGGAAGGAGCTTCAACATAAGATACTTGGAACATGTCAATGCCCTGAAATACAAAAACTTTTCTGCAGTGGGACAACACACATAAACAATTACAATCATAAGTTTACTGACATTAAGCATGATATGGAAATCCTCAAAATTATGAATAAAGGACCACTCCTTAACATAGCAGAGAACTGCTTTATACATTTGGACCAATATTTTAATCCAAATGACAATCTTAATGACATTTCCGAAAAAACTAATATTCTATTTGACCTGGTCATTCACTTTTTCAGAATTAATAAATCAAATAGTCAAGGTCTGAATTTTCATTCTATTTACAGTACTTTAATTAGACAATCTTCTGTATTATCGTATCTCCCAGCCCCGCCTTGATAATCTCCTCCCTCCCCCTCTTTCCTTTCCACTTCCCTTCCTCTCTCCTCTCTTTCTGCCCACACCTCCTTCACAAGACTTTGTTTGAACCTCACCCACTCCACTCCTCATTCACGCTTCATTTCCAGCTCGCTCAGCTTGTTACAACGTGAAGTAATTCCCATTTGACATATTTCATTTATGTATATTTTCCCCCTAACTTATCTCTTTCTGTCTTAGCTGTCATTTATTCAATGTCAACTGTACGGTCCGCATTGAACTGCGAACTCCAACCATCTTTATTTACTATTATGTATTAGCCTCCATGCACTAAAATTTTCATACTTCATGGTTCTAAAAACAGAAGAGACTTTCTAACATCATGCTCGCATCCATGCGTACTGAATTTATGAACATCTTAGGAACTTCGGTTCAGTTGATCTTTGAATGGAAAGCAGCATCTTTTATAAGCCAGCCTATATTGATATCTTCGACCAGCAATTTAAGGATCTCCTCCTTGAACAACTTTTTGTAATGTTGTATGGCGCACTGGACTTTTTATGAATCTCTATCATAGAGCCCGTTTTTTAACGTAGTGTAGCGCATCTCTCTAATTCTTATCTTAATATCTTACATGGTATGTACATTTTTAAGACCTTTGTGTCTTTACATTGTTTAATTTCTTTGATACATTTGTGTTTGATTTGCTTTAGGCTGATGATGACTTACTGTTAGATCGAAACTAGTCCCTGAACATATATGTAATTTAAAACATTGTACAATTTGTATTGAATAGGTGGACGTGAATTACTATTGTAATCACAGTTCCGTACAGACCTATCATAATGAAATTTCTTTTAATTAAAGATTCCATGGACCATTTACGGACGATAGGTCAGAGGTGCCACGCGGCGCGGCTCGCACGATGTCACAGAGGTTAGAAATTCAACATGGTGCATCTTGGACGATGTCACAGCGGGCTATGCAAGACTGCCAACATAGTTTCAACACCAGGCTAGTGAAAGATTATTGGTCTGGTTGGTTAGGTCCGGTTTGTAACAAGACACTTGGGCAGGGGACATCAATAGGCCTCTTGCATCCCACACACTTCGCAAGGTACGACGCAATTAATAACCCTCTGACTAATTAAAACATACCCGGCGCACGCCCTGACTATTTTAAACTCTGTGATTTTCTCATTTTCAACAAAGGTGGCAGCCCTAGCTAGTTAATAGAAGCACGGAAAATGATGGCAAATTTGAGTTTTACAGTGCCTCCATTTTAATTCTTGTAAATAAAAATACTTCTAGGGGTCGGTTAGTGGGTCGAGGAGAAGCGTTGGTGCAGGAGGCTTGGAGTGAAGTTACGCCTGAATAACTTGTGCACAGCACTCCAGCCTACAAGATCCTTGCAACTGGAATCGCTCGTACATTCTCAGGTTGCTGCTATTATATGCTAGAGTATTGCGCTGTCTCTTTAAATTAAAAACATCTTTTGCATATCTTTTTCTTACGTTCGATTGATCCATCCGGGAAAATTGTGGCTGAGGACAAATGGTTTTTGAAGATCAATGCAATAAAACGATAGTTGAGGGAACAATAGATTTGGAGAAATTTAATATTGGTTTGTATGGAACATTTTTGGCACCAAATAAATTGAACAATGAATAGAGGAAAACTACATTTCCGGGAATGATGCATCGAGGTTCTACTTGACAGTGATACTGATCTTTTTGCAAACTGTATGTGCTAGTTTGTTGTTCTTCCAAATAGGAGATGAGACATTGTTGTAATTGTCTTTTCAGATTGGATATCATGCCTCGCAGCATCACCTTGGCTACTGACCCAATCAAACACATCAATCTAATGCCAGCTTATGGTAAGCACATAAAGTTCAAAGAGGTCTGGGATGAATCAGGGACTTTTTTCTTTCAAGTATTGCTGATTTGTGTGTGTTCTCGTTCAGTAATAATTGACATCAAATATCTGTGAAGTACATTGATGTGATGTTTCGGCTTTTGTCTGGAGAGTTTCGAGACTGAGGCTGTTATGATAATGTCCTCGGTGTATCCGTCAGTGGCGACATCCTGGCATTATTATTATTATTATTATTATTATTATTATTATTATTATTATTATTATTATTATTATTATTATTATTATTATTATTATTATTGTTTCGCATAGCCCAGCTAAGGAGCACGACATTCAACTATTACATTTTGGAATGGACTTTGATGTTTGCCCAGTAGTTGCGCATCCTCAGGCTGTGTTGCTTCTTCCTCTCCTTTGTCCAAAGGGCGCCAGTCTTCTTCATTGCTAGTCTGTCCTGGAACTCCTTATGTTTAAGTATTTCCTGAGTGTTGTCCGATCCTTTAAGTATCCTTCTGTTATTCCCAGTTCCTGTGGATCTTTATCCACTTCCATCAACCATGGTGACTTGGTCTTCCTCTTTTGCAAGTAGCTGAGAATCCGGTTGGTCAGCCTGGTCGGATGCATCCTATAGATGTGCCCATAGAATGCTAGGCGCCTGTTCCTTCCTACATTCGTTATTCTTTCACAGTGCTTGTAGAGCTCTTGGTTAGGCTGTCTTCTATAACTGTCACCTTCCTTGACTGGCCCCAGAATCTTCCTCATTATCTTTCTTTCCCAGATTTCAAGTTTTTCCACGAGTCCCTTCCTGTTGAATGTTAAACATTCTGAAGCATATGAGGCTTGAGGGCGGATGACTGTCTGGTAGTGCTTCATATTAGTATTACGAGAGAGACACTTTTTATTATAGGTATTCTTCGTCCGTTGGTAGGCCATTTCAAGCCTGTTAACTCGAGTTGACAAAGCTGTTCCTTCGGTGAGATTAGATTCCAACCATTCTCCCAAGTACCTGTTCTCTCCCTGTACCTGATCTCTTCCTTTTCCAGATGCAACGTACAAGGAGATTCACCGATGTTCATGATGAATTGTGTTTCTTCAAGAGATACATGTAGCCCAACCTTTGCTGCTTGTTGTCTCAGAACATTTAGTTGTTTCACTGAAGTTTCTATTGAATTAGATA
This sequence comes from Anabrus simplex, assembly GCF_040414725.1. Lineage (NCBI taxonomy): Eukaryota > Metazoa > Arthropoda > Insecta > Orthoptera > Tettigoniidae > Anabrus > Anabrus simplex. The sequence continues at coordinate 165,891,393 of NC_090273.1, forward strand.
TAATGGCCAGGTCATCGGCAAACGCCAGACAGTCAACATTCAGCTCGTTGCGCTTATGTCCGAGATAAATGCCACTTGGAATCTCCTTTCTAGTTAATTCCTTTTGCCACTCTCTTATTACCTTTTCCAGGGCACAGTTAAAGAGGAGAGGGGACAGACCATCTCCCTGTCTCACTCCTGATTTAATTTCAAAACTTTCTGATATGGTTCCTCTGACCTTTACTCGTGACCTGGTGTTGCTTAAAGTCTGTTTGATTAGGTTGTGGGTCTTCTCATCTAGTCCTAGTTCCTGCAAAATCTTCAAAAGAGTAGGTCTGTCTACTGAGTCATACGCCTTTGTAAAGTCAACGAAAATGACGTATTTCTTTCCGGCTATTTTTGCTTGATGTAATACTGATTGAAGATTGAGTATCTGTTCTGTACAACAGCATCCTTTTCTAAATCCTGCCTAGTACTCTCCTAATTGTGGGTCTAGTTGAGGTTCGGCTCTATTTAATAAGGCTTTAGAGAAAATTTGGTATGTGACAGGTACCAAAGAGATTCCTTGATAATTATTGATGTCAGTCAAGTCTCCTTTCTTGTGCAAGGGATCAATCAATGCAGTGGTCCAGTCACTAGGTAATGTTTCGGTCTCCCAGATGTTTTGTAGAATTTCTGTCAACTAGCTTGTCTCCAGCCTGCTTCCAAAGTTCGACTACTATTGAATCTTCTCCAGATGCTTGGTTGTTTTTCAGAGACTGGATAATTTGTATTACTTCTTCTTTGGATGGTGGTTGCGAGTTTGGTTGCTTGATGTTGTCTTGGTAAGTAAAATAGGTATCAGGTGATTCACAATTAAGGAGATCCTCGAAGTGCTTGGCGAGAAGGTGGCAATTGTCAGTCATTATAGGCTATCTTCCCACCTGGTCCACGGAAATGGAGACTGGGTGGACTGTAGTGACTAAGGTTCCATTTAAAGCCTCTGTAAAAGTTTCTGGTGTTCCTCTTGAAGTCATCATCCAACTGTGTCAATTGGTCTTTTGTGAATTGCCGTTTCACTTGTCTGATGATATTGGCAGTTATCTTCTGTTGCTCTAAGAACTTCACTGTGTTGTCTTGTCTTCTGTGAGTTCCACTTTAACCAGGCCATTTGCCTCTGCATTGCCGCTTCTTCACATCTAGCTGTCCACCAGGCATGTTTCTTCTGTTTTAGTAATGGCACAGTCTCTGTTGCTACTTTACCTAGATTTTCTCTCAATTCATCCCAGTCTCTGCCTTCTATTCGTTCCATTTTCTCTGTAAACTGTTTGCAAGTTGCAAGTTTTTCTAAATCAAACTTAGTAAGTTTAACTGACTTGGTTCTTTTAGTGTTCCTGGGTAGAAATTTCAGCTTTATTTTGGAGAGGTAGTGGTCGGAGTCCAAATTTACTCCTCTTAACACTCTTACATTCTGGATCTCTCTATGAGCTTTCCTTGCAATGACAACATGATCTATCTGAATTTCTTCTAAGAGGTTGTAGGGTGATGTCCATGTCTTCTGTTTCTTTGGTAGTCTCTTAAAGGCCATTGACTTCATTACCAGGTTGAAGGCTTTGCAGAGTCCCACTAGACGCTCCCCATTTCTATTTGTTCGTAAGTGAGTCCCACAATGTCTCTAAATTTGCGCTCTTTCCCTAACTGTGCGTTGAAGTTCCTGAGTAAAATGATTGTATGACGCTCTGGGACTTTGCTGATGATGTCCACTACTTCTACCCAGAATTTGTCGGTACTTTCAGGGTTACGTTTATTGTCCTCATTGATAGGTGCGTGAACATTTACTGCAGTGTATATCTTGTTTGTGCACCGGAAGGTTAGAAGGGACACTCGACTATTGGGCGAGTCCACTATCTTATGGCT